>NW_022437013.1:10726461-10958534 GCF_009761245.1 Sapajus apella
ATATATATATATACATATACAAATTAGCGGAGCATGGTGGCGGGTGCCTTTAATCCCAGCTACTTGGGAAGCTGAGCCATGAGAATCACTTGAACCGGGGAGGCAGAGGTTACAGTGAAGCAAGATTGCACCATTGCACTGCAGCCTGGACGACAAGAGCCGAACTCCATCACACGCACACGCGCACGCGCGCGCACACACACACACACACACACACACACACACAAAGATGTAGGCAGAGAATGAAGCTGACCATTCAGGCCCTTGCAGACCATAGGAAGGACCAACTTTATCCTAAGGGCAATGGAAGCGTCTGCAGGATTTTAATCTGAAGGGGAGATGGAGATGGTGAAAACATTATTTGATTGACGGGCTACTATAAGGAAAATGGACTGAGAGGAGGCAAGAGTGGATGTAGAGGAACTACTTAGGTGTCTACTACAGTCATCCAAGTAACAGTGCTGGTGTCTGGGTCTAAACTGACAGCAGTGAGGACAGAAAAAAACAAGGAAAAATTTGAGAGGTCATATAGAAGGTAAAATTGAAAAGAGTTGGGGAGGTGGATGGAGCTCAGAAAAGAGGCCTGAACTGAAGGTATGTTTGTGACACATTCATTCTCACCACCAGCTGTTTGCCTGAACCATAACCTAGGCCTGCTAACTGTACTTGCTTCCCCCTCTCAACCGCACTCTTCCAGTGTAGCCACCAGTGTTTAGATCTAGTTCCAGGTCTCGGCCCCTGCCAGACTGGCACTGCAGCAACAGTTAACTGAGCTACGGCCAGTGGTGTCCTGAGTTGTAATATTGTGCCCATTAGGTGTGTCCAGATCATAGACAGCTACAAGACAGAGCAAAACGAGTTAGGGTAGTAGGTGATAGTTAATGTGCCATACATACAGGAAAGAGATTCCAAACAGAAGTCAACGTGCATCCCAGAGTGGGAAATATATGCCTACATACCTTGAATTCTGAAGCTAAAGCTGATCTCCAGGGACCCAGAGTCAGAAGGAAGGTACAAGTAGACTCTGAATGAGGATATACACTGCTGGTAGCGTTTGGGCTTCAACAGGGACACTTAGGGAATGGGGTGAGAGCAGAGACTAGTTAGGGAATGTCTCAGGTATCAGTGTATGCTAGTTTCAAACACTCTTTGCTGGTAATTTATTTTAACTATTAAAACTGTTTTATATTGCATCGTCATGCATACACTTACATGAATAATCTTAAGACCCTGAATGGGATAGCACAGCAACTACATAATTAATATAATAAAAGAATATAAGTAAAAACGGAGGATTCCAAGATGTGTCCTAAGGTTGCATTTACCTAAGTGCTGAGTGATGTCATCAACTGACAAGAACTTATTGCCAGAAATCAAATGAAAACAAGGACATAGCATCACACACACACACACACGCACACACACGTACGCACGCACACGCACACGCACACACACAGAGAGACACATGTAGAGTACTTAAATGGATTTTATCAAAGTGGATTGTTTTCCTTCCTAAAAGCCAGTCCAATGGTAGATTATAGCAGAGCTTCCCAACCCTGTGAGCTGTGGAGACTTGGTATACCCAACAAGTGTTTCCATTATGCTAAGATATTGATCCCATCCGCTCTCAGGGCAGCTGGATGGAACCTGGGGCTGGAAGCAGCCTCACGCATTCACCTGACTGTGCCCTGCAAATATCATTTTCTTTGTGTCCCATGACATTAAATAAGTAAGGAAGCACTGAATAATGGTATGTATTCATTTTCTTATTTCCTACAAATTATGTTACTATCGGCTTGATGGTTTTATGCACATACTAAGCTGATATTTTCTTTGCATGCATGAATTTTTTTTAAATTTGTGGTTGATTTATGTCTTCCCTTTTCCCTGCCTGCCTTCCCTTTTCCCTTCTGCTAATGGTAAACTGCAGCGTTTCCAAAGAATGGCATGTGTTCCATTAGTGGTACATGAGTTGATTTGAAACGACACCCAGATAAATAATATACACACACAAACACACACACACTCTCTCTCTCACACACACACACCCCCATGATTTTCAAGACATCTTTGCTTAAGGAAAGGCTAATTTTTTAAATTTGACAGATGATTAAAAGAAAAACATCACATAGGATATTAGAGGTAGTACCTAAATTACAAATGACTGAATTTTGACCTCACTAATCTAATGGAAAGTGTGCAAAGGCTCTGAAACCAATAGACCAGGATTTTAATACCTAGCTTGGTACTTATAAACTGTGTGTCCTTTCATGTTTCTTCATTTCTCTGATCCTCAGTTTTGTCATCTATAAGTTAGAGATAACAAAATTGTTGAGAGGGCCCTAAAGAAAATAACACATATACAGCCCAAAAACTCTTTTTTTGAACTCTTATAAGTTAAATCTTAGCTTATAAGCTAAGAGTTCAAAAAAAGTTATTTCCCTTCTTTTTCAGCCTAGTAGTGCTCTTTCACATAAATCACTCATTGGATCTCAAAGTTGAACCCAAACAGAAACCACTCAGAACTCTAAGCAGGTGCTTTCAAACTGACAGCATCAATGCCTGCAGTCCTGGGTACAGCAAATTTATATCAGTCCAGATAATTATGCTCAGTTATATTAGGTATTAAGTGCTTTTAGCTGAAGGTGAGGCCAGATAGAGAAAATTTCCAAATTTGAGCTTGGCTCTGAATAAGGAAGTCAATGATTTGCCCTTCTCATTGAAGCGTTCTCTGCTGGTTTTCATCAGACGTTTTCACAGTCTTATGTGAGTTAACTAACACAAAATAGAAGCTATTTACTTTTCAAGAAAATTTACCCACAGATGACACAAAGATATAAAGACCTGAAAGAAGAGGATTGTGCCCACTTTGGACCTTGTAAGTCCCTTTGCAGCATCACTGGGAACCTTAATTTGCTTCTGAAAGAAATCTGAATGATAGCATACATATCGGTAGTGCTTTCGCATACATCAGCTCCATTCAACTCCATTTGCCTTGTAAGAGTCCAGGGAAACCTTTGCTGGTAGGTAGACCCTCTTATTGCCACACTCCAGTGAGAAAGCAGCACTGAGAATTAGGTTGGAAGCTAGGTCTAAAGCCAAGAAAAGAATCCAGAAGAGAACACGAAAACTTGTGAGGACGATTGTAGATATTTATAAAAACAGAAACAATGCCAGGAATTAGATGACCAGTCACAATGAGAGTGAGGTGTCAGGGATAACAATGGAAAGAAGAGACTGGACCTGGACAAATGAATAGGAGAAGTGCCATTTTCCTGGCTGAATTTAAAAGGCCCAGGACAAATACTTTTTGTTAAATACTCCCCTACTGTTTCCATTGCTTTCAGCATCCCAAAATGTGTGTAGAGAGACAGCGTAGCAGTGCACCACCCAGTACTTCTTGAGATCAGCCTTATGCAGCATCACTCGACTATGAGCCTCTTGAGAGAAAGGACTGCCTCTGATCTCATACTACCAGGATCAGTTCTGCTGCTCTCCTTTCCTCCCAACAGTCTCACTCTCTACTCCCACCATACACAGCAAATATACATCTCTACCCTGATAGTGCATGGGTGCTTCAAAGTCATTACCTCCAAAGCACAACTTATTATTCCACCTCAAGAGAAAACTGCTCTTCTTCCTGTGTGGCCTATCTCAAGTACATACCCCCTACCTCCAAATCAGTGGTTCAAGCAGGAAATTCATCTTCCAATACCAAATATTCCTTCTCCTTTGCCCACCAATTCCAAGCAGTCATTAAAGTCCTCTCAACTCTAACTTCTAAATCTCAAACAATGCTTGGTTAGTTGGCTGCTTGGACTCCACCCCAATCCTCTTGAATCAGGCTTTGTAGGGACAGGACATAAATCTTCTATTTTTTATAAGCTTTCCAGGTAATCAGATGGCTGATGGTCCAATGACCAGGTTAGAGAATCAGTATTCTACTCCATCCCCTCCCTCGTTAGTCCCTCGCCTAAACTTGGGAACTCATCATCTCTCCCCTATAGATTTTAAGGTTCACAAGAACAGGGACCAAGTCTGTTTTGCTCACTACTGTATCTCCGGTGCATATTCAGCATAGTACCCGGCATATTGTAAGACCTCAGTACCTTTTTGTGGAATGCATTAATTAACTAAGGAGAGGAGGAAGCAGTAAAATATTCAGGATAAATTTTATATACCTGATTGCCATTCAGTTCAAAACTTCAGTTTAGCCAAAGGTATCGCTTCTCCAATCATACCCCTTTCAAAGCCCGTTTTACTCAAGAATGTCAAAATTCCATGTATGTTGTTTAGGGTAATGCTAGCTGCTTTAACAAAGAAACCTAGTGACATAACACAATAGAAATGCACTTCTTGTTCACATAACAGTCCAGCGTGGGCACTCCTGGTCAGCAGATAACTTTTCAGATGGAAATATAAGAACCCAGTTTCCTTACCTCCTGTAGCTCTTCCATTTTCAACATACTGAATTCCAAGGTTACTGTTGTTATCTGCATCAAGAAATCAAACAGGAGGGTATAAAATGAACACCTGCTTTTAAAAGTGACACAAATCGCTTCTGCTCATGTTCCATCAGCAACTATTAGTCACATGGCACCACCTAGGTGTAAGGAGAGCTCAGAAATGTAATCCCAGTGACAGCTCCATAGAGATGGGAAATATTAATTTCTTGGTGATTAATTAGCCATCTTTTTTGCCACACCACATAAGCTGGTAAGCTGACTCTGCAAATCCACTTAAGCAGTATAGTTAATTGAACTTTAATCTTAGAGGCAACTTACAAAATAATTTTCATTTCAGAGACTGGCTGCACTGTTCAACTGTACCAGAAGGGATAGGGGATTGTTTTCTAAGTAGAAAATGTCTCTAGGGAGCTTAGCACAGAATGGAACCAAGAGCTAGATGAGCTAAAGGTGCCAATTGGCTCACCTCTCCTAGTTTGCTCTGCATCTCCTTGCTAGCAAACTTGACTAAAACACAAAGTACAGTTATTTTCAAATGTGGGCTTTGAACTCGGAGCTCTAAATCCTTCCTCTGGGGGATCTAATGGCCAAACGGCAGCTTAGCTAAGACAAAGAGTTTGCATCTGAAACATATCCCCAGAAAGTTGCAATGGCACTAATTCATCTACATCAGGATTTTGCTGCCTGAACACACACGCAAAAAAAAAAAAAAAAAAATTGTTTGGGTATATTCATGCCAATCTTCTAAACTATCATAGAAAACCTCTGGGAGCACAGACATTTAATCATGCTGGAATGGAATGGCTTTTGGGGACAGCATGTCTTTGGGTCTATTTCTATTCAAGTCTTAAAGTGCTTCAAGTGCCTGGCTAGCCTGATGGATTAGATACTGAACCCTGAGGCTCTTAAGGTCAATGACTTATGGCAGCTGAAAGCTGTGAAATGTCATTCTGCTGAGAGGGCCATGCAACATTCAGTCGATAGAAAATTAGCAAACACTTGAACACGCATTTTAGCACCAGCTGCTAGGCCCTCTAGAGATGTTCGCTGTATCCAGTTGAAAGCCTCACAGGAAGGACCGTCAGACCCTCAACAGCAGCCAGAGTCAAGACTGGCCCAGAGACATGTGATCTATTTTAAGATTCCAGAAAATAATACAACCAACGGAGATCTCATTGTAGATCCTCAACCCCTCCTAAGGTCAGTGAATGAACAATGTTTGAAGGAGAGTGAAGAAATGAAAATGGATTATCAGTGCAGACTCAACAACCACTCCTGACCCTATTCAAGTCATTAAAAGAAAAACCAGGTTCCATTCCCCAACCTGTCCTAGCTGGAGTGGATCCAGCGTCCACAGAAGCTTGAGTCAGAAATTGTAAGAGCCTTTCTCCTGGTATGTGCCAATGCCATCTGCTCCCACATCTGTGGAAGGAATCCAGGTCTTCCTGGATTATTCCCTCTTCCTAGGCTACTTTGACCCTCACACTAGCAACGCTGGTCCTTTAGCTCAGCTTTGTCTCCAGATTCAACTTCCTTAGGCTCCCCTCAATTCACAACTTGTTCTGGACTTCCTATTCTGGCTCAGTGTACCTTACAGCCCCAACAACAGTTCTTCCCTTGGCTTTGAAAATCACGCACCACACTTTGGGGTTACTAGCCCTGGGCCCTGGTACTGTGGAACCAACAAGTTTGGATGTTGGCTGCACCATTTCCCCACACAGAGAAAGGAACTGGACATCCCTCATTAGTGTGCACAGAACAACATCCCACTGAGCACTTACCATCCATGATTGTCAGTGGCTGCCCCATCTCCACCCCATTCCTGCTGTCTGGAATAAGCATTCAGCTATCTTTTCGCTGTCCCATCCCATCTTGGCTGTTCCCCAGCACTAGGTCAAAGTGCCAGACATTTTCACAATATAATCAGGCACCAGGCCACCACTATTAATAATGATGCACTGCTGCATAACAAATAATCCAAACACTTACAGCTTACACAACAAACATATCACAGTTTGTGAGGATCAAGAATCTGCAAGAAACGTAGCTAGATGGTTCTGACTGAGGGTCTCTCAAGAGACTGTGGTTATAGGCTAAGGCTGCAGTTATCTGAGGGTCCAAGAGAATCTCACACTTGTGGCTGCTAGAAGGAAAGCTCGGTTCCTCACCACATGGGCCACTTCATAGAGCAGCTCACATGACATGGCAGCTGGGTTCCCCCAAAGCGAGTGCTCTAAGAGAAAGTCTCCGAAGTGGAAGCCACAGTCTTTTCATAATCTAATTTTGAGGCTGACATTCCATCACTTCTATTCATTAGAAACAAGTCACTGGCTGGTCATGGTGGCTCATGCCTGTAATCCCAGCATTTTGGGAGGCCAAGACAGGCAGATCACCTGAGGTCAGGAGTTCAAGACCAGCCTGGCCAACATGGTGAAACCCCCCTCTTTACTAAAAATACAAAAATTAGCCAGGCATGGTGGCAGGCGCCTGTAGTCCCAGCTACTCAGGAGTCTGAGGCAGGAGAATCGCTTGAACTCAGGAAGTGGAGGTTGCAGTAAGTCAAGATCGTTCCATTGCACTCCAGTCTGGGCAACCAAGCAAGACTCTGTCTCAAAAAAGAAAAAAGAAACAAATCAATAAGACCAGGCCACATTCCAGGGGAAGGGAATGAGGCTTCATCTCTTAAAGGGAGGAGTAGCAAAGAATTTGGACACATACCGTGAAAACTACCACAAACACCAAACACGTCCAGAAGGGAAGACAAGCATTTCTTGGCCCCCTTCTGCCCGCATCTGTCAGACACTCAAGGCATCTCCATTCTCCTCCAAGCTTTGGTGCCCAGTTGTGGGAAAGGTCTTTAATTATATTCCAGCCAATTTGTGGGTTCCAGCTACCTGCCTTCCTTGCTGTCCGTACCATTTCCTATAGGCCAGGCCTTGGCTCTGCCTCTGCCTCCTTGATCTGAGAGTCCCCTGGATTTACCTGATCCACATCTGAGGTGTTGCTCTACCTGCACTTCTATAATAGGAAAAGGATGACGCTACCAGAGCAGATTCTGTGCACCTGCCGGAACTGAATGGGATTGGCCCACCTCAGTTTGACTTCATTTTAGCTGCAGCGCTCCCCTCGGAGCCACTTCTGCTGTCCCTGCCTTTCCCCAGCATTCTTGCCAAGATTCCTATTAACTTGGCCTCTTCATCCCCAGCTGGTGATGACAAGAATGCTGAACTAGATCCTTTCCTAATGAAAGCCCAATCTGCACTTCCTAAACACAGAGAAAAATTGCAAGCCCCCAGGGAAAAAGGCCAGATCATAGATCCCCTTCCTGTCCACCCAGAAATAGCCTTGAGACCCCCTCCTAGGCCTGAAAGAGTAACAGGGACTATCAGGGAGGCAACTCCTTTAAGCCTGAAAAAAAGGTCTTTTAAATTTATTATTTTTAGTTATCATGTTAAATTCTCTATACCAAAAGCCATAACACTCAATTTAGCTACTGATATCAGTCCCAAATATATTCCCATTAGTGGCATATATATTCATATTTTGTCATTTTTTTTTTTTTTGAGACAGAGTCTTGCTTTGTAGCCCAGGCTGGAGTGCAGTGGCGTGATCTCAGCTCACTGCAACCTCTGCCTTCAAGGTCCAAGTGATTCTCCTGCCTCAGCCTCCCAAGTAGCTGGGATTACAGGCATGCACCACCAAGCCTGGCTAATTTTTGTATTTTCAGTAGAGATGGGGTTTTGCCATGTTGGCCAGACTGGTCTCTAACTCCTGACCTCTGCTGATTCACCCGCCTCTGCCTCCCAAACTGCTAGGATTTCAGGCGTGAGCCATCGCCCCGGCCATATTTGTCATATATTTATAAGTGTATACCTATTATTTTTATTTTGCCTTTTTTATTTCCTATCAACTCAAATATTAATTTCCCTAACAATATAGTCTCCACATTTGTGATTTTTAATGACCATGGGCCAGCCTGGGCATAGTGAAACCCCATCTCTATTAAAAACACAAAAATTAGCCAGCTGTGGTGGCACATGCCTTTAGTCCCAGCTTCTTGTTAGTCTGAGGCAGGAGAATCGCTTGAACCCGGGAGGCAGAGGTTGCAGTGAGCTGAGACCATGCCATTGCACTCCAGCCTGGGTGACAGAACGAGACAAAGAAAAGAAAAAAATGGCCATGGGACATTCCACTTCACTGATGTGGTAGCTTTGTTTAGCCACTCACCTCTTCCTGAATATTTCATTGCTTCCAGCTTTTAATGGTTATGATGGAAACTTCATTAAATTTGTACAAATTACTTTCCTTTAAAGTTACGAAACAATTTCTTTTGTCTTCAGATTGTTTCCATTTAAATGTTTTGAGCACACTTCAGGCTTTTTAGCATAGTTTATACCTGCCTATATCTAAAGAGATTCTAGATGGCTTACAATAAGAGTATATATACATTACAAGGCAATATTAGGCATGAACACTGATAGGACAATTAAAGTAGAAATAAAAGCAGAACTAAAAAAGTTTATGTGAGGGCAGTAACCTCTAGACCACATGATTCATGTTTTGAGAAGAAATAATTCTGTGAGTCTATGAGTTCAGACTTCAGTTTTCTCCCTGTGGTGTTATTTGTTTCTGCCCACAGAGGGAATTTTCCATACCTCCCTATCCTCCCCCCACCCCCAAGAAAAATCCTTCTCTACTCTGTTATTTAAGGGAACAGAATATGGTCATGGCCTGCTACGTGTGTGACCTCAAACAGGTCACTGAACTTTGGTGTTTCTCAGTTTCCTCAGCTGTAAAATGAGGATAATAGCTTTACCTATAACATAGGGCTGTTATGAAAAGTAAAAAAAAAAATGAATAAAAATAGTAAGAACAGTTCCTGGCCACTCACCCCTGTAATCCTAGCACTTTGGGAAGCCAAGGTAGGTGGATCACTTGAGGTCAGGAGTTTGAAACCAGCCTGGCCAACATGATGAACCCCCGCATCTACTAAAAATACAAAAATTAGCCAGGCATGGTGACGCATGCCTGTAATCCCAGCTACTTGGGAGGCTGAGACGGCAGAATCACTTAAACCTGAGGGGTGGAGGTTGCAGTGAGCCAAGATCATGCCACTTCACACCAGCCTGGGCAAAAGAGCGAAACTCCATCTCAAAAAATAAAATAAAATAGAATAGTTCCTACTACATAGTAAACACTATACACGTGTTCATGAAATAAATAAAACAGTGACTCCTCTACGCAGACAACACAAAGAATAAAGAGAAGTGAAGGAAACACATTTAAAGTCACAAACACAGTTATATTTAGAAATGTTTGCCTCATATGGACACAAGACAGCAAAGTAATTTAAAGCCTCCTTCTGGGTGGAATAATGAGGCTTGAAGCTTTGGAGTAGTGGCTGTTTGGAGGTAGAAGTGTTTCAGGGATATCAACTTTGTGGTGAAGGACTGATTTAAATATATATATATTATAGATATATAATTTGTTCTAAAGTAAGCAAACATTTGGTTTTGAAATGTCTTGCATGTCTCAAATGCTCGTGCCTCACCTGAGGGGAAGTAAACACAAGCTGTTTTTCCTCTGCTCTTTCTGGTAAACTGCCCACATCCTGATGTTGTCTAGGGGCTGCCAGCCATCAGTCAGTTGTTAGCATTCAAAAAGACACAGCTTTGGAGATTCCAAGGATTTTAGGAGTTGTATGCCAGGAAACTGGGTCAAAGATCAAATATGTACTTCACAATATAACAGTCCACCTTGTTTTTGAGCCCAGTCATTTATGTCAAAAAAGAACACATGACTCAAACGATACTGCCATATGACTAGAATCTCATTCAAACATTAACAATGAGTCCAGACCATCATATTGTAGGAATGTCTCCCAGGATGAGGTCACTCAGGTTGGCAGGCTTCCATTTGCATGAGTGGTCTCAGCAAACATACGTCCTCACCTTTTCAGATATCTGGTATTATTCAGCTAAGACAATGTCATCTCATATTAGATTTCCTTAATTTGTAATCCATTTCTTCATTCCTTTATCCTCTGCTACTATTTTTCCTATTCTCTATTAACATCCAAACTTGTTTTTACCTTTGGAAGGGACATTAAAATCACCACTGTGATGGTCTAGATTGCAGGCAGTATTACTAGTCTTTAACAGGTAACTTCCCTTGGTCCACCATCATTTAGATAGGGTGAGGTGACATAAGTGCAGTACTAGTGGCCTATTTTTACCACCAGGGAATGTAGTGACATTCACTGTTAGTCCCAATTTTGCACACCCCACCTCCACCAGACCCTTAAGAATTCTGGCAGAAGCTTCCTTAGAAATCGTTCCTACTTTCAGCACTTGTAGTCCTGTGACCCCTGCATCAGGTAAAGAAAAAAACAATTAAAGCGATGTGAAGAAGAAAGGGAAAAAGCACAGTCACTGTATCAGCATACTCTTCCCTTGGCAGGAATCACATAGTCATACCAACATCCTTCCCCATCCTCTCTTCCCCAGATCAACCAGCAAAATGGAGGAAAATCTAGTGGGGACACTGCTTTAGGCTTGCTCATCTTGAGTGTGAGCACACACTCATAAAGGCGTGTAAACCAGCCCTTCATGCTTTTATGTCTCCCTGCTTTAGACAACCAATGTTTTAATTGCCCATTCCATTTCTCTATCAAACCGTCAATCTGAGGATATCTCTTTACCCATTGCTGGACATTATGGGGCTATAGAGTGGGTACCTTGGTCTGAAGAAATGGTGGTTTGGATGGCCAAATCCGTATAATATCTTTGGGTTGTTTAGTTTTGATTTGTTTTTAATGGCATTATGAGAATTTTTTTTTTTTTTTAAGACAGAGTTCCACTCTCGCTGCCCAGGCTGAAGTGCAATGGTGCAATCTCAGCTCAATGCAACCTCCACCTCCTGTGTTCGAGAGATTCTCCTGCCTCAGCCTTCCAAGTAGCTGAGATTACAGGAATGTGCCACCACGCCCAGCTAATTTTGTATTTTTTCTTTTTTTTTTTACTAGAGATGGGTTCCACCATGTTGGTCAGGCTGGTCTTGAACTCCTAACCTCAAGTGATCCAAAGTGCGGAAATTATAGGCGTGAGCCACTGCACACAGCCATTCTGAGCATTTTCATTTTCCATCTGGTAAACAAAGCCCAGTCCAGAATCAGTGTCTATTCCTGTCAAGACTCATTTGTGGCCCTCCAGGGCTACCAGCATCAGTCTCACTTGCCAGCTGTTTTCAGGGGCTTCCCACCAGGGAATCTGTCCCATAGCCATCGGCAGTGTTTGTCTCTCTTGCTGACAGACAGAACAGTTCTTACTGGCATGATGTTCCTAAGAGGGTGCAAAAGGAATATATCTAGACTCAACCCATGTCTATACTGCTGCAGCTTCCCCATATCCACTCATTTCATGAACCCAGGTGGCCACCTCAAAGGAGCACACGGGGATACTTGTTTGTCAATTCCAGTCCCCTTCCAAACCTGGAAGGGGGCTCTTCTGATGGCATCAACATGCACCCTTTAATGCACCCCAATTTCCGTGCGGTGGCTCACGCCTATAATCTCAGCACTTTGGATCACTTGAAGTCAGTAGTTCAAGACCAGCCTAACCAATTTCCATAGGGCTGTTCCCACATAAGCATCCCTTTAAAAGGTCAGGTTTCCATTGCCCTCTGTCTGACCATATGGCCAGGCCATTGGCCACTGCCCACAAGTCAGTAAAAATCTAAACACAAGGACTTTCACCACTGTTCAATTCTTCCATCACTACTAGGGAAAAAACATGTAATTCAGCCCAGTGGGCTGATTTGCTTTTACCTTTTTTGATCAGAGTGGCATCCTTACAAATAGGATGCTGCCCATTCGCAGTGGAGCTGTCATCCACAAACCAAGCAGCTCTCTGACAGTCAGTTGGGAGCTGCTTATAGGGTACTGTAGAATCCAGCAGCTCTTCAAACATGGACAGTTCCAGAGTCACTCCTAAGGAAAAAGAGGATTACTGCTAATGAGCATCTCTTCCTTGCAATCCCCAGGTAGCATGATCCTGTATAAACCATTTCCACTTTATTATGGAACTCTTATGAGCACTGAGCACTTCCATCCTTTTTTTTTTTTTTGAGACAGAGTCTCATTCTGTTGTCCAGGCTGGAGTGCAGTGGCACAGTCTCTGCTCACTGCAGCCTCAACTTCCCCAGGCTCAGGTGACTCTCCCACCTCAGTCTCCTGAGTAGCTGGGACCACAGGCTCACACCGTCATGCCCAGCTAATTTCTGTATTATTTTTAGAGACAGGGTTTCTCTACATTGCCTGGGCTGGTCTCAAACTCCTGGGCTCAAGGGATGTTCCCGCCTCAGCCTCCCAAAGTGCTGGGATTACGAGCGTGAGCCACCACACCCAGCCCCAAATTTCTTAATAACCAGCTGAAGATTTCCACCCTGCTGGGACAAGTCCCATGAATCTCCCTTCCCTTTTTCTCCTCAGTTTCACCTTTATCATTGTTTTCTTCATTCTCCTTATTGCCTAGTAACCGTTTAAAAATTTCCACCTTCCAGACCAGGCGTGGCAGTTCATGCCTGTAATCTCAGCACTTTGGAAGGCCGAGGCGGGAGGATCACTTGAGCTCAGGAGTTCAAGACCAGCTTGGCCAACATGGTGAAACCCTGTCTCTACTAAAAATACAAAAAAATTACCTGGGCATGGTGGTGGGCACCTGTAGTCCCAGCTACTCTGGAGGCTGAGACAGGAGAGTCGCTTGAACTGGGGAGGTAGAGGTTGCAGTGAGCTGAGATCGCGCCAATGCACCCCAGCCTGGGCAACAAAGAGAGATTCTGTCTCAAAAAAAAAAGAAAAAGAAAAAGAATTTTCCACCTTCCTGAGATGACGCTTTTGATTCTCCCCTCTGTCTTTCCATATTCTCTTGTTAATTGACTTAATGTTTTTATTAGTATTCATAAGACCGGTGAAAGGAATCTGAGAGCAAATTCAATAAGGCTTCTCCAATTTTGTAGCAGTAAAGTTACAAAAGAGGACCATGTAAAAAGGGCCTCCTTAAACACAGCATTTACAATGACCTGGTGAATATCCCCAGTCATCATAAAATCACATGGCTTGCATAGGAGGCCTATCTGCTGCTTCCTCTAGGGTTGGAAGCAGCAGACAGTCGGGGGTAGCTGGACAGTCTCCCTTTGCAGGGCAACATTTTACAGTGGCTTTTAACCAGTCCACCAGGCTTGTTGTTCTCTCAGAAATAGTCTCCTGTGTGTCAGGATTATGTATTTATCTGTGACCATAACAAGCAGTGGGTCCTGCACCAACCAGAACTGCTAATGAGCATCTCTTCCTTGCAATCCCCAGGTAGCATGATCCTGTATAAACCATTTCCACTTTATTATGGACATTCAAAAGAAAAGCTATTTTCTAAATTAACTCATTACTCTTATAATGTGTTTTAATAAAACTCCACAGGAGACGGGAGATATTGATCTACAAAATGAAACAATTCCTTCACACTAGACCCCTGGTTTCAATAGTTACTTTGTTTGGCCCTTCCCCCACACTGGCTACCTTCTTGGTATTAGAAGTACTTTTCTGTTGTCCCTGCAGGTTTTCCCTTTGAAACTAGTGGTGGAAGCTCAGACTCACTAAAATCTGACCTTGGTCTAGCATCCTGGTCCAACACAGCACTGTCTTTTAATTTCATATTATGGATAACAATAACCAAATAATAGGATATTAATATTTCACTTTTTTCTTAGTTTGCATTGTCTTATGCATCCAGTGAACCAACGCCCCGGGAGGTAGATACATCTCTAGATTCCACTGGTAACTTTTACCTTTAATAATCAAGCACAGCAGCCAGGCGCAGTGGCTCACGCCTGTAATCCCAGCACTTTGGGAGGCCAGGGCAGGCGGATCACGAGGTCAGGAGTTCAAGACCATACTGGCCAACATAGTGAAACCTCCTCTGTACTAAAAATACAAAACTTAACTGGGCATGGTGGCAGGCGCCTGTAGTCCCAGCTACTCAGGAGGCTGAGGCAGGAGAATCACTTGAACCCGGGAGATGGAGGCTGCAGTGAGCTGAGATTGCACCACTGCACTCCAGCTTGGGTGACAGAGTGAGACTTCATCTCTAAATAAATAAATAAATGAAATAACTGAGCACAGCACAACTGCAGCTCTGTATCATGGGTGACCACATGGCCACCAAGGAATCAAAAGCTCCTCATCTTCCATCTGTTTTTATTCTTTCTTTCCCCAAACCACATGCTTCCTTGAGCCTGGGCCAGTCTAGCAAATTTTACTCCTCTGACACGAAGTCCGTGTGGAAAAAACAAATTCAATGTCCTTTTTCTGTTCTCTCGTTCAACAAGGATCAACACAAAAGAGACCAAATGTGTGGGGGGAGGGGGTTCCCCATACACCAAGCAGGCAATTCTGCATTGGACGCCAGTTGGGTGTCCTCCAATTCAATTCTTACACTGTCTACCTGGAGATAGTGTCAGATCCCACAGCTTGAGGGGCTCAGTCCCACAAGACTGTCCTCCCTCCAGACACCAGTCACAAATCCAAGCCTGCAGAACTTCTGACCAATTGGCTTCGAGCTGGGGTTACTATGACCTTTTCTTTGGGTTCTATTAATTTGCTAGAGCAGCTCACAGAAGTCAAGGAAACACTTAACAGTTTATGATAAAGGACACTACAAAGGATCCAGATGAAGAGATGCGTAAGGCAAGGGCACACAAGAAGCGGTACGGGGTTTCCATGTTCTCTGTGGGAGCATACCACCCCCACGAACCTCCAAGCTTCTTAACAGGCCTTTGGGGTTTTTAATGGAGGCTTCATTAGTAGGTATGATTGATTGAACCACTGGCCACTGGTGATCGATTTAACCTTCAGCCCTTGAAAGTCCCAACCCTCTAATACTGCCTTAGTCATCCCAGTGACCATCCCCCATCCTAAGGCTGCCTAGAGGCTACCAGCCATCAAGCCAATCATTAGCATACAAAAAGACTTCACTTTGGAGATTCTAAGTATTTTAAGAGTTGTATGCCAGGAAACTGGGTCAAAGACCAAATATATATTTCACAATATCACATCACCCAAAGAGCCATTCTTCTTCCAGACACAGTGTTTGGGGTTTCTGATCAAAGAGTTCCCACTTTTTCCAAGAGATATTTCTTCCTCTCCCCTAAAAAGAGTTTTCCCCTTTGAAAAAAATCTGTTAGATCTCTATCTCGTGCCACTACCAAAATAAATACCAGATGGATTAAAGATTAAAATATAAAGAAAAACTGGTTTAAAACTAGTAGAAAATATATGTGCATGTTACATAATCTCTGTGTGGTGAAAGTCTTCCCAAGCATAACCCCAAGGGCAGAAAATCTAAAGGAAAAAATGACCTATTTATTAAATAAATATTTATAAATTATGTTAAAACATGCCATAAGTAAAATGTAAAGCTAAAAATCAAACTTAGAAAAAAAATCACATATCAAAGAGTTAATATCCTCAATATATAATAAGCTCATGAAAAATTAACAATGTAAGATAAATAGCCCAAAAATAAGCAAAGAATATGAGCAAGAATTTCACAAAAGAACAAATGCATATGGGAAAGTAATGTTACCCTTTTCAATAATCACAGAAGTGCAAATTAAAGCAACAAGAAAACATAATTTTCTTGCATAAAATTGGCAAATATATTTAAAATTTTTCCTAAGAGTGTGGGAATCAGATACACTCATCCCTTGATGGTGGTAGTAAACATCACGTCTTTAGGACTGAAAATGCAAGAGATACCAAAGCCTTCAAAATGCATATACCTGTTGGCCCAACAATTCCACTTCTAAGAAACTGTAATGGAATTAACAATATGCACAAAGATGTTCACTGCTGAGTACATCTAATTTCAAAAGATGAGCAACTTTCTGAATTATAATACAACCCTATGATGGAAGAGTAGACACACAATTAAAGATTATATGGTTGAAGAATGAGACTAGTTACAAGATGAACTGCCAAATTAAAAACAAAAGATTAAAAACCAGTATGTATTATACTAGAAGGACAGCCCCTTTGAAGCCCCTGTTTAAAACCATTCAGTTATTTTTCATCCTTTCAGAATGAAGTTTAAAACCCTTAACCTACATGATCTGTCTGGTCCCTGTCTCAGCTTCAGCCTCATCATCCCACACATTCCTCTTTCCCTGTCATTTTAGCTTTCTTTTACATCCCAGAGCAGAAGTTAGCAAATTTTCTTTCTTTTTCTTTCTTTCCTTATTTCCCTTTTTTTTTTTGGAGACAGAGTCTTGCTCTGCCGCCCAGGCTGGAGTGCAGTGGCACGATCTCATCTCATTGCAATCTTTGCCTCTCCAACTCAAGTGATTCTCCTGCCTCAGCCTCCTGAGTAGCTGGGGTTACAGACACCCACCACCACACTCAGCTAATTTTTGTATGCAAATTTTCTTCTGTGAAGGGACAGATAGCAAATACTTTAGGCATTGCAAAGGAGCCACATGGTCTCTGGAAACTATTCAACTCTCTGCCTTTGCAGCACATATCCAACCACAGACAAATAGGCAAATAAATGAGCATGACTGTCTTCAGATAAAACTTAATATACAAAACTGGAAATGTTGCAGAATATTTAGGAAACCAGAGAGACCAATGGGTGAAACAGGAGGATTTTATTAAGGTGGCCACCGGCTCAGCAGATTAGCATCCCAAGGCTGAGCAAAGGAGAAAGAAAATGGGGTATTGTATATACATTTAGGATGATGTAGCAGTTAACAGGTTTACAGAAACCAGAACAAAGAACAGTTAATTAATTTATAACATGTTTTGTGATGTACTTTACATTTGAAAAATAGCATTTTGAGAAATGCATTGTACATTTTTGGGGTGTTATTTTGCCCTGTGACCTTGAAGCTGGAAACTTTGCTGAGTATGTGGGAAGAATAGATAAGGTAAGTTTTACAGGAGTTAGTTAATTTTAAGCAGAGCTGGGGGTTAGATTTTATGTTAAACAGCACACAACATGGCAAAATTTATTATATAGCAACTACAAATTATAAGGTTATGTTTTTACTATTATTGCTATTATTTAATTCCCTTTTTAGAAATGCTAGTAGTGTGTCCACTTGTGTCCTAGAACATTTCATATTACTTGCAGGCACTGCTGGCATTTTGCTTTCTCACGTTATCACCCCTGCTTGAAAGGATCTTCTCTCTTTCATATTTCAACTCAAATTGCACATCCTCAAAAAAACCTTCTTAAAGTCTAAACCAGGATCGGTCCCCCACTCATGCACTCTCGTGGCACAATGTGCCTTTCTTTCCCCCTATTTTTGAGACAGGGTCCTGCTCTGTTGCCTAGGCTAGAGTGAAGTGACAAAATCACAGCTCACTACAGCATCAAGCTCCAGGACTCAAGCAATCCTCCCATCTCAGCCTCCTTTGGGCTGTAGAGGGACTACAGGTGCAGGCTACCATGCCTGGCTAATATTTATTATTATTATTTTTAGGATGGGGACTCCCCATGTTGCCCAGTGTGGTCTTGAACTCCTGGACTCAAGTGATCCACCCACCTCAGCCTCCCATAGTGCTGGGATTATAGGCATAAGCCATCATGCCCGACCAGCAAATCTTTAAAATAGGATAAAAGCAATGTATTAATAAATATGAAATGATGACAATGGAATAAGAAAACTTGGAATGCGTGGAGTTACTCTGCAAGGTCTCCTTGGAAGTGGTTTTCAGACCAGGTCTTCAAACTGATGGTTGTATATAAACTGGCAAAGGGAAAATGAAGAGCATAGCAGGAGAGGTGCACTAGGTGCACCTTAGGATGTGCAAAGACATGAAGGTAGAAAGTAACATGTACTCTTGTACTGTTACATGAAAATACAAGTGGAAAATCACAAAACCAAAAAAATTCAGTTAAGACCAGAAACAAACAGCATACGGGAGGATTATATAATGGATTTCCATTGAACTTTTCCCCTCTCTCTTCCCTTCTTCATCTTGCTTTTCAAAGTGTGTAAAACGGCAAAGCCCCAAGAGTGTCCTTGATATGCTTTCTAAAGAATCTGACGTAGTTCACATTCCAAATTGAAACTTCAATGCTCCGACTTAGCTGGAGCTCTGTGGAGAAATGTGGTCCCATCTGGGTGACACATCAAATGAAGTCCCTCATTAGAGAGCACCAGTGATAATTAAGCTACTTTTATAAAGTGCACTGGAATGACTGAGGTGCTTTTTCTCAGAGATTGTCTGCAGGTTCCTCTCAGCCCCTTGAATTTTAGTTCTTGCTCCTTATCTATCAAAAAGACTCACTCCCCAGCTAGGAATGCACCAAGCATTTTGACCAAGTACTTATCTGCACAACCACAAAACCAATATCATCAGTTAGGAGAAAACAATTTCCCCTGGCAAGTAGAGACAGCCTAATTGCTTAATCTGACAGATTATTAATGGTTCAAGCCAACCAAAAGCATAATGGATATTGATAACCACTGGCAGGTTGGACATTTGATGCATACAGTCTTGCTGGAAATTACTTACATCAAGGGTTGCAACTGACCGTTAGACTAAATTGTCCAATTTCCTTGGGTTTCATTAAACAGTTCTATCAACTTGATAAAGTGGCAAGCCAGAAAGTTACCCCATTAACTAGAGCTCTGGAAAAAAAAAAAAAAAAGCCAAGAGGGTGAAGGATATTTACAGTATTTATGTTTCAAATCAACGTGAAAATAAATCTCCTCGGTAAAATTGCACTCTGGGTGTTGAGGATGGTTTCCCCCACTCTTATTTGGATGATTTGGAGAACCAGCCCCAGGCTGAGCCATTACATGGAAATGGCTGTGATTTGGAGAGAGCTGACAGTGGCGTTGGGTTTAGCGTTCCAGGATGTTCAGGGCCTGATTCATTACGCACTGGGCTCTTCTGAAGAAAAAGTTGAGCCTCATCCAAAGCAGTCATCATTTCCTCATGCCCCATCTCCCCCTTGTAGAGCAGATGGAACCAGCTAACATGCAGACAGGAACTGCAACTGTCCTGGCCCCCACCTGTGGGTGCTTAAATGCAGGCCTGAGCCTTATTTGGGAGGAGAGTCCAGGAATCACTGCTGAGTAACCACAGGGAAAATAATTCATGGCATACTGAGAGTTCCAACCTAAATTCTTACCTCCTAGACAGTAGTAATAAACCTTTCCATCTAATCAGTAACAACAGAGAGCCAAGTCTTAAAGACTAAACTAGACTAGTTTTTTTTTTGTTTGTTTGTTGTTTGTTTTTAATGAGTAATGGCTCTATTAAGTGCAATAGAATAACGGAGAGACTAAGAACCAAAACAGCAAAAATAACAACAAAAAGAAGCCGTTTATTGTCTCGGGGATGTGAAGGGATAAGAATAGTACCAGCAAAGCCTACGATGGATGCTGCTACAACCCTCCAGGTGGGAGACGGTGTGAATCTGAACAAAAGCAGTAGTGAAGGCAGGGCAGAGGGAGAGGAGGGAATAAACAGAAAAGACATCTAGGGGCCAGGTGCAGTGAGTCATGCCTGTAATCCCAGTACTTTGGGAGGCCGAGGCGGGCAGATCACCTGAGGTCAGGAGTTCGAGACCATCCTGGCCAACATGATGAAACCCCGTCTCTACTAAAAATACAAAAATTAGCTGGGCATGGTGGTGGGTGCCTGTAATCTCAGCTATTCAGGAGGCTGAGGCAGGAGAATTGCTTGAACCCAGGAGGCAGAGGTTGCAGTGAGCTGAGATTGCACCATTGCATTCCAGCCTGGGCAACAGAGTGAGATTCCATCTCAAAAAAAAAAAAAAGAAGAAAAGACATTCAGGAACTAGAATCAACGGGACTTAGTTACTGATGGGGAAGGGAACACTGAGGTGAGGAATCTAGGAGTGCAATGCTGACACACAATCCTTCAGCGTCCGTAGTCCTAGCCACTCTAAAGGCTGAGGCGAGAGGATTGCTGAAGCCTCGGAGTTTGAGACTGCAGTGAACACTTACAGCACCACTGCACTCCAGCATGATCAACAGAGTGAGACATCATCTCTAAAAAATTAAAATATAAAAAATAAATAATAAAATTAAATGAGTTAATATTTGTAAAGCACTTAGAACCGTGCCTGCTATGTAATCAGAACTATGTATGTGCTTGGTATGATCGTTATTACCTTCCCAGCCAAACTGGAAGTGTGCAATGCTAGGTTAGCCAGAGTGTGACAGACAAAATTCCACATTCTGCATGAGATTCTGTAAGTGTAATTTTAACAGTTTCACCATGCCCCCTCCTGGACCTGCCCTTCCAGCCATGCAGATGGCTGGCTCAGGATCGGACTGTTGCTGGTATAACACCAATAGCAATAGCAAGCCCCCATCTAGCACTGCCCTTTGGATCAAGTGCTTTTTTTTTTTCTTTTTTTGAGACAGAGTCTTGCTCTGTCACGAAGGCTGGAGTACAGTGGCATGATCTCGGCTCACTGCAACCTCCACCTTCCAGGGTCAAGTGATTTTCCTACCTCAGTCTCCTGAGCAGCTGGGATTACAGGTATACGCCACCACGCCCAGCTAATTTTTGTATTTTTGGTAGAGATGGGGTTTCACCATGTTGCCCAGGCTGGTCTCAAACGCCTGGCCTCAAGTAATCCACCTGCCTCAGTCTCCCAAATTTCCCAAAATTCTGTGATTACAGGCATGAGCTGTCTGAACCAATGCCCTGTCTGAACCAAATGCTTTTAAATACCATTTCATTGGGCCCTCCCGAAGACCATTTGAGGGTGGCAGAAGTGAGGTGCCAACTCTTCATGTCACTATGCTTAGTGTTTTCTCCAACTCCTGCTCAAGCTATGTGAGGGCAAGAACTATGTCTTTTTTGCCCTTAGCCTCTCCCACAGAACCTAGCACTCAGCAGTTTCAGGCAGTGAATCCAGTACAGCAGCAGGGTTAAAACTTTGGACAAGTGTGATTGAAGCCACCCTCCACCACTGTGTGACCTTGAGAAGTCAGTTCACCTCCCTAAGCCTCAAATGCAACATCTGTAAAATGGAAACGATAACAGGACTTTCCTCGGAAAGTTGTTGGAAGGATCAAAAAAGGAAATGCACATAAAGCCCTTAGCGTGGTGTCTCACTTCATGCCCAAGAAATGAGTTACATTTAGTATTTTTGTTTGGATATATTATTGTTGAATGTATGAAGCACAATTGCTGAATTGTTGAATGTATGAAGCAAGGAGTTTTAAGTTGTGAAAGCAAGAGTTAAGGAGTAAAATAGTGGGGCTTTTTTTCCTTCAAAAGAATAGTTAGAAACTGTGTGCACAGAAAGATACTTGCACAGTCATAGGCTTAGTTCCAGGAAAGGAGCAAAGGGCTCTGAGGGTGAAGAGGAAAAGGTATGAGGAAAGAACAGCCCAAAATAGATTCAGGAACCCGTTGCTTGGCCTGGAAACCTGAAAACTTAGGAGTCGGCTCCTCTGAATATTATTTTCCGATTCAAAAATGTGAGCTCAATTACATTAGGATCAAAAAACGCTGGCATGAGCTGCAAACAGCTGGGCTCTTGCTATAAATTCCCTGCTGTGACCGAAGCATAATGAAGTTGGGGCTTTTTTGTGTGCATTTTTTTTTAACCCAAGAGAGAAAAATATAGCTCTAGAAAGTGAAGAAATGCAACTGCCCCTGTTAGACTCTATTTAAATCTATTTAAATCCAGAAATGGCAAGTCCTTGCCAGTCAAAGCTAAATGACTTCTCAAGCAACCCAGCCATGCTGAAAGGAGGCACAGAGGCTTGGCAAAAGCAAGACCAAAGCTGTGAGCGGCCAGAAATGCTGGCTTTTCTCCTCCAAACCCTGGGCTACTTACTACCACCTTTCTGTAGTGCTCAGGAGAGCCCCTCAAATAGACCACCGGGGTGGCAGCTGGGCTTGGCACACACAGAAAGGCTGCAAGGTAAAGGCATCTTCCTCCTAGCTCGGTGGCAAGTCTTGGCAGGTGCCAAGATGGAGTTCTTGAGCACTTTTTTGCTTCATCTGGTATCTTCCTGGGTCACAAAGGAACTATCAAGAAACCATAAAATGCTGAGGCATGTCCTGGCACAGGGAGGAGAGAAAAGGGTGAGAAAACGCTATCGGAAATAGCAGTGACTCAGTACTGCCTTGGGCTTGGGGAAGGTTCAAGCATATGGGCCATTTAAAACCAACTGCCTGAAGTAAAGGACTGCTTTGTCTACTCATAAAATAGGCCACCCAACAAGATACTGGCCATGTTTTTCCATTGTCTCTCAGTGATTTCTGAAAATTGGGAGTTGCCTTCCCCAAACAGTTTATAATGACAAAAAAATTTTCAGCTGGGCACAGTGGCTCAAGCCTACAATGTCAGCACTTTGGGAGGCGGAAGCGGTTAGATTGCTTGAGCCCAGAAGTTCAACACCAGCCTGGGCAACGTGGGGAAACCCTGTCTCTACAAAAAATACAAAAATTAGCAGGGTGTGGTAGCACACACCTGTGGCCCCAGCTACTAGGGAGACTGAGGTGGGAGAATCATTTGAACCCCGGCGGGGGGGTTGTTGAGGGGAAGCGGCAGTGAACTATGATCACCACTGCATTCCTGGGTGCCAAAGTGAGATCTTGTCTCAAAAAATAAAAGTAAAATAAAAGTGAAAACAACAACAAAAAAAATTTTCTCAGCTGGGCATGGTGGCTCACACCTGTAATACCAGCGTTTTGGGAAGCCAAGGAGGGAGGATTGTTTGAGTCCAGGAGTTTGAGACCAGCCTGGAAAACATAGCAAGGCATCATCTCTACAAAATAAAAAATTAAAACATTAGCCAGGTGTGGTGGCATGTGCCTGCAGTCCCAGCTGCTTGGGAGGCTGAGATGGGAGAATTGCTTGAGCCCAGGAGTTCGAGGTTACAGTGAGTTATGATTGCCACTGCACTCCAGCCTGGGTGACAGAGTGAGACCCTGTCTCCAAAAACAAACAAACAATTTTTCTCAGACCAATATTAAAAATTAGTTGGACTACTCTTAGGCATTGAATTATAAATGATCCCTTACTAGTAGTTACCTTTTCGTGTATCATATCTCATTTCTTCAATTATGCCATAAGCCCATGGAAGTCTGAGGTAGTATCTTGTGTTTTCAAGAGAAGCCCTCAGAACCTGCATGACTGTGATGTATTAGAAACAATCCTTGGGAGAGTTGAGCTCAAATCCGGACTCAGCATGTAGTAAGTTTATGACACTGACTCCATTTTGGAACATCCCTGAACTCCAGGTGGCTCACTTGTATAAGAGAGATGCTCTTAGGAGGGCTGGAGGAATTGAACTTAGGATGCAAAAAACCACAAGATACATATGGATCTCCCTGGACCATCCACTTGACTCCAGGAGGGAAAAGAGAGGGAACAAAATTATTTGTGTATCAAAATAAATCCAGAAATATTGCAAAGTAGAATGGAAAATTATCATAATTTTCTTAAAGATCGAGCATGTGACTTCAAAACAAATGTGCACTGATTTAAGGTAGTATATTGGGAAAGCACTGGTTCCTCCCAGGTACACAATAAATATTCATTAAACTGCACTTTTTTTTTACTTGCTTGTTTTGTAGACAGGGCCTCACTCTGTCTCCCAGGCTGGAATGCAGTGGCACCATCACAGCTCACTGCAGCCTCTAACTCCTAGGCTCAAGGGATCCTCCCACCTCATCTTCCTGAGGAGCTGAGACAAGAGGCGACTGCTACCATGCCCAGCAAACTTTTCTATTTTTTTAGAGATGAGTTCTCAGTATGTTGCCCAGGTGGATCTCAAACTCCTGGCCTCAAGTGATCCTGCCACCTTGACCTCCCAAAATGCTGGGATTATGGGAGTGAGTCACTGCACCTGGCCTAAACTACACTATTGATTTTCACATACCTTTTGGTCAAATAAAAACAGAAAAGAGTAATGTATTAATCAAGATTAGTCTTGGCCGGGTGCTGTGGCTCAAGCTTGTAATCCCAGCACTTTGGGAGGCTGAGGCACATGGATCACCTGAGGTCAGGAGTTCAAGACCAGGCTGGCCAACATGGTGAAAGCCCGCCTCTACTAATAATACAAAAATTAGCCAGGCATGGTGGTGGGCACCTCTAATCTCAGCAACTCGGGAGACTGAGGCAGGAGAATCACTTGAACCGGGGAGGCGGAGATTGCGGTGAGCCGAGATAGCACCACTGCATTGCAGGCTGGGCGACAGAGAGAGACTCTGTCTAAAAAAAAAAAAAGAAGAAGAAGAAGAAAGAAAGGAAAAAAAGTCTTAGTTTTACCACTGAAAACTTCGCAGCAGAAAAATTTCAGATAAACTTCCAGGAGGCAGATACCACATCTGCCTAACTTTGCATATGACGCATACACTTTTGATAAGAAGGACAAACATCTTTTTCAAGTGCGTACCTGATCTGGACCCTGTCTACCTGTCCAATCTCATCTCTGCCACCTTACATTTGTCAAACTTGGTAGTTACAGAACTTTGTACATACCTTAGTTAGCTGAGTTACCCCACAGCTCTGGAAAAGAAATTCTCTCTTGCTGGCCTATATTTTCTCTTTGGTTATGAGCTCAAGTGCTAAGAATGATGAGAGAGGTCATGGCATAGGCAATTGAGGAAATCACTGATGTTTCGAAATAACCTCTGTAGAGAAATGACAAGGAAACCAAGTGGCACTAGCACCTTCAAAGGGCCTGCAAAGGAGAACTTCCTCAGCTTCCAGTTCCAACAGCTAGTTAACAGCCTGCTACGGAGCCACAGAAAAGGTGAGGAACCATGTGAGAAGGAAATGTGCCCAGAGAGGATCGCTCCGGTATGTACACAGGCAGAGACCTTGAAGTCACCTGGTGTGGGAGACTTCAGAGACCCCTCAACACTGCTTACAAAACTCCAGGATCTGATTGTCCCATACCCCATTTCCCAGGAAATCTTACGTTCTAGCCATATTCCCTATCACCCCTTAGCCTTGGCTCATTCAGCCTGGAAAGACACTTCCCTGTTCCCCATTTTCCTTTGTGTGACTAACTCCATTCACCCTTTAGATCTAAATTTTTCATCTCTTCATTCCACAAATATTTTCTGAGAGTCTGCTATGTGTCAGGCACTGTGCTGGGCACTGGAGATATAACAATGAACAAGACACAGGAGGTCTCTGGCTTGACAGAGCTTACAGTATAGGGAAGAAAGACAATAATTAAGAAAAATAAATAGACAAGGTACTTTCAGATAATAAATCAAGCACGGTGATGTGCTAGAAAGTGACTGAATGGTTGACTTAGATTGAAAGGTGAATGTAGTCAATTAAGTGGTAGTCTCCAAAAAGATATGTCCACTGGGAACCTCAGAATGTGACCTTCTTTAGAATAAGAGACTTTGCAGATGTAATTTAAGAAGGGCCTCAAGATTAAATTATCCTGGATAAAGTGGGCTCTAAATCCATTGACAGGCTTCCTTACGAGTCAGAAAGGGAGAAGACATAGAGACACACAGACAGAGAGGAAGGCTTTGTGAAGATGGAGGCAAGACACTGGAGCTGTGCTACCACAAACCAAGGAACACCCGGAGCCACCAGAAGCTGGGAGAGGCAAGGAAGGATTCTTCCCTAGAGTTTTTCAGATGGACCTGCTGACACCTAGACTTTGGACTTCAGGCCTCTAGAACTGTAAGAATAATTTTTTGTTGTTTCAAGCCACTCAGTTGTGATTATTTGTATGGCAGCCTTGGGAAACGAATATATCCAGGGAGATAATTGTCTTTTCAGACAGAGTCTCACGCTGTTGCCCAGGCTGCAGTGCAATGGTGTGATCGTAGATCACTATCGCCTCAACCTCCTGGACTCAAGCAATCCTACTACCTCGGTCTCCTGAGTAGCTGGGACTACAGGCATGCCACCATGCCCAGCTAACTTTTAGATTTTTTTGTAGACACAGGGTCTTGCCATGCTGCCCAGGATGGTCTCCAATTCCTGAGCTCAAGCAATCCACCCGTTTCAGCCTCTCAAAGGTCTGGGATTACAGGCATGAGCCACCACACCCAGCTCCAGGGAGATAATTTTAAAGCTGAGCCTGGAATAACAAGAAATAGTCAGGATGGGAAGATCTGGGGAAAATGCACTCCAGATTAGGAACAGCAAGTGCTAAGGTCCTGAGGCAGGGACAAGTTTGAGGTGTTAAGAGAAATAAGACCAGTATGGCTGGTCAAGAAGGGACAGGAGAAGAAAAGTTGATAAGGAGGAAGATCACTCAGTGTTGGTGAACCACAGTGAAGAATTTGAGATTTGTTCTGCAGGTGATGGGATGGTTTCAGGCTTTCCGTCACATTTAGAATAAAATCCAAACTTTTTGCTGTGAACTAAAAAACCCTCACACTATCCTTCTCGCTTACTTTGTTCCATCCTCATGTGCTACTTTCAATAAGCAAAGCTGCTCCTCCTGCAGAGTCTTTGCATTTTGCTTCCTCCCTCCTGAAAAGTTCTGAAAGTTCTTCCAGTTTGCTCGCCTGACTCCTTCAAACCATTTAGGTGTCAGCTCACATGTCCCCTCTTCAGAGAGGCCTGCTCTAGCTACTGTAGAACCAATTCTTCTTTCACTTAACCTTGTTTCATGTTTTGTATGTCACTCATCACTTTTGAAATCATTTTGTTAATCTATTTACTTGTTTGAAGTTTATCATCCTCACAAGATTGTAAGCTCCATAAGGGCAAGAGTATTTGAATTGAACTGTTGGGATTAAAAGGAGTTTGCCTAAGGAATTCACAACAAATGAGAATGTTCCAAGAACTGAAAAGCTACTTCAGAACTGCTAGACTATATAGTAAGAGGGTGAGGTGCGGGAGATGGAGGCGGTAGGAGATGATGCAATTGCATTTTTTAAAATATCTCTTTGGCTGCTGAATTGCAGCAGTCCGGTAGTATAAGATAAATGTCTATTTATTTATTCAAGAATATGTATGGGGGCTAGGCCCTGTAATCCCAGCATTTTGGGAGGCCAAGGCAGCCTAACAGTTTGGGCCCTGGAGTTTGAGACCAGTCTGGGCAACATGGCAGAACCCTGTATCTATTGAAAAATAATAATAATAATAACAAAAATTAGTTGGGTGCAATGGCATGCACCTGTAGTCCCTGCTACTCAGGAGGTGGAGGTGGGAGGATCGCTTCAGCCCAGGAGGAGGAGGTTGCACTGAGCCAAGACTGTGCTACTGCACTCCAGCCTGGGTAACAGAATGAGACTCTGTCTCAAAAAATGACTGCAGCAATGAAAACAAAAGAAGATGTATGGGGCTGGTCACAGTGACTCACGCTTATAATTCTAATACTTTGGAAGGCCGAGGTGGGTAGATCACTTGAGCCTAGGAGTCCAAGACCAGCCTGGGCAACATGGTGAAACCCCATCTCTACAAAAAAGTACAAAAAAAATAGCCACGAGTGGTGGTGTGTGCCTGTAGTCCCAGCTACCCAGGAGGCTGAGGCTGGAGGATGGCTTGAGCCTGAGACGTTGAGGCTGCAGTGATCCGTGATCACACCACTGCACTCCAGACTGGGTAACTGAGCAAGACTCTCTCTCAAAAAATAATAATAATATTAATATTATGTATTGACCACCTACTACATGTCAGGCAGTCTTTGGGATCTCTCAGCGAACAAAACAGACAAAAATGTTTGTACTTTGGAGCTTGCAGTCTAGTGGGGACCAATTATGTAGTTATGAAAGATGATGGAGGCTTTTGTTTGGGCTAAGGCAGTGAAACTGGAGAGAACTGGTAGGATTTAGGATGTGTTTTTTGTGGAGGTGGAGTAGATAGAACTTGGTGATGGATAGGATGGATTAGACATCATTTCATCTGCAACATTCTCCCTGGCTCTCCCCAGTATTAGATTAGGTATCAGAGCATCTTGTATTTACACCCATTGCTACATGCCCCATTTTTTCAACATTCATTCACTTGTGTCTTACCTGTATGTGTATAACACCATATCAAAACCCATGGTACAATGCTTGGCACAGAATAGGGACTCAATACCTTTTCTAAGTAAATAAATGTATTTAATATTCATAATATTAATTACTAAAATAAATTCACTAACTATATAAACCAGGTCCCTTATCAGGGTAGTATTTATCACCTATCCAGTAAAAATCTCTTTCTCTTAATCTGCTGTGGTTTTATTCTGACCTTTGGTTGATGCAAAAATTTCCTTTCTAGATTAATATTATAAGCGCCTCTATTTAAACTATGAAAACATTTGTGCAAAGACTGGAAAATTACTTCGCCTCGTTATGACAGTCACACCTGATTAAAGATTGCACAGTCAGAATATTGAAAGTTCAAGATTATAAATGTAGTGCCAGAGAGACGTTCATGAGTAATCAAATATTCAATCAGGCTGATATGACATTTAAAAGGTCAGTGGCCAGAAGCACTCCACATCTTTAAGTAATGGTCAGTGCAGTTCTATAGCACCAGTCACAGCTCAGGAATACTTTAGAAATAAATTTTAGGCAGATCAAAACTTATGGGATGCCAAAACAGCCAATAAAATTCAACAACAAAGAAAGAAAATAAAATGGCACATGCAGCTAAACACCAGAGCCTAAAAAGTCATGACTGTCGCTGTTATTTAAAAACAAAAACAAAAAAACAAAAACCCATATCTTTCTGATGCAATGACAGAAGCAGAGATTGGAGCAACGCACTCTGAAGGTGGAGTAAGGGGCCACAGGCCAGGCAATACAATACACACAGTCACTAGAAGCTGAAAAAGACAAGGAAATAGATATTTACCCCAGAGCTTCCAGAAGAAATCAGCCCTACTCAAATCTTGACTTTAGCTCAGTGAAACTGAGTTTGGAATTATAGTCTCCAGAATTCTAAGAGAATATATCTGTGTTGTTTTAAGCCACTAAATTATGGTAATCTGTTATGACAACAACGGGAAACTAATACAGCCTGATAATATCATGTTGTTGGCAAAGATATAGATATTTATACTAAGGAAGGCAAAGTGAATTGATATTACTACTATATAACTATCTTGTAAATTCAACCCAGATTTACAACATAATCCCCAGGGATTCTAATCTTAAGTATTGACCCAGAAAAAAAAAATCTTAAGTATATGACCCAGTAGACATATATGAAAAGCTTCAAAGAGTTATTGATTGAATAGCAAATAAATCTATACAAAATAACCATAAATAGAATAGATAAATGAATCATGGTGTATTCAAATAATCCGATAATACATAGAAGTAAAAATGAATAACATCAGCTACTCACACCAAAATGTACACGTTAGAAATCTGTTAGGTGAAAACAGCATACCTCAGAGAAATACAGCGTCACCATTTCTTTTTTTTTTTTTTTTTTTTGAAACGGAGTTTGGCTCTGTCACCAGGCTGGAATGCAATGGCACAACTTTGGGTCACTGCAACCTCCTCCTCCTGGGTTCAAGCGATACTCCTGCCTCAGCCTCCCAAGTAGCTGGGATTACAGGTGCCTGCTACCACACCCGATTAATTTTTGTAGTTTTATTAGAGACGGGGGTTTCACCATGTTGGCCAGGCTGGTCTTGAACTCCTGACCTCTGGTGATCTGCCTACCTCAGCCTCCCAAAGTGCTGGGATTACACGCGTGAGCCACCATGCCCAGTCTTTTCAATAAATTTCAAAAGCAAGATAAAGTAAAAAAGCAAGAAGATTTGTTGTTGTTGTTTGCTTGGTTGGTGGAGTTTGTCTGATATATTTTGAGACAAGGTCTCACTCTCTGACTCAAGCTGGAGTGCAGTGGCGCAATCACGACTCACTACAGCTTTGACCTTCTGGGCTCAAGCAATCCTTCTGCCTCAGCCTCCCAAGTAGCTGGGACTACAGGTTTGTGCCACCATGTCCAACTATTTTTTTTTCCTAGAGATGGGGTTTCATTATGTTGCCCAGGCTGGTCTCAAACTCCTGGGCTCAAGCCATCTGCCTGTCTAAGTGCTAAAAGTGATAGCATTACAGGAGTGAGCCACTGCGCCCAGCCAAGGATATATATTTTAATTCAATGTGGTGGTTCAATATTGTGATTCTTTAAGAGAAGCAGAGGATATGAGCAGGCAGGAGCTCAGAAGAAAGCTTCAAATCTGACAATGTGTTAGTTCTTCAGGAGGCTGGAAATTCATAGATGTGATGGCTTTATTGATGTGGCAACTCTGCTAGGCTATAGTTCCCAGTTATTCAATCAAACTAATCTAGGTGTTGCTGGGGAGGCATTTCGCAGATGTATTTAAAACCCATAATCAGTTGACTTTAAGTAAGGAAAATTCCCCTTGGGTAATCTGGGCAAACCTAGCTGAATTTGTTGGAAGGCCTTAAAAGCAGGTTTGAAGTTACCCTGGAAGAGGGAAAAGAATTCGCCTATCCTATAGGAGTCTTTAGGGCTCATTATTACCCCTTCCTGACTGCTTGCCCTACGGTTTTGGACTTGCATAGCCAATGCCCATATCGTGTAAGCCAATTCCTTGTAATGAATAATATATATTTCCATCCTAAAAAATAATAACTAATTTTAAAAATCTATCCAAATTTCTAGTTCCTGGTCTTAAAGTTCAGAAGTATATCATGACCAGGTGCAGTGGCTCATGCATGTAATCCCAGCACTTTGGGAGGCCAAGGAGGAAGAACTGCTTAAGGCCAGGAGTTTGAGACCAGGCGCACTTTGGAAGACTGAGGTGGGCAGATCACCTGAGGTCGGAGTTCAAGACCAGCCTGGCCAACATGATGAAATCCCATTTCTACTTAAAATACAAAAATTAGCTGGGCGCAGTGGCACGTGCCTGTAATCTCAGCTACTCAGAAGGCTGAGGCAGGAGAATCGCTTGAACTCGGGAAGCGGAAGTTGCAGTGAGCTGAAATCGCACCATTGCACTCCAGCCTGGGTGACAGACGAGACTCTGTCTCAAAAAAAAAAAAAAAATTAGCCAGGCGTTGTGGCATGCATGCATCTGTAGACCCAGCTACTTGGGAAGCTGAGGCAGGAGGATGGCTTGAGCCCAACAGTTAAAGGTCACAGTGAGCTATGATGGCACCACTACACTCCAGCCTGGGCAACAGAGTGTGACCTGGTCTCAAAATAAAATAAAATAAACTTTAGGGAAACACATTAAATCTGACTGTAGTAGAGAAGAAGAGCCCAGAGGAGCAAGTTCAGTTAGGCACCATGGTGAATCTGGCTTATGAACACTCATGTCCTCAATTCCTTTCTCCAGCCAAAGCTTTCAAAGGCCTCCCCACCTATGTGAGTGACTGCCATTTTCCAGGTTAGGGAACCAGGAAAAGAACCACTTGGTTGTTTCCCAGTGTTATGCAGCAATTAAACTAAAACCCAGGAGCCCTGGCTTCTGATTCTCAAGGGAGGATTAGGGGAAAAAAAAAAAACCTGAAAACTCAAGATTAAGATCTTCACATATTAAAATATTCCACTAAAAAATTACCACTTGTCTCAGCCCAAAATTCCTGAAATCCCACCTCCTCCATAAAGCATTCCTAGATTGATCAAAAAAGAGTGGATGGTTTCTCCAGGTTCCTTCCTTTTGTCCCACCCTGTAACTGAAATTCCCATGAGTCTATAGGAAACCTTACCTTATTTGAATGATCAGTTTTCAAGATTAACTATTCTGACATCTGCATGTCAAAACCTGTGGTCAAAACAAAGAGACATCATATATATTGAGAAGCACATAACATTTTTGTGATATTCCCACCTAAAATGCATAACCTGGAGCTAATTATAAGGAAACATTAGACAAATTCTAATTCAGGGATATTCTGCAAAATAATTGACATGTACTCTACATCAAGCTCATGAAAGACAAAGAAAGACTGAGGAAATATTTCAGATGAAAGGAGACTTAAAGAGACACAACAACTAAATGCAATGCAATGAGTGATACTGGATTGGATCCTGTATTTATATTTTCTATAAAGGACCTTGGTGGGACAATTTGCCAACTTGAATAAAATCTGCAGATTAGAAAATAGTAGTGTATCAATGTCAATATCCTGGTTTTAATAGTTGCATTGTGGTTCTATAAGAATATGTCCTTGTTTCCAGAAAATAAACACAAATATTTAAGGATACAAAAGCATCATGAATATCATTTATACTCAAATTAGAAAAAATATATACATATTTATAATTAGAGAGAGAATCATAAAGCAAACGTCATAAAATGTTAACTTGAGGGCATCTGGGTGAAGAGTATAATGACAATTCTTTGTACTATCTTTGCAACTTTTCTGTAAATCTGAAATACCAAAAATTCAAAAGTTTAAAATCCATCTTTGTTCCTCTAGTCTGTTTTAGATGGAAAATTCATACACACATTATCCTCTGTGCTACTAGAGGTAGCTGCAGTTAGTTTAAAAACATATAATAATATTTGAATATAAAAAAATAAGTTCACTTTAATTATTTCAAAAACAGACCTACACCACATTGTGAGGAGAAGGTGGAGGAGGAGATTCAGAGTTCAAAATAAACCTGATAAGATTATTCCAGGGCTGCTATACAAATCAGCTTGAGAATCGGTGCCCTAAAGGGAAGAGTGCCATCTACACACAAGTTGCCCTGCCGGGTGCCTAGCAACTTGCCAAGCACCAGCATCTATTCTGAGATGTTCCTCCAGAGTGCCAACTTCCTTCAAAAGCCATTGCCGCAGTATTCCATTTGGCCACCTGAGGGCGTGCTAAAATTACTTTTTGTAACAGGGATTTCCAGCAACTGAGGAAGGAGATACCTAAGCGCTGAGTCCTGGGGATCTTTGACCCCTTTGCAGATTCCTCCTGATGGGCTAGAAAAGAGACGCAATGATAGTTTCAACCTTAGCAAAACCGTGATGTCTTCAAAGTTCAGCTTCAGTGTCTGCCTGCATTGCCAGCCCGCTTTTGCCTTATTGCTGGAGTGCCTTCGATTCCCCATACGCCCCTTTTTCTTCTTGGCCTCTTTCCCCTATCCTACAACACTTTTGCTCAAAGCACTCATTCCCATTCATGTGTAAGGCTGATAATGACGATAATCACCACAGCAGATATGGGAGTATAAGAAACTGATAATGATGATAAGCGTGATGGCAGAATGTGCTCCTATCAAGGGAGAGTTGAATGTTGAAAGACTCCATGCCTTAAAGCCTCAAAGCTGATGAAGGAGACTGGAGGGAAGGGGGCAGCCTTTATTACTCTCCTGAAATCGCACCTTGAGTGCCTAACTCGAGTCTGGTTACCACTGAGGTGGCCAACGAAAGAGGGCGACCGGGATTGGTGGAGGCAGGCGGCGGGGGCGGTGGGGGGGTGTGGGGGGGGATGGGATTGGGCAGGGGAAGCAGGAGCGGGGACTTTGAGTTTCAAGGCTGAAAACTGAGCTCTAGAAGGGCGCTGGCTATGTGATAGAAAGGAAGATGGAGTGAAGAGCGGTCACCACGGGATTTGGCAAGTCCCCAGGGTTATCACAACCTAAGAAAAAACGGAGTAGCACAACTAGAAAGCATAGATTGCTTACCCTGTTTTAGTCACCATTCTTCCACCTCCTAAAAGCAGAACATTCTTTATTTTATTTGTATTGATATATATCAGTTGTGTATATTTGGAGGGTGCATATGATATTTTGATACTTGTCTACAATATGTAATGATTAAATCAGGGTAATTGGGATATCCATCACCTCAAACGTTTATCTTTTCTTTGTGCTGGGAGCATTACAATTCTTCTCTTCCAGCTGTTTTGAAATATACAATATATTTTGTGAACTGTAGTTTCCGTAGTGGACTATCAAATACTAGAACTTATTCAATCTATCTAACTCCCTCTTCCCTGCCCAGTCTCTGGTGACTGCCATTCTCTGTAGGAATCTCCTGTATTATAAAGCAGAAAGCTTCCTTGGTAGAGCAATCTTTGAGGTTATGACTCCTGGAGAAATGGGGATGTCATGAGATTAAAGTCTATCAAAGGGAATATTTGTCTCTTAGAATAATATTCTTTTAAAGCATCTGGTGTTCACCATGTGTTTTAAGAGAAATGAACTATTGACACAGACCCAAAATCACCAATTTAAAAATTTTTAGACCTAAACTATTTATTCAAACACTAAGTATAGACCTGGATTTTAGACACGTTTTTTGTTTTTGTTTTGTTTTGAGATGGAGTCTCACTCTGTCACCCAGGCTGGAGTGCAGTGGCACAATCTAGGCTCACTGCAACCTCCGCCTCCTGGGTTCAAGCGATTCTCTTGCCTCAGCCTCCCAAGTAGCTGGGACTACAGGCATGCACTGCTACACCTGGCTAATTTTTGTATTTTTAGTAGAGACGAGGTTTCACTATGTTGGCCTGGCTGATCTTGAACTCCTGACCTCAGGTGATCCAACTGCCTCATCCTTCCAAAGTGCTGGGATTACAGGCATGAGCCACCTCGCCTGGCCACCCAGAGGACAGGTTTTAAAAGTTCCAAGGGCCAGCTGTGGTGGCTCATGCCTATAATTCTAGCACTTAAAGAAGCTGAGGCTGGTCATTTGAGGCCAAGAGTTTGAGACCAGCCTGAACAACATAGTGAGATCCCATCTCTACAAAAAGTAATTTAAAAATTAAGCAGATGTTGTAGTGCACACCTGTAGTGCTAGCTACTTAGGAGGCTGAAGCAGGAGGATCGCTTGAGGCCAGAAAGCTAAGGCTGCAGTGAGGTGTATTGATACAACTGCACTCCAGCCTCAAGTCTGTAATTCACCCTCCCTATGACAATCCGTAGGCCTCAGCTCATGGCCCTGGCTCCTCCTAAGCAGGACCTTGTACCCAGCCCATTGGGAGAGCATATTAGTTCCCAGATCTTGCTTCTTTGAGTAAATAGGAGCATAGCCAAAATGAGTTACAGTTCTTATTTCCACTCTGCCTCCCCTCAAAACACCACCACCCTCAAAAGTACAAATAGAACTCTGGCTCAGGCATTTCCTGTTCTTCTTGCCAGAAATGAAAAATTAGCTCTATCTGTCCACGTAGCATATGCAAGGTAACTACCTCAGCAGTAGATTTTAAAAAGGAGCACATAGACATTTTGAGTTCATTGTCTGTATGACTTCTCCATGCTCATTTGCATTAGCAATCACATAATTGCTACCCACGCCTCAAGAAACCAGGTTACAAATCCCCTTCTACTCACACCTCCACCTATGAGCTAAGTGATGGGAACAATAATCCTTTACAAATTATTGAGGCCCTGGAAGTCATTTCCACCCTTTTTTTTTTTAAGGCAGGATCTCCTCTGTTGCCCAGGCTGGAGTGCAGTGGCACAATCACAGCTCACTGCAGCGTCAACCTCATGGACTCAAGGAATCCTCCCACCCCATCCTTCCCAGTAGCTAGGGCCACAAGCACAAGCCCCTACAACCGGCTAATTTTTGTTTTGTTTTGTTTGGTTTGGTAGAGATGGAGTTTTGCCATGTTACCCTGGCTGGGTTTGAACTCCTGGTCTCAAGCAGTTCTCCAGCCTCAGCTTTCCAAAGTGCTGGGATTTACAGGCATGAGCCACCATAACCAGCCTAGTTTCTACCTTTGAGTAGCAAAGTAATCCAGTTTTCATTGAAACGATACAAAGGGCACAGGTGTGTGAGTATAGATATCAATATGTAGAACACTAATTTTTCTCTTTGCTTCTGACTTTATGTCCAGCCGTCTGTTAGATATAACAGACATCTGGAAGACCCACCAGCCCCCAAACTCAAAACATCCACAATTGAATTCACCCTCTTTCCCTAAAACTGGGTCCTTCCCATATTCCTCTTAGTAAATGGTATCATCTTATGGCTCAAACCAAATACTCAGGAATCATCTTTGACACTTTCTCTTCCTCAATTCTCACATTCAGTCCATCAGCAAGCCCTATTATTTCCATCTCAAAAATAAACACCAAAAAATAAACCTCAAAGCCAGTTTCTTCTCTCCACCTCTACCATCTCGTCCAAGCCATCACCACCTTTCACCTAGCTGACTGCAACAGGTTCCTAATTCACCTCTTTGCCCCTACAGTTTCCTTCTTCAAGAATTCTTTCTCAGGCCAGGTACGGTGGCTCATGCCTATAATCCCAGAACTTCGCAGGGGTGAGGCAGGAGGAGCCCAGGAGTTCAACACCAGCCTAGGCAACATATCGAGAACCCCATCCCTACAAAATAAATTAAAAATTAGTCAGCTGTGGTGGCACGCACCTGTAGATCCAGCTATTCTGGAGCCTGAGGTGGGAGGATCACTGGGCCCAAGAGGTTGAGGCTGCAGTGAGCTGCGATGACATAACTGCACTCCAGCCTGGGTGACAGAGTGAGACTCTACCTCAGAAAAAAAAAATAACTATTTCTCCATACGTTGGTCAGCATGATTTTCAGAAAACACAAATCAGATCATGTTACTATCCTTCTTTAAACCCTCCAATGAGAGACATACCTTGTTCATGGATTGGAAGATTCAGCAGAGTTAGATGTTAATTCTCACCAAATTGATACCAGGGTTTAATGCTATTCCTATCAAGATCCCCACAAGACATTTTATGAATTAAGACAAGATTGTTCTAAAATTTATATGGAAAGGAAAAAGAATTAGAACAGTGAAAATAATTTCACTATTTGCAAAAGAAGAAAAAAAGTGGGAGGAATCAATATACTTGATTTCAAGACATTAGAGAACAATCGTAATCAAGACTGTGTGGTATTAGTGGAAGGACAGACAGACAGATAAGATGAACAGAATAAAGAACCCAGAAATAGATCCACACAAATATGTCCAACTGATTTTTGACAAAGGCACAAAATAATTCAAATGGTACCGAAGCAGTTGGATAAAATGGCAAAAATGAACCTTGACTTAGACCTCACACCTTATACAAAAATTAACTGAAAGTGGATCACAGACTTAAATTTATAATATAAAAGTATAAAACTTCTTGGAAAAAAATAGGAGAAAAACTTCAGGATCTAGGGTTAGGCAAAGAGTTCTCAGATATGAGATGATCCATAAAAGGAAAAATTGATTAAATTGGGCCTCATCAAAATTTAAAACTTTTTCTTTGATAGAGCTTAGTAAGAGGATGAAAAGACAAGCTACAGACTAGGAGAAAATATTTCTAAACCACATAACTGTCAAAAAATTTAGAATTATATATAGAACTCTGAAAACCTAACAGCAAAAGAAATCCATTTAGAAAACTGGCAGAAGACATGAACAGAAATGCACCAAAGAAGATAGACAGGGCCGGGCTCAGGCACTTTGGGAGTCCAAGGCAGGCAGATCACTTGAGGTCAGGAGTTAAACACCAGCCTGGCCAACATGGTGAAACCCAGTCTCTACTATAAAAAGATACAAAAAGCATTAATCAGGCATGGTGATGTGCACCTATAATCCAAGCTGCTCGAGATGCTGAGGCAGGAGAATTGCTTGAACCCAGAAGATGGAGACTACAGTGAGCTGAGATCGAGCCACTGCACTCCAGCCTGGGCGACAGACTCTGTTTAAAAAAAAAAAAAAAGGAGAAGAAGAAGATGTGTAGATGGCAAACAGATGAAAAGATGTGCACCATCATCAGCCATTATGAAAATCCAAATTTTCTTAAGATATTCACAAAGTATCACACTACACACCTATCAGAATGGCTTAAAATAAAAAATAGTGAATACATCAAATGTTGGTGATGATGCAAAGAAACTCTATCAGTGATCTTGAAAGGTGCATAAAATGGTACAGACACTCCAGAAAACTGTTTGGCAGTTTATTTAAAAACTAACTGCCTGGGCACGGTGGCTCACGCCTGTAATCCCAGCACTTTGGGAGGCTAAGGCAGGTGGATCGCAAGGTCCAGAGTTTGAGACCAGCCTGGCCAACATGGTGAAACACCATCTCTACTAAAAATACAAAAATTAACCAGACACGGTGGCAGATGCCTGTAATCCCAGCTACTCGGGAGGCTGAAGCAGGAGAATCTTGAACCCGGGAGGCAGAGGTTGCAGTGAGCAGAGAGATCACACCACTGCACTCTAGCCTCAGTGACAGACCAAGACTCCACCCCCCAAAAAAAACCTAACCAAGCCATTACAATATAACCCACAAATCACACACTTGGAAATTTATACCAAAAAATGAAACTTATGTGCTCACAAAAACCTGTACACAAATGCTTATAGCAACTTTATTCACAATAACCAAAAACTAGAAACAATTAAATGTCCATAACAGGTAAATGAGTAAATAAATCTACTCAAAAATAAAAAGGAAACAACTGCTGATATGAGCAACAACTTGAAATGAATCTCAAGGAAATTATGCTGAGGAAGGGGGGAAAAAAGCCAGTCTCAAATGTTTTCTGCATGGTCCCATTCATATAATATTCTTGAAGTGATAAAATGATGGATACTAGATCAGTGGAATCAGGAATTAGAGCACCATGAAGGATTAGTTTCAAAGAAACCAGGGGTTTCTTTGGAGTGATGGAACAGTTCTGTATGCTGATTGTCATGATGGTAACAGGGGTCGATACATGTGATAAAATTTCATAGACTTACACACACACACACACACACACACAGAGAGAGAGAGAGAGAGAGAGAGAGAGAGAAATCCAATTAAGCTCTGTACTTGGGCGTGGGGGTGGCACCTGTAATCCTGGGGGCGGCACCTGTAATCCTAGCTACTCTGGAGGCTGAGGCATGAGAATCGCTTGAACCGGGGAGGCAGAGGTTGCTGTGAGCCCAGGTCATGCTACTGCACTCCAGCTTGGGCGACAAAACTTGGTGCTTCCCATATTCCTCTTAGAAAATGGTGAATCCGTTTTTGTTTTTTTTTTGTTTTTTTTAAAAAGCCAAGGGATTAGACAAAGGGATTAGAGCATTAAAGATTGGCAGTCTTGAGGGCCAATATATGTGTGTGTGTGTGTGTGTGTGTGTGTGTGTGTGTGTGTGTGTGTGTGTTTATGTATCATATGTACCAATTATATATCAATTTATATATATATATATCAATTTATTTATATATATAAATTGGGACAGTCTCACTCTGTCGCCCAAGCTGGAGTGCAGTGGCGTGATCTCCGCTCACTGCAACATCCGCCTCCTAAATTCAAGCGATTCTCATGCCGCAGCCTCCACAGTAGCTGGGACTGCAGGCATGAGCCACCACACCCAGCTAATTTTTGTATGTTTTGGTAGAGACCAGGTTTCACAATCTTGGCCAGGCTGGTCTCGAGCTCCTGACCTCAAGTGATTTGCCTGCCTCAGCCTCTCAAAGTGCTGGGATTACAGGTGTGAGCCACCGGGCCCGGAGGGAATTGGGCCCTGAAACATATGTTTACGAGTTTGGATTTTATCTTGAAAGAAATGAGGAGTCATTACTAGTAGCAGTAGTATTTAGTATTCGTATAATTTTTTATTCTAAAACAGTTCAACTCACCAGAAGTTAATAAACATTGTAGATAGACAGCTCCTGTGTAGATTTTACCCAGCTTTTTCTAAAGATAATAAGTTACATAACCACTATACGTTTTCAAAAACAATAAAACTGATATTGGTACAATACTGCACTAACTCGGGGCTTGTCAACCTCAGCACTATTGTAATTTTGGAGCCAATAATTCTTTTTTTATTTTAATTTCTATTTTGAGGTGGAGTCTTGCTCTGTCTCCCAGGCTGGAATGCAGCGGCATGATCTCAGCTCACTGCAGCCTCTGCCTCCCGGGTTCCAGCAATTCTCCTGCCTCAGCCTCCCGAGCAGCTGGGATGACAGGCACATGCCACCATGCCCAGCCAATTTTTGTATTTTTAGTAGACATGGGGTTTCACCATGTTGGCCAGGCTGGTCTTGAACTCCTCACCTCAGGTGATCCGCTCACCTCAGCCTCCCAAAGTGCCGGGCGTGAGCCACCGCGCCCAGCCTGGAGCCAATAATTCTTTGTTCTGGGGGATGTCCTGTGCACGGTGGGATATTTAGCAGCATTCCTGGCCTCTACCCACTTGCCAGTAGCAAGCCTCCCTCAGCTATAACACCCAAAAATATCTCTAGACCTTGCGAAGTGTTCCCTCAGACTCTCCAATTCTCAATTTATATATGTATTTACTTATTTATTTATTTTTGAGATGGAGTCTCACTCTTGTCACCCAGGCTGGAGTGCAGTGGTGCAATCTCGACTCACTACATCCTCTGTCTCCCAGGTTCAAGCGATTCTCCTGTCTCAGCCTCCCGAGTAGCTGGGACTACAGGCATGTGCCACCACACCTAGCTAATTTTTGCATTTTTAGTAGAGACAGGTTTTGCTATGTTGGCCAGGCTGGTCTTGAACTCCTGACCTCAAGTGTTACGCCTGCCTCCACCTCCCAAAGTGGTGGGATTATAGGCGTAAGCCACCGCACCCAGCTTCCTCTTTATATAGTGGAATTAATAATGCTATAAGAATTATGTAAAATAATGTCATGAAGGCACTTTTTAGTTAAGAGCTGCTATGCAAATGGAAAGACCTATTAGCACTTGCCAGCCCTGACTCCCATGTGTCCCCTAGCTCATCTCCAGCCAAACTGAACTATTTGCTGGCCTGTAAGTATGTTCTTCATATTGAACTATCTGCCTAGGCTCCCTTTCCCATTCCTAAACTCTACCCATTGAAATTCCTCCCATAAAATTTTCATGCCCAAAAGGCACTGGTTATTTAAAAAAAAAAAAAATAGGAGAGAAAAGGGAAAATCCTAAATGTTCGACGTTGGAGAAAATGTCTAATAAATTTATGTCACAGATCTAGCATAGTGCTTGGCACCTATTCATGCATTCACTCAAAAAATATATACTGAAGCCTTGCCAACATAGTGAGACCCCATCTCTACAAAACAAAAAAATTGTTTTAATTAGCCAGGAGGCTCAAGATGGAGAATCATTTAAGCCAGGAGTTTATTCTATATTTGCCACATCTCTTTTTTTTTTTTTTTTTTTTTTTGAGACAGAGTCTCACTCTGTCACCCAGGCTGGAATCCAATGGGGCAATCTCGGCTCACTGCAACCTCCACCTTCCGGATTCAAGAGATTCTCCTGCCTCAGCCTCCCAAGTAGCTGGGATTACAGACACCCATCACCACACTCGGCTAAATTTTTATATTTTTAGTAGAGACAGGGTTTCACCATGTTGGCCAGGCAGGTCTTGAACTCCTGACCTCAGGTGATCTGCCCACCTCACCCTCCCAAAGTGCTGGAATTATAGGTGTGAGCCACTGCACTCGGCCAACAATTTTTAATGTGTAGAAAATGCTTGTGATATAATGTAAGATAACAAAGACAGAATGTCAGATAGTTACATAGAATATAGTACATATTAAAAAATTGGACAGGTGTAGTGGCTCACGCTTGTAATCCCAGCACTTTGGGAGGCCGAGGCAGGAGGATCACCTGAGGTCAGGAGTTTGAGACCAGCCTGACCAACATGGAAAAATCCCATCTCTACTAAAAATAAAAAATTAGCCAGGCATGGTGGCACATGCTTGTAATCCCAGCTACTCAGGAGGCTGAGGCAGGAGAATCGCTTGAACCCAGGAGGCGGAGGTTGTGGTGAGCCAAGACGATGCCATTGCACTCCAGCCCATGCAGCAGGAGTGAAACACCATCTCAAAAAAAAAAAATTATAAAAAAAGAAATTTGTCATTATCATCCATAGATAATCAACAGGTTATGAGTGAGTTCATGTTATGTTATTTTTGGCTTCTTTATACTTTCCAAATTCATCATGATAGTCATTCATTACTTTTATGATTAGGAGGATAGGAGGAAACAAGTAGTTATTTTAAAAAAGTTTTTTAAAAAAAGGCTGGGCATGGTAGTTCATGCCTGTAATACCAAGCACTTTGTGAGTTTGAAGCAGGAGGATCACTTGAGGCCAGGAGTTCAACACCAGCTTGGGCAACATAGTGAGACACCATCTCTACAAAAAAAATAGTTTCTTTAAAAATTAACCAGGCATTGTGGCACCTGCCTCCTGCCTGTAGTCCCAGCTATTTGGGAAGCTGAGGTGGGAGGATCACTTGAGCCCACAGGTTCAAAGCTGCAGTGAGCTACGATTACACCACTGCACTCCAGCCTGCGAGGCAGAGCGAGACTCTGTCTCAAAAAAAAAAAAAAAAAAAAAAAAAGGTGATGAAAACGTATTCTCAACTATACTTTAACATTAATCTTAAATTTCACTTCCTCCATATGTTTCCAACATATATACTGACCTCTTCTTCCTTCGAACTCCCATAGGATTGTTTAGGTACTCTCTTGCATTTGCCTTGTTCCACCTTATATTAAAATACCTTATCTCTTGTCCCACCTTGTATTATTATAAATGATAATATAATTATTTATAATATAAATATAGTATTTATAACATTTGCCTTGTTCCACCTTATATTAAAATATCTGGCCTCCCCAGAGTTTGTCCCTTAGGGATGCTCTGCCTATGGAGTAGCCATTCTTTCATGTCTTTACTTCTCTAATAAACTCACTTTCACTGAAAAGAAATATCTTATGTGTTTTCTTTCTCTCCATGTCTTGCTCATATCTGTGGCCCTTGCACAAAATATGTGGACACTAAATTGGAATACACACACACACAGACACACACGGGGGGAAGAAAATGAGGATAACTATAAAGAAGGACAAAGCGACAGGATAGAAGAACCTTCTCAATGCAGACAGGAGTTCCAAGGTCCTCCACAGACAGAGCTTCAGACAGGAGAGTGTGCTGCTGACTAGTTTCTCAAAGCACATCTAAGTTCCCAAGTAAATCCCAGACTCTTCCTGGGAAGAATTTTGCCGCCCCAAGAGTTTGTCCCTTGGGACTGCCAGAAGAGCAGGAAGGGAAGTAAGAGGGCAGAGGCAACACCGAACAAGCTGAGCTAGTAAAGTTCTGCAGGAACCTTCACCTTGGCTAAGGCCAGCCACACCTACCCATATTCCCCATATTTGCCAACCAATCAACAAATCCTTACTGAATGCCTATTATGTATTCAGTACTACTTTGGAAATACTAAGAAATGTATGAAGTGGAAGGAGTTTGCAATCTAATTAAGGAATGGATGCACACATCCGTATATATCCATACCAACACATGCATGCATTCATGTTTGCATGTATTTAAAGATAACTCACGCATGGCTGGGCGTGTTGGCTCACGTCTGTACTTTCAGAGGCCGAGGCGGGTGGATCACCGGGTCAGGAGATCAAGAACATCCTGCCCAACATGATGAAACCCCACCTCTACTGAAAAAAGTACAAAAATGAGCTGGGCATGGTGGCATGTGCCTGTAATCCCAGCTACCTAGGAGGCTGAGGCAGGAGAATTGCTTGAACCAGGAAGTCAGAGGTTGCAGTGAGCAGAAATCATGCCACTGCACTCCAGCCTGGCGACAGAGTGACTCCGTCTCAAAAAAAAGATAACTCATGCACAAAAAAGCACTGGTTATAAAAATAAGAGGAAAAAAGAACATTCTAAATGTTAAACATTGGAGAAAATGGTGAATAAAATTATATGACAGATCTAGCATAGTGCCTGAGATGATGTGTGATAAGAATCAAATGAATATAGTTCAAACTGCAAGTGCTATAATGGCTCAGAAGACGGCAAGAGTGCTATGGGCTGGGAAGACTTCCTACAAGAGGTGGGCATTACGCTAGAACTTGAAATATCTGAAAGCCAATGATAATTAGCACATGGCATTTTTCTTTCACCATGAAGTAGACTAAAAACAAATTATTTAACCAGATCATTGCAAGGATCAAGAATGTCATGAAAGATATCCCCTCTAGAGAATCTGCAGAGTATAGCTGGAGGAAGCAGGCCTTTTGAGGCTTGAGTCCAGGGTACCCTAGGTAGAGCAAAGAAGTCCTCTGGGATGGTGTCCAATTCATGCAACAATGATGGTAGCCATTAATAGCAGTCATTCTACAAACCTTCTGGTTATAATAGCCAAAGAGATCAGGCAAAACAGAAAGAAAAATCACGGAATTTTACCCTTGACACTGGTCGCAGCAAAGAAGCCCAATGCCCTAGCCTCTGTACTAGGATTTAGTGTATAAATGATTCAGTTTCATGGAACAAAACTGAGACGACTGTGGTGTTGCAGGACAGGGTAGGGAATGCAAATATCAATCACTTATTGCCACTTAAAGTTATCAGCAAAATCAATCACTTATTGCCACTTAAAATTATCAGCAGTAACAGATAGCTCCAGGCTGTCTTTCCTTCCCTCTTTCCTTCTCTAAGGCTAGGAATAAATATGTAAATAACCTTGGCAAGTTTTCCTCTTCTTCCATCAGTGTACACACTACCTCCAGTCTGAAAGGGCCAGGCACGGCGGCTCACGCCTGTAATCCCAGTACTTTGGGAGGCCAAGGCTGGTGGATCTCTTAGAGCTCAGAAGTTCAAAACCAACCTGGGCAACGTGAAGAGATCCTGTCTCTACAAAAACAAACAAAACAACAAATTAGCCGGCCATGGTAATATGCACCTGTAGTCCCAGCAACTAGGGAGGCTGAAGTGGGAGGATCACTTGAGCCCAGGACGTGGAGGTTGCAGTCAGTCATGATAGTACAACCGTACTCCAGCTTGGGTGACCGAGCGAGACCTTGTTTCAAAAAAAAAAAAAAAAAAGCAGAATCTGAAGGAAATCTGAAGGAAACAGAGAACTGTGGTTCTCACAAAGCCTCCATGTACCCCTTACATCTTTAAGAAGTAATGCCATTTTTTTTAAAGCCAGAGTATTGAATTCTGGCATGAATAATTTATGCATGGCATTTAATAAAAATAGCATGGCTGAACAAGGTGGCTTATGCCTGTAATCCCAGCACTTTGGGAGGCTGAGGCGGGCTGATCACGAGGTCAGGAGTTAGAGACCAGCCTGGCCAACATGATGAAATCCCATCTCTACTAAAAATACAAAAATTAGCCAGGCGTGGAGGCACGCACCTTTAGTCCCAACTACTCCGGAGGCTGAGGCAGAAGAATTGCTTGAACCCGGGAGGCGGAGGTTGCAGTGAGCCGAGATCCAGCCACTACACTTCAGCATGGGTGACAGAGGAGATTCCGTCTCAAAAAAAAAAAAAAAAAAAAATCTCTGGTCTGTTATTAGCTCCTTTACAATGGGATATTGTCCGGCAGAAGGACTTCTCGTAAGTGGAGTGGAGTGGTTTAACATGAAATTGCATTTTCAAGAGTATGTCCCTACTGAAAGCATCAGAGCCTGCACTAGCCAGCTAGCCCTCAGCCGGGAGAAAGGAGGCAGGTGTGTCATCTCCGTGTGGTAGTGCCAAAGCCACACCTAGGGTACCCTAAGCCTCTGTATGGTACAGGAACTTTAGATATAAAAATAGCCAATAGGCCTAACATGATGGCTCATGCCAGTAATCCCAGCACTTTGCGAGGCCCAGGTGGGCGGATCACGAGTTCAAGACCAGCCAGGCCAACGTGGTGAATGAAACCTAGTCTTTACTACAAATACAAAAATTAGCCAGGCGTGAAGGTGAATGCCTATAGTCCCAACTACTCAGGAGGCTGAGGTAAAAGAATCTCTTGAACCCAGAAGGCAGAGGATGCAGTGAGCTGAGATCGCGCCACTGCACTACAGCCTGGACGACAGAGAGAGACTCCAACTCAAAAAAGAAAAAAGCCAATAAGCAAATTAAAAGATGCTCACTATCATTAGTCATCAGAATAATGCAAATCCTAAGGCCAGGGTCGGTGGCTCACGTCTGTAATCCCAGCACTTTGGGAGGCCGAAGTGGGCAGATCACGAGGTCAGGAGTTCAAGACCAGCCTGACCAACATGGTGAAACCCTGTTTCTACTAAAAATACAAAAATAATCCCCGCTACTCTGGAGGCTGAGTAGGAGGACTGCTTGAACCCAGGAGGCAGAGGTTGCAGTAAGCCGAGATCGCGCCATTGCACTCCAGCCTGGGTGAAAGAGCAAGACTCCATCTCAAAAAAAAAGAAAAAGAATAGGAAATCAAGGCCAGGCATGGTGGCTCATGCCTGTAATCCCAGCACATCGGGAGGCCAAGGTGGGCGGATCACCTGAGGTCGGGAGTTTGAGGCCAGCCTGACCAACATGGAGAAACCCTGTCTCTACTAAAAATACAAAATTAGCCTGGCCTGGTGGCACATGCCTGTAATCCCAGCTACTTGAGAGGCCAAGGCAGGAAAACTGCTTGAACAAGAGCAAAACTCCGTCTCAACAACAACAAAAAAGAATAATGAAATCAAAACCACAATAAGATATTAGACCTACTAGGATGGCTTTAATAAAAACAAAAACCTGGAAAATAAGTGTTGGCAAGGATGTGAAGAAATTGTAAACCTATACTGCTGGTGGGAACGTAAAATGGTACAGCTGCCATGGAAAACAATGTGGTAGTTCCTCAGAAAGTTAAACATAGGTTTAACTTTCGTTCGACCCTTCTGCTCCTAGGCATATGCCCAGAAGATTTAAAAACAGATATTTGAACAAAACTTGTACATGAATGCTCATAGCAGCACTACTCACAATCACCAAAAGGTGAAAACAACCCAAAAGCCCACCAACTGATGGATATATAACCAAAATGTGGTACAGCTTATATAATGGATTTTTATTCAGCCATAAAAAGGAGTGAAGTGCTGACGCATGCTACAATATGAATGAACCTCAAAAACACTATGCTAAGTGAAATAAGCTGGACACAATTGGACCCATACTGTATGACTCCAATTTACATGCAATATCCAGAATAGGAAAATCCATAGAGATACTACATTACTGGTTACCAGGGCCAACAGAGAGGGAGACAATGAGCAGTGACTGCTATTGGTTACAGGCTTCCTTTATAGGGTGTATACAAGGTTCTGAAATTAGATAATTGTGATGATTATACAGCATTGTGGATATAATAGAAATCGCTGAATTTTTTTATTTTAAAAAATCATTATAGCTACTATTCCACACTACATTCTCTCTACAAAGCATCAGTCTGAGAAGCTAGCTTCACATCCAAGGTCCAATACTTATAAGCTGGATGCCTTTAGGTAAATTAATCTCTCTGTGACTCAATAATATCATCGGTAAAATGCGGATAAGAGTATTTACCTCCACATTTAAGAGAGTTAAATGTGTTAATATTTCATGTTACTTTGCACCGCCCTTTGTATATATTAACAGTATATATTGAATAGTAAGAATTAGCTAAGTGTTAGCTATTATCATTTCAATTAATCCCCACAACAATTCCATGAAGTAGGTACTTTCCATTATTCCCATTTTATAGATGAGAAAACTGAGGCACAAGGAGATTATGGAACCCACCAAGTTAGTTATTTAGCAAATGGAAAGCAAAGCCAGCAGTCTGACTTCAGGGTCCCTGCTTCTCAACTGTTGCCATCCTTGACATAAATCTGGTATATCAAACTCTGAAATTAACAGCTATTTTTGCCTATGATGAGATTTAATTAGGTATTTAAGGTTTTCAAAAAGTAGATCAATTTAATTAAGCATGTTAAGTAAATACCATCATCTCTGGTACCCAGATACGGCAAAACTTGCAAAGGGACACATGAATGACTCAGGTTTAGAAAACATTGGTAAACCGTGGAAATCTAAGATGTGACAGAACACATCCATACTCTTACCAATATACTAGGTAGGCTACTGCACACCTTGATTAAACCCTGTATGGATTTCTTGTGTGATAACACCCCAGGCAAAAATTGTTCACCCAGTATGGAGCCCAAAGAGAAGAAAGCCTGTAGAACTCAGCAGGAGCCAGCCTTAGGAGGAAATGTCTTGCTTAAAATCAGAAAGGCTGTGGGGTTATAGCCCTTGAAATCTTTTTGAAAGTGAATACAAGGCAGGAGGTCTCATTCATTAGGCACAGTAGGCAAAGTGCCAAAGGCCCACCGCACTTTTAGGAGCCTATGAAAATGTCTTAACTGACTGGGCATGGTGGCTCACACTTCTAATCCCAGAACTTCGGGAGGCCGAGGAGGCAGGGCGTTAGAGACCAGCCTGAGCTACTTGCGAGACCTCGTCTCTACTAAAAAACAACAACAAACAAATTTGTGGAGAGCAGTGTCCCTTGTGCCTGTAGTATCAGCTAGTCAGGAGGATCGCGATCACTTGAGCTGGGGAGATAAAGGCTGCCGTGAGTCCTGAGGGCATCACTGCACTCCAGCCTGGGCGACAGACCAAGACTCTGTCTCAGGAAAAGAAAGAAAAGAAAAGAAAAGAGAAAATGTCTCAATTTCTTTTAAAATCATAAGAAAAAAATAATATAATCCATCCCAAATTATATTCACCCTTATACCAACACAGCTGTAAAATATAATTAAGTTTTTTATGGAAGAAGGGGCCCAAGAAGGCAAACGTGCCTAGGGCACGAAAGTCATAATGTGGCCCTGACATGAGGATTAGGGTTAGGGTGAGAGTGAAGGTGAGCTTCATGACCTCTCCCTCCTGACCAGGTCTTCCAGGCACCAGCTCAGCAACTAGTGCATGCAGCATCTTGTCCTGTTAATATCCTCTCCGTGTTGAGCAAACGTGAAGAGATGGTCTAGGGGAACCCAGCAGTGCTGGATCCCAGTCCTGTGGTTTAGGGAGATCCAGCTGAGGCCCTGGAGCAAGGGGAAGAGGCCTGGACTAGTGCAAGAGAAGGAGGAGACCCCTCACACCCAGGAATTGTAAAGACTATGCCTCCCCCAAATGGCACCTCCTCCTATTCCTACCTGAAATCCCACTATTATTTACTCCTTTGAATTAAGACAGCAGTAACAGAGTGAAAAGTGCACACATTCTGTAGTTAAAACTCGCTTCTATTGCCATTGGCAAGCTGCCTGGCTCCTTGGGGCCCAGTCTTCTGTATTTAAAAAAACTGCAGGATGTTAATGATGGTTATCAAGGTGAAAGTAAGATAAATCGTGTACAGTGGCAAGCATAGGGCCCATTATTAACGGGGTTTTTATTTATTTTTTTCTTTTTCTTTTATTTATTTATTTATTTGAGACAGAGTCTCGCTCTGTCGCCGGTCGCCAAGCTGGAGTGCAGCGGTGCGATCTCGACTCACTGCAACCTCCGCCTCCCGGGTTCAAGCAATTCTCCTGCCTCAGCCTCCCGAGTAGCTGGGACCACAGGCGCGCGCTACCACGCCCAGCTAATTTTTGTATTTTTTAGTAGAGACAGGGTTTCACCATGATCTCGATCTCGACCTCGTGATCTGCCCGCCTTGGCCTCACAAAGTGCTGGGATTACAGGCGTGAGCCACCGCGCCCGGCCCTTACTTATTATTTTTGAGACAGGGTCTGCTGTCGTCCAGGCTGGCATGCAGTATCCTGATTATGCCTCACTTCAGCCCTGACCTCCGGGGCTCAAGCCATCCTCCCACCTCAGCGTCCCGAGTAACTAAGTCAACAGAGTTATTTTCATAATATTAAGGATACTAACACGTCTTGGAGAACCTGCAAACACTTCTTGGGGGGAGAACCATACAGCCTTCAATCATAGCCCAGGCATTTTAAATTTGATACATCACTGGGGAGCAAGAACTCAGGAAGATAGTTCTAGGAAAGGGGAGGGAAGAAGGAAGAAGTGGTAGTAAGCAAAGCGGGAACTCCCCCAGGTCTACAGCACAAGCCCAGGGAAATACCCGCAATTTAGGAGACTGCAGAACAGGCTTCTGCGAATCGCGCTGCAAGCCTGTAATCCCAGCCTTTGGGAGGCCGAGGCGGGCGGATCACAAGTTCAGGAGTTTGAGACCAGCCTGACCAACATGGCGAAACCCCGTCTCTACTAAAAATACAAAAATTAGCCGGCGTGGTGGCGCGTGCCTGTAATCCCAGCTGCTCAGGAGGCTGAGGCAGAAGAATCGCTTGAACCTGGGAGGCGGAGGTTGTAGTGAGCTGAGCTCGCACCACTGCACTCCAGCCTGGATGACAGAAAAAAAAAAAAAAAAAGAAAGAAAGAAAGAAGCGCAGCAAGTGCGGCGCATCAAAATACCGCACCGCCCCCGCCCCCCCCAGTAGTGTAAACGTTCTCGGATGCACCATGCACTTAGCAGATTTCTATACTTACTCTGACATGAGTTCGTTACTGAAAATCTTAAGTCCTTGGAGCTTTCTCAAAAAGCACGTTGGATTTCTTGCAGCGTGTACCTGAGCAACGGATTGCTCTTCAAATCCAGCCCCAAATTCCCGCTCCCGGAATGCACGGTGGGTTCTGAATTCAAAAACCCAGAGCAAGCAGCCTTCTAGCCAATCATTGCACTGTATCACTATCCTGACTTTGGCGGGAACTGTGCAGAACTAGATAGTCCTATCCATTTGTCACCAATTTCTAACAGGGGAAAGTCGTGCTCAGGACCCAATTGCATGGTAGACTAACAAGTTCACTTTCGCATGTTTGGGCTGCTGTACGCTCCGCGCTTTCCTCAACGCCGTTTCTCGGTCTTTTCCGTGGGGAGAGCAAAGGTCACCGCTCCAGGCACGTGCGGCGGTGTAGCGAGTTGGGCGGAGGAACACTGCTAAAATACCTCTCCGCGGGCTGGTGTGCAGTCTCACCCCACCCCCTCGCCCCCAAATCGGCTTTCACAACCCAGCCGCTTTTTCCAATCCGTGTCTCCGGTCAAGTTGGGAGTAGTTAGTTAAGCTGCAACTTGGAGCTACTATTCCCGCGCAACATGCACACTACCCCCACCACGCTCGCGCAAGCTCGCCCTATTTTTTGCACACCCTGGCCACGAATGCGTCCCCTTGGGGTCGCACTTACAACTAGATGTACCGTGAATGCTAATAGGGGGCGTTTAACCGACGCCTGTGCGCACGCTTTGAACCTGTGGAAGGCACTGTACCGCTATATAAGGGCGCGCCAAGTGCCAGACGGCGCCAGAAAGAGGTCCCGGCGCCAGAGAAGCGGTCGCCCGAGCCATTGGTCCCAGTTGCAACCCCGGGATCGCCGCGGAATCCCGAGCAGAGTCTACAGAAGCTCACGACTTCATCGACAGCACTTGAGAATGGAGTCTCATCGCGGGTGCACCCACAGTGATACCGGCTACCGCAGCCTGACAGTCGGCGAGGACACCGAGGAGAATGGTTAGTGCTTGGACAGGGGCCGGAGCTTTCGCGAACGCCAGAAGAGGAACTTTTCCCTGGGAAAGGCGAGCGGATGGGACGCGGCGCGGCTATCACAGTTGCTCTTCGATAGCGGGTCCCCCGCCTCCTCCAGCCCACGCGCCGTGGGCTCCAACCCCCTGGTGTCTCTCTTTTGCTTTCCTCCCATCCCAGGTGAGGAACTTACCGTGAGCTCGCTGATGGCAATGGGAGGAGAGGATGAGGAGAATGCATACTCCGAACCTGCGTACGGAGCAGGAGCAGAAGCAGAAAACATCCTTGGCACGGAAGGGTCCGTCCCCTCAGACGACCAAAATGGTGAAGGTGGCTGCCGCCACCCACCGGAGCAGCCTCAGGAGGAGCCGCCCCAAGCGGCCGCGGAGGGGCCACAGCCGGCGGAGGGGCCACAGGCCGCGGAGGGACCACAGCCGGCGGAGGGGCCACAGGCCGCGGAGGGGCCACAGCCCCCAGAGAGGAGACGCCGCCGCCGCACCACGTTCACCCCGTTTCAGCTGCAGGAGCTGGAGAACTTTTTCCAAGAAATTCAATACCCCGACGTTGCGGCGCGGTAAGTGACTTACCCCGGAGGCGCCCAGTTCATCCCTGGACCCGCTTCTCTCTCCTCTGGAGCCTAAAGCCGCGTAGGGGGCTCAAGGGCGCTGGGTCCGCCCTTGTTTTCTGGGAGTGGGAGGGGGGGAGGGGCGCGGAGGATGTAAAAAAGTGGGGCGGTACTAGTGTAAAGCGAGTGAGGCAGGGTCGGATCCTGACTTTATTTAAAATTTTGGCAATTTGCTCATCATGGGTTGTTTCTGCATTAATTTTAAAGTTTTAATATTGCATTAAAATATCATTTGTCTTGATAAGTTTTTACGCGCCATTTAGATTTTGCGCGCGTGGTGAGCGCCTCACTCTCTTCTACTAATAACCGCCCAGCCACATGGAGCGCACTTTTACAACCAGACGGCGAACTTTTGAGCTTTCGGTAGCCAGCGACCCCTTTCCGTCGCTAGCCTCACCGGACCCTCGTCGTACCGATCCCGGTAGTGTACGAAGGGGCAGGCCTTTTCTGGCCAGGCTGGAATTCGGGTCCGGAACATCAAGACAGGTCAGAGTAGGGTTTCGGGGACCTTTCTGGCTTCGTCGTATTTAGCCTTCGCCCGGCAGAGAGCAAAACAGAATTTCCCCGAGGGCGCGCTTGGCCGATGTGGTTTGGAGTTCGCTCCTTGAGGGTTCACCTCTCCCTTTTACAATAAACAGAAATACTGTGGTTCAATACAGCGCTTTAAAGATGTTTGGCATTTCGTTTATTTTCACGGACCGACCGCCCAAGGAAAGATTTCCAGGGTTGTTCTCTGCTGTTTCATAAACGGAAGAATTAAGTCATATTCAGCTAACCATCGGGCGCTTTTATATATATTCCCCTTTTCTATCTTATTTAACAGCAAAGTTGTTCATGGGAAAACCCTCCCTAAAGCGAGCCCCAACCGTATTACAGAAAACCGCACGGAGAGGTGGGGGATAGAAATAATGTACAAATTTATATGTATATATAAATTTGAGACGGAGTTTCACTCTGTCGCCCAGGCTGGAGTGCAGTGGCACGATCTCTGCTCACTGCAACCTCCGCCTCCCGGGTTCAAGCGATTCTCCTGCCTCAACCTCCCGAGTAGCTGGGATTACAGACATGCACCACCATGCCGACCTAATTTTTGCATTTTTAGTAGAGACGGGGTTTCACCATGTTGGCTAGACTGGTCTCGAACTCCTGACCTCAGGTGATCCACCCGCCTCGGCCTCCCAAAGAGCTGGGATTACAGGCTTGAGCCACCGCACCCGATCACATTAATGTATTTCATTTTATTCACAACTCCAAATACTGAACATTTGTAATTTTTTCCCCTCAGAGAGATACTTGCAGGACGCCTGGATTTGACTGAAGATAGAGTGCAGGTCAGTAAATCTTGAAAAAGCAGTTTGGCAGGACAGCCATTCTAAAGCATGCCTTAGGTTTTGTCCTGGACATTCTCAAATTGGTGTTTTCTGTTGTCTTTTCTATGGCTGGCAAATAAGTTCTGAACAGTGGGTGCCTTAATGGTAGAAAATAGGATAAGTAAACTCCAGATTATGGAAATTGCTCATAAGCAGAGGAAATATGATTTCCTAAAGGGAAAAATATGTAATTTTGTCTTCTTTCTTCTACATCTGTTTATAGCTGTCTCTCTCTCCATATATAATAGTGTATGCACATGTATATGTACATATACACATTTACATACACATATATGCATATGCATACGCATATATATGTAAATATATTCCAATAAATAAGATTGACCTCCTTGTAACACTGGTATCCTCTAGGGAGAATGTTAGTTTTCCCTAAAGGATCACTTCTGTATGGAGTCATCTTCAGTACTCAATCTGACCTGGGAAGTATTCAAATTAATGCATAGAAGAGCTGAGTTTTATAAGAAGGTTCAATTGTACTAAATTATTTAAAATATTTAAAACCAAGCACAAGTACTTAGCTAAATGAGTGAATTTATATTTAGGCATTGGGGTGAAAGAGGAGTAATTCACACACAGAACACTGTACTTAGTAGAGAGTGGTAGCCCTAAATTTTAATTTTTTGGAAGATTTTGATGTCAGCCTGAAAACATTGCTAACATATTGCAGTTAAGTGGTAATGGGGGAAACATTTGTAAGCTTTGGAAAACTGTCTTTTAAAAATGAAACAAAATTAGCCGGGCATGCCTATAATCCCAGCTACCCAGGGACTGAGGCAGGAGAATCGCTTGAACCCGGGAGGTGGAGGTTGTGGTGAGCCGAGATCGCGCCATTGCACTCCAGCCTGGGCAACAAGAGCGAAACTCCTTCTCAAAGAAAAAAAAGAGAGAGAGAAAGAAGATTTTGAATAAAGTCCCCTGACCTAAGAAGGGTGGAAAGGTTAGAGGAGAATTGTATACAGTCAAACATATGCATTGCAGATGTCACACAAATTTAACTTTATGGAACTACCAAACGCATAAGAGAGTGTTCGCTTTTTTGTAAACATCTTAGAAAAAACATCTTAGATGTTTTATTCTTTTTGGTGATATTATTTTGAAAAGTTGGCTTTTCTGGAATTTGATTGATTAGGGGGTTCTCTCAATTCAGGCTAGATTCTTACCTGTGTTTATTTAAAATACCTTTTTCATTTACTCACGCAGTGACAACTAATTGTGCAGGTCATAGGATCAAAAGGTGACTATTTGAAATTACAGAAAATCATAGCTGCATCAAGGAAGTATTTGCCAAAAAAATAAAAATAAAAATTAGAATGGGCTTGTTAGCTTTGCCTCAAGGTTTGTGTGTGAGTGCAGTGACCGAAATGCACTGCATGTCTGTGACTGGTGTCTGGAAAAGCAGCCCAACAAAGCAGACCACTGAAAGTCGGAGTCTTGATGCCACAGGCCTAGCCTCAGGTTGGGATGGATGACGTATACTCTGCCTCCTCAGGCAAGCAAGGTAAACTCTGAGGAAAAGAGAAAGGGTTTCCTGAGTTGCTTTTTCCCCTCTCTGGGTTTACATAGGCCTCTCAATGGATTTTTGAAGGAAAGAGCCAGAAAATACAAAGAAGGAAAAAAGGCAATGTTCTCATCTATTTCCAAATTCTACAGCATAAATTTCCCCCAGGACACTTTTAATAGACACTCCCGCTTTTTCCTTTGAAAATATAGTAGACCTGTTTTATGAAATTAGTATTGGGAATACGGACTCTATATGGGCGTATACCAAAATTTGCTGTTTGTTGGCTTAGGTTATATTTAGGCAGGGGTGACCACTAGCATATTTGAGCCCCTCCCTCACTCCTCTAAGATGTTTCGGCAATAAGAAAATAGCTTCACCTGTTGCAGTTTAAAGTCTCAGTGGCATATAGAATTGCATGTTATGTTTTTTTCTCTTATGACGTTAACTGTTCAATACACTAAGCCAATTCATTTTTCCCCTCTGAAGGTTTGGTTTCAGAACAGAAGGGCCAAGTGGAGACGAAATCAGAGGATGCTAATATTGAGAAACATGGCTGCTGCCGCCCTAGCCCCCCCTGTGGAGGTGATCTGGGGTGCGCCCTATGATGCCGTTCCTGTTCTGGATCCTGCTTGGTGTGTTCATCTGGCACCACAACCACCTAGACCACCTGTGCCGCCTATGCCACCCATGGCACCTATGCAAGCTGGGCTACCCATGGCACCTATGCAAGCTGGGCCACCCATGGCACCTATGCAAGCTGGGCCACCCATGGCAGGTATGCCAGCCGGGCCACCCATGGTACCTATGCCACCCGGAGCACCCATGGCACCTATGCCACCTGAGCCACCTATGGTGCCTATGCCACCCAGGGCACCCATGCCTCACATTGGCCTGGCTCCCGTAGGCATCGCATGGGCCCCTGTCATCAATGGTTATTATGTAGGTCCCTTTTTCTAAAGTAAGGTCTTCATGACAGTTTTTCCAAAGTTCTTTCCTGCCAGATAGAAATTGTGCACAGCACAGCATTATTTTGTTAGATAGTTGTTAAATGAATTGGATAGATGAACAAAGTTAATGAATGCACTGTTGTTTTTGTAGGCTGCATGACCATAGTATTTTCAATAAAGTTGTGACTTCATGGTTTTGGTTTTGGATGCCAAATGGCGTCAGTAAAATATGGATGAGAATTGCTAAGGGAATGCAATTTGAATAGAACAGTGAAGAGGTCTCTTCTCATCAGATAATATCCCTGAGTCACCATCAATATGCCCTGCATATCAAAGAGTTTGCCAAGTGCCCATGATGGGTTTACACTGACCCACACCCCATCCTCAACCCCACCCTCCCCATTGGGAACACATAAATGTGCAGGATGGGAAGAAGTGAGTCTAGTGAGAGAACAGTGCACTTCCATGGAGGGCCACTTTGCAGTCATGCTAAAGAGCTCAGGCTAAAACATAGACTCTAAGAGAAACTTACTAAGATGCTACTCACAGGGCCTTGAGGGAACTGGGCAGCCAAATACGCATCTAGTACTCTCCAAATTCTGCTCACTACCCTTTTTCTTTTCTTTTCTTTTTTTTTTTTTTTTTTTTTTTTTGAGACAGGTCTTGCTCTGTCACCCAAGCTGGAGGGCAGTTACATGATCATAGCTCATTACACCCTCGATCTCCTAGGCTCAAGGCTCAAGCTCAAGGCTCAAGGCTCCTGCCTCAGCCTCCTGAGAGCTGGGACTACAGGTGTACCACCAAGCCTGGCTAATTTCTGTTGTATATTTTGTAGAGATAGGAGTCTTGCTGCAAGTGCCCAGGCTGGTCTCAAACTCCTGTTCTTGAGCAATCCTCCTGCCTCCACCCTCCCAAAGTGCTGGGATTATAGGTATGAGCCACTGCACCCAGCCTGCCCTCCCCTTTGTGGAGGAGATAGAGGAATAGGAACTATTCTGATCCAGAGGTTCTGCAACTTCAAAGGAAACACAAAAAGGGGCTCCATCAAGACCAGAAAGAGGTGCTCTCTCTTTTCTCCACCACTAGGGCAGAAGAACCTATTACTGTAGCTTCTCCAGCTAAGAAGTGGACAGTCACACCTTCTGGTATATTTTTCATCTTCAACATCTTTGACAGAATCCTGGTTCCTGCCAAGTAAATTGAAAGGGAAGCTTTTGGTTTAGTGCTGTTCAAAGCAAGAGATGGTCCCTGAGCAATGTTCCAGAATAATCATTCATTGAAAAGAAGCGGTCAGACATTTGCTATGTCTGTACTGTCTTTATGCAAATCTGCCTGGGTAGGAAACAACAAAAACCAAAATGGGCGGGGTGGGGGGGGAAATGAGGCCAGCCCACTATTTTTTAAACCTTGAACTTTTTCGTAGAACCTTTACTTTTGAGCTATTTCTAGCCATTTGCAGTAATTTTATCAACACATTTCATGCTATGAAATGATTGCAATAGCTTCAGATAAGAGTGTCATAGTTAGACCGAATTTCTTCTCATAGGAGGTGGGTTGGAGGGGGTATCAAAGACAAGTTTCACAGTAGTTAATGCTCCCATTTTGAAGGGCAGCTCTGTTTTCTCAGGAAAGCACACCTTTTTTGAAGGGTTGCCTGGTACTTTCTTTTTTTTTTTTTTTTTGAGACAGAGTTTTGCTCTTGTTGCCCAGGCTGGAGTGCAGAGGTGTGACCTCGGTTCACTGCAACTTCCACCTCCCAGACTTAAGCGATTCTCCTGCCTCAGCCTCTGGAATAGCTGGGACTACAGGTGCCTGCTACCATGTCCAGCTAATTTTTTGTATTTTTAGTAGAGATGGGGTTTCACCATGTTGGCCAGGCTGGTCTCAAACTCCTGACCTCAGGTGATCCACCTGCATCGGCCCCCACAAAGTGCTGGGATTACAAGCATGAGCCATCGCACGTGGCCTGCCTGATACATTTTATTCCTCTCTTCTCTCCCTTCACACATATGGATGTCAAGCATCAGCAGAGCAGTTAGAGTCTTAGATTAAATTATATCTAAGATTTCTGCAGGAAGGAGGTCGTTACCACCCCAGAGGTCCCAGTCTCTGATGGGAGTGAGGAATATCCAGGAATGCATCTGTGATGCCCACTGCCATCCTCACTGGGTGATTTTGAAACTCAGTCTTTCTTATTTCCCATTGTTGAACTTTTCCCTTTTGTTAATATCAGGTTTCTCAATGCTTTACGTCCTCTTGGAATTACAGGATCTGTAGAAATAAAGGTGTCAATATCCCATCCAGCCTTGCCACCCCGAGACTCAAAGCCAAACAGCATCCAGCACACAAATCTCACAGTTAATTCATATCCAATCTGACACACACAAACGTAGAACATTTTTTTCATCTCAGGTAGCCTGGAAGAAGCAAAAATGTGAATATCTTTTTGCATACGTGAATAGGGTCTTTGAGAGACATTTATACTATTTTCAAGTCATATCTACTTCTTTCAGGCTCCAGATGATTTAAGGAGGGATAGTAGGATGGGGACAGGAAATGTGCAAAACGTTCCTGCAGATAAAAACTTCCTCTTAAAAAAAAAAAAAAAAAAAACAAAAAAAAAACTTCCTCTTAGCCAGGCACGGTGGCTCACACCTGCAATCCTAGCACTTTGGGAGGACAAGGTGGGAAGATCACTTGAGCCCAGGAGTTAGAGACCAGCCTCTATAACATAAAGATCCCATCTCTACAAAAAAATTTAATAATTTAACTGGGTATGTTGGCACATACCTATAGTCCCAGCTACTCAGTAGGTTGACATGGGAGGATCACTTGAGCCTGGGAGGTTAAGGCTGCAGTGATCTATGATCAAACCACTGCACTCCAGCTTGGGCGACAGTCTAGGTTTTAAAACGAAGAGGTCTACAATACTCTCAGAAAAAGCATGTCTCTCTCTCTCTCTCTCTCTCTCTCTCTCTCTTTAGGGACATGGTCTCACTCTGTAGCTAGGTAGGACTGCAAATCCGTGTCACCACACCAGGTTAATTTGTTTCGTTTTGTTTGAGATGGAGTTTTTTTGCTTTTGTCACCCAGGCTGGAGTGCAATGGTGGGATCTTGGCTCACTGCAACCTCCACCTCCCAGGTTCAAGCAATTCTGCCTCAGCCTCCAAAGTAGCTGGGATTACAGGCGTGTGCCATCACGTCCAGCTAATTTTTGTATATTTTAGCAGAGACGGGGTTTCACCATGTTGGGCAGGCTGGTCTTGAACTCCTGACCTCCAGGGAACTGTCTGCCTCGGCCTCCCAAGGTGCTGGGATTACAGGAGTGAGGCACCACACCTGGCCTGCTAATTTGTTTTTTAAAATTTTTTGTCAAGATGAGGTCGCACTCTGTTGCCCAGGCTGGTCTCAAACTCCTGGCATCAAGCAATCCTTCCACCTTAACCTCCCAAAGTTTTGTGATTAGGGCATCAGCCACCATGCCTGGCTCTTAAACAGCATTTCTCTTAAAGTTCATTTCAAATTCCCTAAGGCATGGATAAGAATTATTGTAATATAAGACATTAATTTATAAAAACTGTTTAGAAATTGGCTCTCGGCAAATAATGTTTACCTCTGATAGATAGTCTTTGCAGATATTAGTTTTGGCTGAAAAGTTATGAAAGCGATCTCAGGAAGGGTGCAGGAGCTTCAGCATTGTACAATAATCTAATAATTCTGGATATGCTCTTGTTTTCTAAAGTTGCTTCACATTGAAGAACATATGCCAAGGAGATTTCACAATAGTAATTTTTATGGTCAAATTAAGCAGGGAGAAGGTGAGCTATTAGCGGAGACAAGAAGCCTCTGATTAAAACTAGATTTATATAACTTGGATCTGGTTTCAAATAGATGTCATCAGAACTTAGAGATATAACTTGGAGGTACCTGAGAATCAAAATTCTAAGCCATTACTAGGACTACAAATACTTAGAAAAAAAGGGCAATGAAGGAAGGGACTAGAAATTCTTTAGCTGAGAATACAAGGGTCTCCCTTGAGATAGGTGTGAAAGGTGGCTTCTTAAAGGGAGAAATTACTGTAAACATACACAAAATTGGAGAACAGAGTTTGATTTGACTTTTTTTCAAAAAAACAGACATTTGCCTGAATTCTGACCATGGGGTGTTATATTTAAAATTGGGCATGCTTTGAGCATATGTGGATGTATTGTTTTTCTACCCAATCATTGGGAGCTGGTAGCTCTAGGAATTGTTGAAAACATGAAGGTAAAATATGGTGCTTAAATAGAATCCTGGCCAGCAGCTCACATGTATAATTTCAACACTTTGGGTGGCTGAGCCAGAGGATCGCTTGAGGTCAAGAGTTTGAGACTTTCCTGAGTAACATAGCAAGACTCTGTTTCTACAAATTTTTTAAAAAATTTATGCTGTAGGCCCAGCTACTTAGAAGATGATGCAGGAGGATGGGTTGAGCTCAAGAGTTTGAGGCTGCAATGAGCTATGATTATACCATTGCACTCCAGCCTGGGCAACACAGCAAGACCCAGTCTCTGAAAATAAATGAATAAACAAATAAAAATTGAGTTCTTTACTGGATTTCCTAATTGATAAATCCAACTTTGTCTAGTTCAAATTTCTGTAGCCCAGGGACTCCTACTGATGGAAGTAGGGGAGTTAGTTAGTACAAAGTGGTGCCTAGACCTTGGAACAGGGCTCTCAAACCTTGAGTGGAGGCTGTCTGGAGGCAGTAGATATCATAGCATAACCCTCATCACACACTCCTCTTCCTGAAAATGATGCAATTGAGGGGATTCATCTGAGAGCTTCCTAATGCTCCCTTCCAATTAGTCAAGGCAGTAGGGTGACCCAAAGAGAATGAACCCTTTGCCTCAGATAGCTCCTTTTTCTTAGCAGGCACTTTCTCATATTCCTTTGCAAGTGAGATGAACATTCATGAGTTCTGCAGTAAAGTATGGTAACCACAGGGAACCAATCCTGTCATTTCATGCCACTCTTCCAAGCAATGAGCCTTTCTCTTTCTAGAGGGCATGCAATTTAAAGGAAGACACCATGGCATTCTTTTTTGAGCTGAAGGGGCCTTTCACAGCCACCCAATGCACTCTCTCCATTTTACAGATGAGAGGATGCAGGCCCGGCACACTGGAATGGTCTGCCTGAGATAGCATCCAGAGTTCATCCCAGAGAAGGCCACCTTCTGTATGGCCATGGCCTCCCCTGGTGCCCAGGATTGCCCAGATAGGGGCAGCACATACCAGCATAGGTGTAGCTCCTCAGTGCCTATCACCTCCAGCTGTCCAGACCTTTTTCCTTCAAGCGGCTGTAAACTCAGGGCTCCTCCCCAAGCCTCGGCACTGGGCCATTTTACCTCTAGGAAAAGTAAGCAACTTCCCCTGAAGGCATGCAGTATCCTGGTGTCCACTCTTGAACACTGAACAGCAGGGGCTTGAGAGAGTGATGCAATTTGTACCCTCCTCACAAAAGGCCGAGTGTGCTTCCACTACAATAATCCTCATTTCCCCCAATCCCCTTGCAAAGCTGTGCCTGCCAACTGGCAGCACAACACATAAGCAACAGCCAGTTCTGGGCTTGTGTTGAATTAACTTTTTTTGTAAAGTAGGCTAATAGTTTGGAAACTGTCATTATGCAATTTGTATTCATTTTGAAATGTGGTTATTTATGCTTTGCCTTGATCAATGTCACACTCTCTCCTTCTCAGATGTTAGCACAGCACTATGGGGCAGGGACCAAGGGTGCAATTGGTGCAAATTTAATTTTCAAATGCACCCCAATGGTCTGTGTGCCTCCCCATGAGAAGTGTAGATCTTAAGGAGACTGTCTGGATTCCCAACATTTACATGCAAATATTTTTAGACTCTAGGAATACAAAAGACTCTTTCTGAAAGCACACTCTGTTGTGCTTCACAAACAAGGGGACACAAGTGATTGAAGAGGCGGCATACAGGCATGGGCAGCATAATTGATACACCTTGACCCTTCTGAAACACAGCCGCCAGACAAAACTAGGGCCTCTATGAGAACTGCAGAGTTGGAACACAGTTTTCTATTCCAGGCTTAAGAATCTTGGTTTAGGAAATAAATATGAGGCAGGGTAGAGACCAAGGAAGAGTTTCTGACCAGTTCCCTTTGAACAAGAGAGACAAACAAATGAAGCAGATGTTTGAAGTCAGGAGCAGAAAATCAGGCTGTGGTGACCTAGGGGAGAAAGGAAGCCATGTCGATGGCTGGGCCCTGAGCTGTTGCTGTGGTGTGGGGAGCTAGATGGTAAGTTGGCACTGGCAGCTGGATAGTGTCTCTGGGAGGTAGTCAGTGGGGCTCAAGGAGGTGGCTCTGACCAGCTGGGCTTTACAGAAGAGACGACTGGAAAAGCAGAACACAGGCTCATAAGCAAATCAGTCCCTACTATCTCTTTCCCCAGTCCCCATCACAAGGCAAAGCAATGGGGCTGTCCTTTCTGTTTTCCTCTCATTCCTACCTTTCATTAACTCAACTGATCACCCAAAGGGGTTTCCCCAGGATTGAAATATTCATGAGGAAAGAGAGAAAGCCAGGATCAAGAGGGGGTCCTATGATGTGATTGTCCCTGGCCGAAGTGCCCAGCCCCAGTACCTCAAGAAACACCCAGGAAGGTTCTGTGTCTTCCCTTTAACCAGAAGGAATTTCCAAGCCTGGCCAATGCATCCCGTGGGGCCATCTACCATATCAAAACCTCCGTTCCAACTGGGAGTCACACAGAAATATTGCAAGGTACTGAATTGGTTCTTCTGCTGTTTATTTAACATAGAAGCTTAGACTTTAGGGCATCTCCGTGGCCCAACCTGTTCTTCCATTAGATGAACATCTATAGGCTTAAAACTCTGCTTAATACTTCATTTAAGAGAGGGTTCAATCCGTTCATTCTAAATAGAGAGTAAGAAGGCTGGTCATCAGTTGTGATCCTGGTCAATATGCAGGACATGAAGAGATAAGAAAGTTATCTTCACAGGTATGAGGTCCCTGCCCAAGGGTAACAAGCAAAGCTCAGGCCAGAAATCAAAGTCCATTCACCTCATACTACTCCTTATCATTTCCTCCCTGGGGAACCCTGAGAAGGCCTCATTCCACAGGCAAAATTTAAATGGCATTTTGAATTTTTCTGTTCATAGCCCCACTCCCTGACATTTCAGGGACTTTTGCACAAGTGTGGCTTGTTCTCTCTCATAGCTGATAAGCCTTGTAATATTATATATCAATGTCTCAATTAAATAGGATCATATTTGCAGAGAACATTGGTATATCAGAGTTGTGTATTTATTGCAGGGTAAGGTAAATCCCCAGAAAAGTCTTTTTTTACATCTCTTTTCCTTTTTAAGTATTTTAAAATTATTTTGCTATGGTTTTCATTGTGTTGTGCTTTGTGTACCATTTAGAGAAAGTCCCAGAGGTCAGCATCTATTCTATCCAATTGCCCACTTCTTTTTCAGCTACAGTCCTAACAAGGAAGTTTGATCTCCAAAATGATGACTCTGAGGCACTACAACCACACAGCAGACCTCTAGAATATGCCATGTTCATTTCTGACCCACACCTTTCTTAGCTGATATTGTTCCATCCCTCTTCCTCCTCTAGCTGAATCATTCAGGGCTTGCTTCTGTCACACCTTTTCCTCCTCCTTTCACCTCTTCTCCTTCCTCTTACTTCCCTTTTTCAACCTCACCTGCCCAGCTCTTCTCTCCCCTCCCCAAATCCCTGTGGGCCTGAAGTGGGCATCACTTGTTTGACAGGAACTTTCATAACTTATAGCATCCCATTAAAACCTAACTGTTTTGTGGATGTAATTCTTATATCCCTTACCTGCACAGTAAACATCTGGAGTTTCCAACTGGTTCTCCTACTTTTCTTATTATCCCATTGCACCTAGGATGGTGATGTACATTTAACCATAATAAATAGTGATAATGGTAAGAGCTAAAATTTTTTAAGGTCTTACAATGTGCTAAATGCCACGCTAAGCATTATGCATGAATTAACAACTATTATTATTTTGCAGATGAGGAAATTAAGACAAAAGAGGTTAAATAACCTATCTGAAATCACAGAGCTGATAAGTGGCTATGATAGAATTCAAGCCAAAATCTTTGAATCAAAAGTTTAATTTTGTTTGCTAGACTTTTTAAATTTGAGAGGAAAATGGACTAATCCATGTTTTCACAATTTTTTTAAATGAAAGGATAGAAATACACAAAACATGGATTTCTTGTTAATTTTCAGTTTAGCAGAAAGTGCCATTGAAAAGAGTAATCCCCATTTCTTGAGCATTCTGACATATTAAGGATTTATTTTAATATATCACCATGCAATATGTCTGGATAAAAATTCAGCATTTAAAATCATTGAGTATCAACCTGGAAATTTTTATCTCATTTGTTCCTCTACCTGAACCCTTTTCTCTGTTTTAAGCTTTCCTTTTTAAAAGAGAAAGCAGCCTCCCGTTTTCTAGGTGAACAGAGGACAGACTGTGAACACACCATATCATTGGAATCTGGAAGCTTCATATTTTAAAAAGCAAGGTAAAACGAGAGCATGAATATGGCCAACTCTCCTCATTTGAATCAAAGTGTGTCTCTTTTGGTGATTTTTTTTTTTTGGGACAGTCTCTCCTTGTCACCCAGGCTGCAGTGCAGTGGCCTGATCTCAGCTGGATGCAGCCTCGACCTCCTGGGATCAAGCAATTCTCCTACCTCAGCCTCCCCAGTAGCTGGAACTAAAATACAAAACTTAGCAGGGTGTGATGTGCACACCTGCTAAGTTTTGTATTTTCATTAGAAATGGGGTTTTGCCATGTTGCCCAGGCTGGTCTCGAACTCCTGGCTCAAGCAATCCATCCACTTCCTCCTCTCAAAGTGCTGGGATTACAAGCATGAGTCACTGCACCTGGCGTGATTTTTTTTTTAACTTTATCTGACAATAGTTATGGAAGTAGCTCATGGACTACAGGCACTGGAACTACAGGCACACACCATCACGCGCAGCTAATTTAAGATGGAAACGTTCATGTTATGCGCATTTCACCCTAATGTTTTAAAAGAAAAAATAGTTTGTGGAGCATTTCTTGCAATTCTACACTCCTGTATTCAAAGGAAATCTTGTTCTTTTATTTTTGATGAAAACTGTCCTGAGTGTATCAAATGCCACAGTTCTACTTTTTTACCCCCTCCCCAAGGTCACTCTACCTGAAAAGCTCTTATTTATGTAACCAAGTACAGGGCAGGCATTTTCACACACTCTCTCCTATTTTAATCATTTTTTTTTTTTTTGGACAGGGTCTCGCTCTGTCACCCAGGCTGCAGTGCATTGATGCAATCTTGGTTCATTGCAGCCTTGACCTCCCAAGTGATCCTCCCACCTCAGCCTCCTGAGTAACTGAGACTACAGGCGTATGCCACCACACCTGGCTAAGTTTTGTATTTTTTGTCAAGACAGGGTTTCACCATGTTCGCCAGGCTGGTCTTGAACTCCTGAGCTCAAGCAATCCACCCACCCTGGCCTCTCAAAGTGCTGGGATTACATCTGTGAGCGACCACACAGGGCCTTTCTTTTTTTCTTTTGAGATACTGTGTCTCGCCATGTTGCCTAGGCTGAACTCAAACTCCTGGGCTCAAGTGAGCCTCTAGCCCTCAGCTTCCTGAGTAGCTGGGACTAGAAGCACATGCCACCATGCCCAGCTTTCCACATCTAATATATCTGCATTGCTCTTAAATAGCAAATGCCAGCCTGGGCAATATAGTGAGACCCTGTCTCGACAAAAAATTTAAAAATTCTCTGGGTGTGGTGATGCACTCATGTAGTCCCAGCTACTTGGGAGGCTGAGTTGTGAGGATTGCTTGAGCTTGGGAGGTGGAGGCTTCAGTGAGCCGTGATGTCCTCACTGCACTCCAGCCTGGGCGATAGAGCAAGACTCTGTCTCAAAAAGAAAAAATAAATAAATAAACAAACTGTAAAAAAGAAATAGCAAATAAGTAGCACATTCATCTCTGAATATCTCCACAACAAAAGTTTTATACCCTAAATGCTGCAAATGATAAACATCATAAACTGGAATTAAGCAATGCAGGGCCAGAGGGCTGTATCTTACTTATGTCTGAATCCACTTCTTTTTCCATTTTCTCCCCTTTCACACAGTAGATGTGAATCGATAGTTTTCAGTTATATCTGGAATCTGTGACACCACTCTCCATTTGGCTGTGCTTTCAAATACAGGTTGTTGGCCAAATTTTGGAACTACAGCAATCTCTACCCTCTTTCGGGTAGTGGACAAGCTTCCACACACTAAGCATTAGCCTTTAGGATGGTCAACCAACAACCTCTTCCTCCAGGGACCTGGTATGCAGCAGGTACACTTAGCTGCTCCCCCCAAGTCTCATGGTGAGCTCTGCATTTGGGGCTGTTCTCACTCTCTCTTTTTCACACACACACGTTTATGTGTACACACACATATGCACACACCAGATCTTTTTTTAAAAAAAAAATCATTTTAAGTTCCGGGATACATGTGTAGGACCTGCAGGTTCATTGATACATAGGTAAACATTGCCAGGGACACAACAGATCAGTTGAAAATATCCTGGAATGATCACATCAGTTCATTTCCTTCTGCCCTTCTTTTGGTCATCAGAAGGCCCCCTACAAGCTCCAGCCACATCATTTCTACCTGTTTGCAGATACAGCTGTCAAGCTGCCCACAAATGAAGCCATATGAGAAACAACTGTCTGTTGATGGCAGAGTTTTTCCAATGTGAAATTCCAATTGGCTAACCAGGAGTTCAGGAAATATTTCCTAAATCTAGTGGCCTTATATAATCAAACGCCTTTCTTTTCTTTTTCCCAAGACGGAGTCTTGCTCTGCCACCCAAGCTGCAGTACAGTGGCCTGATCTTGGCTCACTGCAACCTCTGCCTCCCAGGTTCAGCAATTCTCTTGCCTCAGCCTCCCGAGTAGCTGGGATTACAGGTGCGTGCCACTACAGCCAGCTAATTATTTTGTATTTTTGTTAGAGATGGGGTTTCACCATGTTGGCCAGGCTGGTTTCGAACTCTTGCCCTAGTGATCCGCCAGCCTTGGCCTTCCAAGTGCTGGGATTACAGGCGTGAGCCACCATGACTGCGCGAACTCCTTCTTATAAAAAGCAAGGACAATTCATTATCAGAGAAGAAAGCCTGGTGAGCCAGGTGTTAGAAAGACCAACAAAGCCAGCACCCCAGCAGGGTGTCTCTGCTCTCTAGTCTGTATTGACTAAGAAGTATTCAGGAAGAAAATTAACTTTTAAAAGACCTTTCAATAACAGATTAGTGATTTAAAACCTTTTTTAGTCTTGCAACCCTTTTAAACAATTAGTGGCATAATTGAAAAGGGTCTACAAATTCAAATGGACTACCTATGAAAGGGTTTCCCCCCTACTCCCCCTGCCCAATACCATCCTCAAAACCCTGCCAAGGTGCACTGAGTGACAGCCATCACCTGCTCTTTGGAGGGTCTCAGACTGTGAAGAGGAGCAGTGAATAGAAGTCGAATGCTCTGGTCGCTCATAACAAATTAATTCCAGTGAAGGGATCAGTGTAGTCACTGTAAATGAAAATAGTTCCTTCCTCTGGGCTGGGCTGAAGTTTCATAGGAGATGCCCTCTGAAAGCCCGACTCCACTGGTCACCTGTGCCTGTCAGCCAGTGAGCTCTGGCTTCCCCTCACTTCCCATTTGAAAAACAGACTGCTCTCGGGAAACCCAGCAAGAGAAGCATCTTGCTGCTTGTGGGAGGGGGAGAGAGGGTGTTTCTCAGGAACTAAAGCACTTACCCACCAAACGAGGGGTGCACAGACCACCCACTGTTGTAAAGTCTGTTTTTATAGGCAATCGAGGTGAAAGTGTATACCCTGGCATCACAAATGTCAAGAGGTAGGGGTCTCCCCTAATTACGTTATTAGAAATTTCACCAACCCCCATCCAAAGTCTCATAAACTCTCTGCCTAAATTTAGCTTTTGGATCTACGCTGTGACTAATTGTTTTTACATTTAGGATATCCATTTTTGCCATTTATTTATTTACTTGGGTCAGGGTCTCGCTCTGTCATCCAGGCTGGAGTGCAGTGGCGAGAAAATAGCTCACTGTAACTTCTGCCTCTCGGAATCCAGCAATCCTTGTGCCTCAGCCTCCTAAATAGCTGGGACCACAGGTGCAAACCACCATGCTAAGCTAATATCTTTTATTTTTCTTTTGTAGAGACAGTGTCTCGCTATGGTTTCAAACCCCTGGCCTCAAGGGATCCTCCTACCTCAGCCGCCCAAAGTGCTGAGATTACAGGTGTAAGCCACTGCATCTGGCCTATTTTTGCATATTTTATAGTACTCTTCACTCTGATTATTTTAACGTCTGCATTCATATATTATAATTTGTTTATATTATTTCATGGTAGATAATGAGCAAACAGACATTTGTTAAATTAATAAACATCTTTGTGTATATATATAAATATATATATATATACACATGCATCTATACATATATAAAGACAGATTTATTCTTTGAAATTATTTTCTTAGGATAAATTTCTGGGGCTGGAATAGTCAAAATGTATGAATGTTTTCATTGTTCTTATTACATATTGCCATAGAAAGCCGTGTAGAACTTTGGTTAAGAACACACGTTTGGCCAGGTGTGGTGACTCATGCCTGTAATCCCAGCACTTTGGGAGGCCAAGGCAGGCAGATCATTTGAAGTCAGGAGATCAAGACCTGCCTGGCCAATATGGTTAAACCCCGTCTCTATTAAAAATATAAAAATTAGCCAGGCATGGTGGCGGTCGCCTGTAATCCCAGCTACTCAGGAGGCTGAAGTAGGAGAATCTCTTGAACCTGGGAGACAGAGGTTGCAGTGAGCCAAAATCATGCCATTGCACTCCGGCCTTGGCGACAGAGTGAGACTGTCTCAACAACAGCAACAAAAAAGAACACAGGGTTTAGACTTTTAAAAAGTTTTTTTAGGCTGGTTCTGCCCATACTAACCGAGTGATGGTGGACTAGTTACACCACCTGTCTGTCACAGTTGCCTCATTTATGAAATGGGAGAAACAATAGTTCCCTTGCACAGAAATGTTATGAAGAAGGTGGGCACAGTGTTGGTTACCATTGTTATGATTGCTACTTCCAACATACATATTTCCCCATGGCCTCATGAACATTGAATTTTATCATTCAAAAAGAAAATTTTTTTTTGAGACAGAGTCTCACTGTGTCACCCAAGATGGAGTGCAGTGGCAGCGATCTCAGGTCACTGCAACCTCCACCTCCCGAGTTCAAGCAATTTTCCATAGCTGGGATTATAGGCTGTGCCAACATGCCCTGCTAATTTTTGTATTTTTAGTAGAAATGGGGTTTTGCTATGTTGGTCAGGTTGGTCTTGAACTGATGACCTCAAGTGATCCACCTGCGTCTGCCTCCCAAAGTGCTGGGATTACAGGCATGAGCCACCTCGCCTGGCCACAAGTGGACAGCTTGAGTCCAGGAGTTCAAGATCAGCCTAGGCAACATGGCAAAACCTCATCTTTACCAAATATACAAACAATTAGCCAGCCATGGTGGCATGCACTTGTCTGGAGTCTGAGGTGGGAGGACTACCTGAGCTGGGGAGGTCGCAGCTGCAATGAGGTGTGATCTCGCCACTGCACTGAAGCCTGGGAGACTGAGTGAGACCCTGTCTCAAAAATAAAAATAAAAATAAATCTTTTTATTAATTAAATAGGTATGAAAACAGTACTTTTTGTGTTTGTATTTCCTTGTTACATAATAAGGTTTACATATTTTTCAAGTATTGATTTACTTTTTGTACCTTTTGTTCTGCAAATTTTCTGTTCTTTTACTTTTAAAACTTTTTTTTTTTTTTTGAGACGGAGTTTCACTCTTGTTACCCAGGCTGGAGTGCAAGGCGTGATCTCGGCTCACCGCCACCTCCGCCTCCTGGATTCAAGCAATTCTCCTGCCTCAGCCTCCCGAGTAGCTGGGACTACAGGCACATGCCACCATGCCCAGTTAATTTTTGTATTTTTAGTAGAGACAGGGTTTCACCATGTTGACCAGGATGGTCTCGATCTCTTGACCTTGTGATCCACCCGCCTCGGCCTCCCAAAGTGCTGGAATCATAAGTGTGATCCACTGCGCCCGGCCTACTTTTAAACCATTTTACCTTCAAGGATTTTGTGGTATCCTCTCAGAGTTCAGTAAATTTTTTGTTTTTGGGGGGTTTTTTTTGTTTGTTTGTTTTTGAGATAGAGTCTCACTCTGTCGCTTAGATTTGAGTGTGGTGGCACAATCTTGGCTCACTGCAACCTCTACCTCCAGACTCAAGCGATTCTCCTGCCTTAGCCCCCCTAGTAGCTGGGATTACAGGCATCACGTCCAGCTAATTTTTTTGTATTTTTAGTAGAGTTGGGGTTTCACCATGTTGGCCAGGCCGGTCTCGAACTCCTGACCCCAAGTGAGCCACCCACCTCGGCCTCTCAAAGTGGTGGGATTACAGGCGTGACCCATGGCTCCAGGCCAAGTTTTTAAATGTGTTTAAAATAACTAATACTTATCTGTCACTTATTACACTATTCCCCACATTCTATTGTGGGATAGAATATTTTTTCTTTGCTTTGTGGTCCACATTTTCCTTTCTGAGTTTTTTCTTTTGTTTTGCTTGTTTGCTTTTACAGGCATGCCTCCATGCTCAGCTAATTTTTTGTATTTTTCGTAGAGACAAGTTTCACTATGTTGGCCAGGCTGGTCTCAAACTCCTGATCCCAAGTGATCTGCCTGACTCAGTCTCCCAAAGTGCTGGGATTACAGGAGTGAGTCATGGCACCTGGCCTCTTTCTGGGTTTTTTTATTGCTTCAATCCTTTAAAAATTATCCTTCTCTCACAGTTGGGTTTTTACTTTCTCAAATAATTGAGTTTGTGAAGAGCTATCTATTCTCTTCTTTAGATTTAATTTTACTTGATTTTTAACTCAGTTAAAATCCCAATTGAGATCTATTGTACCCTATAGTAGGAAATTGGTAGTTCTAAATTTATTTTCCACATTACTATTCAGTTGTTCCTAAGTGCTCACTTAATATTAAATACTTCACTCATTGTGTTATGGTGCATGTTTGACAGCTGTTAATGTCATATATGCTCAAAGTTATCTCCAACCTCTTGCCTTCATTCTATTGATAAATACATCACAATATTTTGAGGCAGTATCACAGTTTTAAGCATTACTGCTTTGTAGCTTGTTCTAATATGTGGTGAGATGAATCTGTACTTATTACTCTTTAAATTATTCTTTTGTTTTCTTGTTTATTTTTCTACTTTAAGTCATATTAAAATTAAAAAATTGTTTGGCATGAATTGCCATATTTACAAATATGCTATCTTCCCATTCAAGAGCAGATAAATAACAAGCTATTTTATAAATAATACCTAAATCCAAATATTCTGTCTGTATTGCTGGAATCTCACAACTGCCACTAATCTTTTCTCTCTTTAGTAACAAGGGCCAATTCTCTGCAACATTCAGCAGCTGTGGTAACCAGAATAATAACCCCAGTCTCCCAAGGATGTCCATGTCCTAATCCCTGGAACCTGTAAATGTGTTACGTTGTATAGCAAAGGAGAATTATGGTAGAATATAGAATTAAGATTGTTAATCTAATGTCCTCACAATAGGGTGAGCAAGAAGCAATGGTGTGTACCTGGAATCTCACCTACTTGGGAGATTGAGGCAGGAGCATCAGGAGGATGGCTTATGCCCAGGTGTTCAAGGCTGCAGTGAGCTTTGGTCATGCCACTGCACTCTAGCCTGGGTGACAGAATGCAACCTCACTTGTAAAAAACAAACAAACAAAACAAAACAAACAAACAAAAATGAGAGAGAAAAAAAAGAGATCGAGAGATGAGACCTCACCTGTGAGTGAGACAGAGAGAGAGAGATTCTCTAGGTGGGCCTAATGTAAGCACAAGTGTCCTTAAAAGAGAAAGGAAGAAGAATAGGTGGCTAGGTCAGAGTGATGAGATGTGAAAAAATGTAGACTCACTCACAACTAGCTTTGAAGATGGAGGAGGAGCCCAGGAGCCAAGGAATGTGGGCTGGGCTGGAAACAAGTTCTCCCCCAGAGCCTCCAAAATTGAATGCAGTGCTGCTGATATTTTCCACCCCGACCTCCAACCCCACTTAGGGACAGCGTCTCACTCTGTAACCCAGGCTGGAGTGCAGTGGCTCCATCATACCTCACTGCAGCCTCAAACTCCTGGATTTAAAATCATCCTCCCACTTCAGCCTCCCCACTGGCTGGGACTACAGGCAGGTCCACCATGCCCAGCAAATTTTTAAATGTTTTGTAGAGGCAGGGTCTCTTTTTGTTGCCCATGCTGGTCTCAAACTCCTGTCCTCAAGGGATCCTCCTGCCTCAGCCTCCTAAAGTGTTGGGATTACAGGCATGAGCCAGCATACCCAGGCCCATATGATAAATATATTTTAAGCCATGAAGTCTATGATAATATGTTACAGCAACTACAGGCAACTAATACATTTGCTAAGAAAAAGCTGTGCAAAGGATTCTTCTTCCACCGATCTTGTTCGTCTTTGCCCTTAACCTATCTCTGAGATGAAAAAAGTTAGTAGGAGGCCAGGTACGGTGGCTCATTCCTCTAATCCCAGCACTTTGGGAGGCCAAGGTGGGAGGATTGCTTGAGCCCAGTAGTTCAAGATCAGCCTGAGCAACAGAGAGAGACCCCGCCTCTACAAAAACTATAAAATTAGTTGGGCATGGTGGCAGCGCCTGTGGTCCCACCTACTCTACTCAGGAGGCGGAGGTGGGAGGATTGCTTGAGCCCAGAAGATTGAGGCTATAGTGAGCGTGATCATGCCACTGCTCTCCAGCCTTGGTGACAGAGTAAGACTCTGTCACAAACAAACAAAAAAAAGTTAACAGACCTGGCCGTGATTCCTGCGTCTTCTGGCTCTTGGCTCTTGGAATGTAGGAATCATTTTTCTGATAATTAATTGCTTCTGCATGGTACATGCTGTACCACTTTTGTTCAGTCCTGCCCAACCACTTTTATACTTCTACTTTCCTCCCTAAAATACTTGGGAATCTGCAGGTGCTCAGAGATCAGAGCAATAGGGGGCTCTGGAGATTGCACTTCTTTTACCCCTCATCCCCACGTTTATGAGTTTGTACAATTTTCACACCATCCAAGGACTTTCTCAACTCTACAACTTTTCCTTCAACTACAGAAAAGGTTTTCTAGAATCACTTGGTAGTAATTTTCAAATGTTTAATAAGAGGAAAAGCAAGAATCCATGCAGCTTGCCACAGACTGGATTTGGAATTTCCACAGTAAACATATTGTGCTTTTGAGAATCAAAATCTTTAGAATTAAAACGATCTTTAATTTTAAAGTATAAAATACACTTTCATTTTATTTCATATATAAAAATGTAGAGAAACACTGATCATCAATTATATATTGCTAGGATAACATAAGATGGGACTAGGTTAAGGGGCTGGTCAGAGAGGAGATAAATTTCCTTCGGCCTGAACACATTGGTGAAGACAGTGCTTTTATAACCTCCCTCCCACTTTTTCAGTAGCTTACATTTATTATGCCTTTACTCTGTGCCAGGTGATGTACTAAATAATTTACAATAATTTACATTATTGTAAATAATGTAATTTTTTTTTTATGGAGTCTTGCTCTGTCACCCAGGCTGGAGTACAGTGGCACCATCTCAACTCACTGCAACCTCCTCCTGCTGGGTTCAAGGGATTCTCAAGCCTCAGTCTCCTGAGTAACTGGGACTACAGGCACGTGCTACCATGCCTGGCAAATTTTTGTATTTTTAGTAGAGACGTTGGCTAGATTGGTCTTGAACTCCTGACCTCAAGTGATCTGCTCATCTCTGAGGCCAATAAAAGTTAGCAGGAGGCCAGGCACAGTGGCTAATCCCTCTAATCCCCTAATCCCAGCACTTTGTGAGGCGAAGGTGGGAGGGTCGATTCAGCCCAGTAGCTTGAGACCAGCCTGGGCAACAGGAGAGAAATCCCATCTCTACAAAAAAATATGAAAATTAGTTGATCATGGTGGCAGCACCTGTGGTCCCAGCTACTCAGGAGGCTGAGGTGGGAGGATTGCTTGAGCCCAGAGGGTTGAGGCTATAGTGAGCGTGATCATGCCACTGCTCTCCAGCCTTGGTGACAGAGTAAGACTGTCACAAACAAACAAAAAAAAGTTAACACACCTGGCCATGGCCCCTGCCTCTTCTGGCTCTTGGCTCTTGGAATGTAGGAATCATTTTTCTGATAATTAATTGCTTCTGCATGGTACATGCTGTACCACTTTTGTTCAGTCCTGCCCAACCACTTTTATACTTCTACTTTCCTCCCTAAAATACTTGGGAATCTGCAGGTGCTCAGAGATCGGAGCAATAGGGGGCGCTGGAGATCGCACTTTTTACCCTCCTCACCCCCGCCACGTTTATGAGATCTGTACAATTTCCACATCATCCAAGGACTTCCTCAACTATACAACTTTTCCTTCAACTACAGAAAAGGTTTCCCAGAATCACTTGGTACTAGTTTTCAAATGTTTGATAAGATGAAAAGCAAGAGTCCATGCAGCTTGCGGCAGACTGGATTTGGAATTTCCACAGCAAACCTGTTGTGCTTTTGAGAATCAAAATCTTTAGAATTAAAATGCTCTTTAATTTCAAAGTATAAAATACACTTTACTTTTATTTCATGTATAAAAATGTAGAGAAACACTGATCATGAATCACATATTGCTGGGATAACTAGTTTAAGGGGCTGGTCAGAGAGGAGATAAATTTCCTTTGCTGGGACACATTGGTGAAGATAGTGTTTTATAACCTCACCGTCCCCCTGCCACTGCCGCCTTTTTTGTTAGCTTACATTTACTGAGCCTTTACTCTGTGCCAGATGATGTACTAAATAATTTACATGGATGATCTTTTTTTTTTTTTTTTTTTTTTTTTTAGATGGAGTCCTGCTCTGTTACCCAGGCTGGAGTACAGTGGTGGGATGTCAGCTCACTGCAACCTCCCCCTGCTGGGTTCAAGCAATTCTCGAGCCTCAGGCTCCTGAGTAACTGGAACTACAGGTGTGTGCTACCATGCCTGGCTATTTTTTGTATTTTTAGAGACACGTTGGCCAGGCTGGTTTGGAACTCGTGACCTCAAGAGTGATCTGCCCATTTCTGAGGCCAATAAAAGTTAGCAGGAGGCCAGGCACGGTGGCTCATTCCTCTAATTCCAGCACTTGGGACGCCAAAGTGGGAGGATTGCTGTTGATCAGGCTGGTCTCAAACTCCTGACCTCAAGTGATCTGCCCACCTCCGCCTCCCAAAGTGCTGGGATTATAGGCGTGAGCCACTGTGCCTGGCCCACGGATGATCTTATTTGATCCCTACATTAAGTGTTAGGTACTGTGAATCCCATTTAAAGATGAGGAGGCTATTACCCTCAGTCACAAAGTGACTAAAAGGCAGGATTCAAAGTCAAGTTTTCTGACTCCAGAGCTCATGCTTTGTCACATGTAACAGTGGTCATGCACTGGGATGCTAGTATTACAATAATCTGGCTGCCAACTCCAGCTCTGCCACCTCCCAGCTGTTTGTTCCTGGGAACATTACTTAACTTCCATGTCTTCAATGCCCTTCTCTATAAGAGTGGAATCATTGAGAGAGGATGAGAAGAATAAATGATATAGCATACATAATGTACATAGTACAATGCCCAGCCACAGAGTAAGTGCTCAAGAAATGTTCACTACTATCACTCCATGCTATCTCCTATCACTCCATACTATCTCCTGTCATCACATTGTAACCCGTCCTGCCATCTTTCATATGTGGCACAATGGAAAAAGGCCTAATTTGGACTCAGGTGGTCTAGGTTCTTGTCACAGGTCTATTACTATCTCTGTAACTTAAACAAGCCACTTAACCCACTGTATCTATGTTGTCTCACAAAATTTTAAGCACAATACTTTTCCCTATGTATACAAAGTTGTTCTAGGATTAAGAGAAATATAACATATTTCAAAAAATCAGAAAAGCATAGACTTAAAGGTGTTACACAGACATAAGGAATCATTTCATCCATGACCTTATAGAGATCAAAGTGTCATGTTCATATTTCGACTCCCATTCCCCTTTCCCAGACCTAACTTTCCCATTTCTTCTTTTTCTGCAAAGAAATGAAATCAAATAAGGTAAACAGCATAGAGAAGAATTAAATGGCGATCAGACTGGATATTTGATGATAATAAAGAATTGGCCATGTTTTAACTCTGATATTAATACTGTGATTCTGTTCACTAAAAGGATCTATCTTTTAGAGAAATGTACTGAAATATTTACTGATAAAGTAATATGATGTCTGGATTTGCTTTAGAATAACGGGGTGGGTAAGCACAGGGGAGTTGGAGAATAGGTGAGGGTATTGATGAAATAAGGTTGGCTATGAATGAGATTTGTTGAAAGAGAATAACGCATGTATGGGGGCTCATCTTACCATTCTTTCAACTTTTGTGTATGATTGATATTTTCCATAATACACTTCTAAGGCCGGACATGGTGGCTCACACCTATAATCCCAGTGCTTTGGAAGGCCAAGATGGGTGGATTGCTTGAGCCCAGGAGTTTGAGACCAGCCTGGGCAATATGGTGAAACCCCGTCTCTACAAAAAATACAAAAATTAGCCAGGCATGGTCGTGTGCACCTGTCGTCCCAGTTACTTAAGAGGCTGAGGTAGGAGGGATCTTTTGAGCCTGGGAGGTTGAAATTTCAATGAGCCTACATTGCACCACTGCACTCCAGCCTGGGCGACAGAGCAAGACTTTGTCTCAAAAAAAAAAAAAAATGTCAAAAAAGAAATCAAGGGTTTTGCCAGACGTGGTGGCTCACGCCTGTAATCCCAGCACTTTGGGAGGCCAAGGCGGGCAGATCACCTGAGGTCAGGAGTTTGAAACCAGCCTGACCAACATGGTGAAACGCCGTTTCTACCAAAAATACAAAATTAGCTGGGTGTGGTGACACATACCTATAATTCCAGCTACTCAGGAGGCTGAGGCAGGAGAATCACTTGAACCCAGGTGGTGGAGGTTGCAGTGAGCCGAGACCGAGCCATTGCACTCCAGCCTGGGCAACAAGAGCAAAACTCTGTCTTAAAAAATAAAAAAATCAAGGATTTCAAACTCAAATGCCTATAGGGTCAGTCAGGTAACATAAAAGGCAAGCAGGCCGGGCACGGTGGCTTATGCCTGTAATCCCAGCACTTTGGGAGGCCAAAGAGGGAGGATCAGCTAAGGTCAGTAGTTCAAGACCAGCCTGGCCAACGTGGTAAAACTTCATCTCTACTAAAACCACAAAAATTAGCTGGGCGTAGTGGCACGCGCCTATAGTCCCGGCTACTTGCGAAGCTGAGGCAGGAGAATCACTTGAACCCAGGAGTCAGAGGTTGCAGTGAGCTGAGATCTGCCACTGAACTCCAGCCTGGGCAACAGAGCGAGACTCCCTCTCAAAAAAAAAAAAAGGAATGGACCATCCCTATTCAACTCCAGCTGACTATTGTCCTGGACAGGAATGTGCAGCTGGGTGCCAGATTTTCCATTTTTGAAAGAGAAGCCAGAAGCATAACATTTTATATGAAATCTTCCAATCTTTAATATTTGCAATGAATTCAAATATGTTTTATCAACACTGTGCCAGCCAATTAAAACAAGTCTGAAGTCTGGACACGTGTCTCACGCCTGTAATCCCAGCACTTTGGGAGGCCCAGGTGGGTGGATGACTTGAGGTCAGGAGCTCGAAACCAGCCTGGCCAACATGTCAAAACCCTGTCTCTACTAAAAATACAAAAATTAGCTGGGTGTGGTGGCATGCACCTGTAATCCCAGCTACTCGAGAGACTGAGGCATGAGAATCACTTGAACCTGGAAGGTGGAGGTTGCTGTGAGCCGAGTTTGAGCCCCTGCCCTCCAGCCTGGGCAGCAGAGTGAAACTCCGTCTCAATAAAATAAATAAATAAAATAAAAAATAAAAAGTCTGAGGATCAGAGTCTGCCTGCAATGGCCAATTTGTAACCTTTGCGTAAGAGGCTAATTTTAGGCAATGTTCACAACTCTGAAGCAGTCGAATGTCATGGGATGCCCTTCCAAAACCAACAAAACTAGAAAGCCATCATTCTGCCCCAATCTTCCTTAGTACAGGTCCTGCTCCCATATGTGCCTTGTTCTCTGCTCTCCACCCCTACCTCTGAGTTCCAATAACTTTATCCTTCACTTGCATTACTTAGTTCCAATCTCAGATTCCTGATCGTTGAGGACCAAAAGTTCACAAGGTTTCAAGATGTGAGGCCTTGCCACAGCAAATCAAGATTTAGGCTGCACATGATCTGACCCTTCTTTCTCACACATTTTGCTGCTCTTCTGAATGATGAGAGAAACTTGGGAGAGTGTTAAAAATCATTATGCCCCGAGGGGCAAAGGAGTAGGCTGAGAGGCGTAGGGCATCCTAGAGAAGTAGCAAGTCTTGTGTTATCCTCTTGACTGACAGCCCACAGGGCAGGCATTTAGTGTGCGTCTCCTAGTCATGGTGGTGGAGAGAGTGGGTAAGTCTGTTTAGAGTCCTCCACTTTCCCTCATTCACTCCTTCTGTGACTACAAACTTATGAGATACGTGGCTGGGTGATAACTATGCAAGTGTTTTTTGTTGTTGTTGTTTTGTTTTTTTTTTATAGAGGTCAGGGTAGACTTCCTTGAGAAGTGATGTTTTAAGCAGGGAAAGAAGGATGAGTTGGAATTAACAAGATGGAGAATGAATGAGGAAACATTTCAGGCAGAGAGGACAGCGTGGGCAACAGCCCCAAGGAAGGAAAGTACTTGGCACATTTGAGGAATTGACAAAAGGCCAGTGTAGCTGCAGAAAGGAGGAGGTTGGCTAGAAATCAGGCTAAGGCAGCAGGCAAGAGCCAGATTATACAGACCCTTGCCAGACCCCAAATGGAAAGCCCAGTAGGTTTGTGACACTGTTCTGGAGACTGTAGAAGCTATGGACATGGCTCAGACCTAGTCCCTGCCCTCCAGCAGCCGATAGCAACCAGCGGGATATTAAGCAAGTGCCAGTGGTTGCTAAGAAATGTTATTGGAAGGGACTGAGGAGAAAAGTGGTTCATTTTTGAATGGATGGATTAGGGGAAGCTTCAGGGAAGAGGTGACAGTTACTTAAACCTTGAAGGATAAATGGCATTTCAACTAACAGAGAAGGTGGGCAGAAAATTTCCGGTAGTGGGAGCAGCCTGCTCAAAGGAACAGAGGCGAGGCCATTTAGAGTATGTTTGGGAGAAAAGAAGAGCAATGTCGAAGGTGGGAACAGTATTTGGGAACTGACACTTTGGTATAATACAACTTTGGGGTGGTCTGAATGCCTCGCTAAGAAGTATGTGTACCATCTAACCTGTTGTAAGTACTATAAGCTAGAAACAAGTTTTCCTAAATGCAAGCTTTTTCATTGTGCGTCATACTTTAAAATAATACTGGGTTCAACCATACAGATTCCAAAACTCTTTTCTTTTTTCCTTTGATACAGAGCCTCACTCTGTTGCCCAGACTGGAGTGCAATGTTGTGATCATGGCTCCCTGTACCCTTGACCTCATGGGCTCAACTGATCCTCCCACCGCCTGAGTTGCTAGAACTACAGGCCTGCACCACTAGGCCTGGCACATTTAAAAAATTTTTTTGTAGAGAGGGGGCCAAGATTTTTTGTGTCTCTTCCTATCACAGACGATCATGACTTATTATTTTCTCACCGAATTGATTTTTATGTAACAAAATTATACTCTATTGTCAAAAATTAGAAAATATAAGCTGGGCATGGTGGCTCACGCCTATAATCCCAGCAATTTGAGAGGCTGACACAGGTGGCTCACTTGAGCCCAGGAGTTTGAGATCAGCCTGGGCAACATGGTGAAATCTTGTCCCTACAAAAAATACAAAAAAAATTAGCCAAGCATGGTGGCACGTGCCTGTAGTCCCAGCTACTTGGGAGGCTGAGGCAGGCAGACTGCTCGAGCCTGGGAGACAGAGGTTGCAGTGAACTGAGATTGCACCACTGCATTCCAGCCTGGGCGTCAGAATGAGACCCTGTCTCAAAAAAAAAAAAAAAAAAAAAAAAAAACAGAAACCCTAATGTAGACTTTAAAAATGACATGCAATCTGTATTACTCCATTTTCAAAAGACTGGGCAATTTACAAAAGAAAGATGTTTAATTGGACTTATGGTCCCACGTGGCTGGCGAAGCCTCACTATCATGATGGGAGGCAAAGAGGAGCAAGTCACCTCTTTATTAGATGGCAGCAGGCAAAGAAAGAAAGAGGAAGATGCAAAAGTGGAAACCCCTGATAAAGCCATCAGATCTGATGAGATTTATTCACTAACATGAGAACAGTATGGAGAAAACTGCCCCCATGATTCAATTATCACCAGGTCCCTTCCAAAACATGTGGGAATTATGGGGACACAATTCAAGATGAGATTTGGGTTAGGACACAGAGTCAAACCATATCAAAATCCTACAACTAAAAGATAATTACTGTGAACATTTTGGTGTATATTATTCTAATCTTTTAATCTAAATATATGTTTATATAATTTTAAATAAAAATTAGATCATATTATACATTCTGTTTTATGGTATCATTTTCCCCCAATACTACATCATGAAACTCCTCATTCTGTGACAATAAAAATACATTTCAATCATTACAATTTTTAATGGCTTCATGGAATTCTACTATATGGGTTGCCATAATTTATTTAATCAATACTTTATTGTTGAACATTTCACTCATCCCTACCTATCCACATAATAATTAACACTGTGATTAACATCTTTATATTAGATTAAACTGTGTACAATTGTCATTGTTGTAGATGAAAAATGGTCAAATATCAACAATTTCATGTTATTCAACTTAATACATACATCTCTATGCCAAACTCTGATTATTGCACTGGGATAAATTTCTAGAAGTAGAATTGGCCAGGTGTGGTGGCTCACACCTGTAATCTTAGCACTCTGGGAGGCTGAGCCCAGAAGTTCAAGATCTACTTGGACAACATAGTGAGACCCGTCTCTACAAAAAAATTTTAAAATAGAACTACTGGATAGAAAGGTATGCACATTTGAAAAGCCTGAAACATTTCGCAAGATTCAGAATTGATCTTTATTACATTTATTTATTTATTTTTGAGACAGAGTCTTGCTCTGTTGCCCAGGCTGGAGTGCAGTAGTGTGACCTCAGCTCGCTGCAACTTCAGCCTTCTGGATCAAGGGATCCTCCAGCCTCAGCCTCTGGAGTACCTGGGACGGCAGCTGTGCCACTATGCCAGGCTAATTTTTTGTATTTTTAGTAGAGGCTGGGTTTCACCATGTTGGCCAGGCTAGTATGGAACTCCTGACCTCAGGTGATCTACTCACTTTGGCCTCCCAAAGTGCTAGGATTACAGTTATGAGCCACCATACCCGGCCTATTATCTTTATTTTTAAAGCATTTCTTTGTATCACTGGGGTTCCTCACGATATTGTAGAGAGAAATATAGATTAGCAAGTATCAGCTATATTCATCTAATGTTTGGGCAATTGTGTTCACCTGTTCAAAAAAGCAATGCAGGAATACACCATAAAATCTGTATGTGTACCATCTAACCTGCTGTAAGTACTACAAGCTAGAAACAAGTTATTACTTTTTTCTACACGGTGTCTTCACTGTGTTGTCCAGGCTGGTCGCAAACTCCTGGGCTCAAGTGACCCTCCTGCCTTGGCCTCCCAAAGTGCTTGGATTACAGGTGTGAGCCATCACGTCTGGCCAATTCCATTTCTAGAAATTTATCCCAGTGCAATAATCAGAGTTTGGCATAGAGATGTATGTATTAAGTTGAATAATATGAATAAGAAAGTGTTTATGTTTTATATAGTAAAAATAAATGCCCACAAAAAGCTTAAGTCTCATATATTTATTGAAAGAAAAACAAAATCTCACTGCAATCAAAGTTTGGGTTGCCCTGGGATCTACTCTTACTGTCCAGCAAGGACATTTACATTTTTTATTTGAAGTATCAGATGAAAGTCCCAGTTGAACTATTACAATGAACAGCACTGGGGTTAACCACGTTGTTTTAAATATTTTGTAGCAGGGCTGGGCGTGGTGACTCATGCCTATAATCCCAGCTCTTTGAAAGACTGAGGCAGGAAGATCACTTGAGCCCAAGAGTTCAGGACTGCAGTGAGCTAGAACCATGTCACTGCACTCTAGCATGTGTTACAGAGAAAGACCTTTTCTCTCTCTCTCTCACTACATCTATCTATCTATCTACTTATAGATATATGAATTACCTACTACACTCTATGTGTATATATACATAGAGAGAGAGAAGCAGTTAATTAGGTAACTATTTTATATATGTGTATGTGTGTATGTGTATATATATATATATATATATATATTTGGAGAGAGAGAGAGAGAGACAAAGACAGAGACAGAGAGAGAAGCAGGTAATTAGATAATTTCCACTTGTTTTTATTTCGAGAAAGCTTGTATTGTCCTGGAGGATGTATCTAAAGAACAGAATCCTGGACGGTCACGGGGTATGCCTGCAATCCCAGCACTTTGGCAGGCCAAGGTGGGTGGATCACTTGAGCTCAGGAGTTTGAGATCATCCTTGGGTATGTATCTAGGAATGGAATTCTTGGGTCATATGGTAACTCTGTTTAACCATTTGAAGAATTTGTCAAACTGTTTTCTAAAGTGTTTGTACCATTTTACATTCCCACAGCAGTATACGATTTCTTTACATCCTCACCAACAATTGGTACTATCTAACTTTTTGATTATAGCCATCCTAGTGTGTGTGCATTGGTATCTCATTGTGGTTTTTGATTTGCATTTCTGTAATAACTAGCAATGTTCAGCAATTTTTCATGTCCTTATTGATGTTTTGTATATTGCCTTTTGACAAATATCTAAACAGGTCCTTTGTTCACTTACCTCTGTGCCTCTGCCATGGCCAAAAGGGCTTTCGCTGGGTAGCCAGTGCACCTTCGTCCTGAGCCCCAGAATGAATACAACTGAAGCCGATCAGAACCAACCAGCAGCGGTGAACCAACTCCAGTCAGATCCACAGCTTGAAGCACAGCTGCCTGGCCAAGCTGCCTTAATCAGCCAATCTTTAATTAATATATAATAAATTAAACCTGGCACAGTGACTCACTTTTATAATCCCAGCACTTTGTGTGGCTGAGGCAGGAGGACAGCTTGGGCCTAAGAGTTTATGACAAGCCTGGGCAACAAAGTGAGATCCTCATCTATAAAAACAATTTTAAAAAAATAGCCAGGGATGCCTGTAATCCCAGCACTTTGGGAGGCCGAGGTGGGTGGATCAGAAGGTCAGGAGTTCAAGACCAGCCTGGCCAACATGGTGAAACCTGGTCTCTACTAAAAATACAAAAATTAGCTGGGCTTGGTGGCGTGCCTGTAATCCCAGCTACCTGGGAGGCTGAGGCAGGAGAATTGCTTGAACCAGTATCCAGGAGGCAGAGGTTGCAGTGAGCCAAGATCACACCACTGCACTCCAGCCTGGGCTACAGAGCAAGACTGTGTCTCAAAAAAAAAAAAAAAAAAAAAAAGCCAGGGATGGCGGTGTACTCCCAGTTGCTTGGAAGGCAGAGGTGGGATGATCACTTGAGCCCTGGGAGGTCAAGGCTGTAGTGAACCACGATTGTGCCACTGTACTCCAGCCTGTGTGACAGAGTGAGACCCTGTCTTCCTTCCTCTCCCACACAAAAAAAGAGAAAGAAATAAGCATATTGCTGTGTGTCCCTGAGATTTTGTGCTTGTTACTCAGTAGTACTTGACTGATAGTGAAGAAAAGAAAAATAGGTGACCTACTAATTACAGGTGACAACATCTGTGTAGAAATGCTGATAGCAATTCTTTGCCTCCTAACTCCCCTCCAACTCTCTCCACCAAAATAAAACAGGTTCACATCCTCCACCTTTAGGACATCGCTGACAGTTCCTTGGGCACCTTTTGAATCAACTCATCCCACATTATTACTACCTTGCTAGTATTTCCTTTTAAGAATTTCCTGAAGAATAAAATTAATTCTATAACAGAGAAGTTTAGTTCACCTGAATATACAATACCAGTGCTCTTTTTATTAGCCTTTCACTATTAATAATTTAAAATATTTTCTTTCTGACCCTCTTCCCCGCCAAAAAGAAAAGAAAAATCTTAAATGAGAACAATGGAACTTCCTTCTTCCCTCTTTACTACTAAGTCTTCTGGGATGTTTCTACCAATCAAGAAAGATGCAAACAATTAAAGAATTTGAAAGTGATTTTTGTAGTCAGATGATTCTGGGTATTTATAGCAACTCCTTGTCAAATATGCATTGAATAAACAGGAGGCCCAAGAAGAGAGATGGAAAAGAGTAAGTCAAGCAAGTCAAGCAATTAAAATATAAGTTCACCAATAGATTCTCTTTCAGTGGGACGAGCTACTCTAAAATCCTCTCCACTGCTAGCATTACTTATTAGCCTAAAATTAAGGCCCAAACAACCATGAAAAAGAAGAGACATTGAACAGAGTGAGTGAATAGACATCAATGGCTGTACAGCAGGACACTTACTACATAATCGAAATAAACTTTCCAAGAGCAGCAGTTTAGTGTGTCTATCACTTAATCACCTCTTTGGCTACATAGAACTGATGTCACCTATGAACTCAAGTTAAAGTTAGAAATACATTGCAGCTGTGCTCCATGGCTCACGCCTGTAATCTCAGCACTTTGAGAGGCTGAGGCGGAAGGATCATCTGAGGTCAGGAGTTCAAGACCAGCCTGGCTAACATGGTGAAACCCTGTCTCTACTAAAAATACAAAAAATTAGCTGAGCATGGTGGTGGGTGCCTGTAGCCCCAGCTACTCAGGAGGCTGAGGAAGGAGAATCACTTGACCCCGGGAGGTGGAGGTTGCAGTGAGCTGAGACTGCGCCACTGCACTCCAGCCTGGGGACAGAGCGACACTCTGTCTCAAAAAAAAAAAAAAGAAATTTGTTATCTCCATATATACTCAGATGGTAAATGGAAATGGTACTTAGAATTCAGTAAGGGAGTTAAAAGTAATTTGCTGAGAAATAATAAAACTAACAGAAAATGGGGCACGATAATATCACTCTTTAGAGTTAACAAAATGGAAATATAATACATACATAAGATACAGACATATAGTGAACAATTGCTCAAAGCTTTTATGTTTTTATTTATTTTTATTTTTTATTTTTTCCTGAGATAGAGTTTCACTATTGTTGCCCAGTCTGGAGTGCAATGGCACAATGTGGGCTCACTGCAACCTCCACCTCCTGGGTTCAAGCGATTCTCCTGCCTCGGCCTCCCGAGTAGCTAGGATTACAGGCATGTGCCACCATGCCCGGCTAATTTTGTATTTTTAGTAGAGACAGGGTTTCTCCATGTTGGTCAGGCTGGTCTCGAACTGCCAACCTCAGGTGATTCACCCACCTCGGCCTCCCAAAGTGCTGGGATTACAGGCGTGAGCCACCAAGCCCAGCCAGCTTTTATGTTTTTATATTGCCCCAAATCATATTAGCATTTCAGTCTCTATTAATACAAGGAACGTTACTTTTTAAAAAGAAATCAACAACAAAACAGGCACAAAAGTCTAACTTCTGAGATGATCTCAACAAATAAGGTAGGATCAAAGCTAGGCCATTATCTCTGGCTGAGAATAACTGGTGCAAACTTTTGGAATCTTCCATGAGTTGCTAAAGTACAAAGTTTAAGCACTAGAAAATCAATGTAATTACCAAATTAACAGACTGAAAAAGAAAAAAACATTTGATCATCTCAAGAGATGCAGAAAAAGTATTTGACAAAATCCAACCTCCATTCCTGATTAAAAGAAAACACACACACACACACACACACACACACACACACACACACAATAAAATAAAAATAAAAATGTCTAGAAAAAAAACTTTTAGCAACTGATAAATTGATGGGACTTTCCTTAATCTGTTAAAGGATAACTAAAAAATCTGCAGTTAACATCATGATGGTAACAGACTGAATGTTCTCCCTGTAAGAACAGCCTCAGGCAAGGAGGAAGTTAAAGGAGTTGAAGCTAGAGTCAATTTTCTCTTTGAAAGCGGTAACATTCTCTGCCTATGCCCAGCCTTCAGTCTATCACTCTGATACTGTTCATTGATATTGCAAATCTAGGAAGGAAGAGAAAACTAAGCACCTGACTTGGAGCAAGTAATGTATACAACAATGATTTATTAGAATTGTTTGAATTCACTAAGCACCATCCTGCCAAACGCTACACATGACATGATGTACAACTCAAAATCTTATATTGTGAAGCATTAGTTCTCAAACTTTGATATGCATTCCATCACCTGGGTGCTTATTAAAAGTTATGTGCCTAGGCCCCACTCCCAAAAAATCTAATTCAGTGTATCTGAAGCAGAATGTGGGAATCAGAGAATCCATGTTTCAAAAAAGCTTCATTCAATCCCTGATACCGATGCAGGTGGTTCCTAGACCCTGTTTGGAGAAATACTGGAGAAAAGGTTTCATCACAAATATGACAATCACAACTATGGCAACCTAATTTCGGTGGAAGGGTACTGAATGACAAGCTGTTTCCTAGTGCTCAAGCTTCCAGGTTATCTGCTGAAATCATTATAGGCCACAAAGACATACTCTTTTTCACACTTTCTCTGCCCTGCCTCCAGAATACAATTTGATTCTAGGCTTCTATCCTTTTCTCTAACTGCCCATTGGGCAATTTTGACAAGGACTGGCTCTATTTTGAGATATGTGGAATTGCCAGAGGAAGGGGCATTTTGTGGTCCACTCTGCTGAAATCATATTTGTTTCATCTTCTCCACTTTCTTGGCCTGTTCCTTCTCTGCTCAGCCTCTGAAGGAGTCTGACAGAGCTGTGCCTACTGTGGGAATCATTTCCGTTTTTCAGCAAGGCTGTATATGTAGAAAACCATGTGTCATGTGAACCTCAAAAACCCAATCCTTCAACATGGATTCCAAGTGACTAATTAGGCCTAAATTTAAAATAGAGCCAAGTAGCTATTTGCTGACTAGAGGTCACACACTTACTCTAAGTTCCTCCAAAAACTCACCTCTGCTTAATTTTGGGACTTTTAGAGTTTATCTGAGCCAACCAATGAGAGCTCACCTGAACCAATCAATCAGAGCTCACCTGCCTAGACTAATCAGGGCTCAACCAACTGGAACTAAGAGCGTTTGAGTCCTTCATTTGCATAAATGGGCTTGATTAGGAACCTGGGTGGGAACTTTTGCTATAAAACTGGAACCCTACTTTTGTTCTCTGGAATGCACCTTCATTTAACACCAAAGCCTGCATCTCCCTGGCTTGCAAAGTGTTCACTGCAAGAAAGTCCCTTTCCTCCAAATTCCTTTTCTTAGAACTTTTGTTCACACACAAATATATGTATACTTAAAACAATTTACATCAAAACTGATTGTATGCAGTCAAAAGATCCACATTGATTTGCTTTATACACTCAAAGTGCAGTTGAAAGAGCACCATGATGTCTGACAGGCTCTGAAAAGCAGCACTTGCTATAAGTAATTTAAATAGAGTACTATTATGGTTTTGGATTTATTCTGTTTAGAATCAGTAAGAAGCAAAGCCCTGAAAGTTTTAAGCTGATGCTTATCACTTTTGGTTCCATAACTCCTTGCAGTTATGTATTTTTTTCCTTTGTGTCTTAGTCATTGGAGTTTCTTGGGCAGCAAAGTATCTTTAATGATCTTTAAATATTTTACATGTTCTCCCCACCCACTCCCACTTCACCAAATTTTCACCTATAAATTTGCTGTAATAGAAATTTTTCTTTGGAGACAATTGATCACAGGCACAAGAAGGGAAATGTAGCTAATGAAGACACATTTTGAGAACAAAATAGTGGCCTCATGGTGGGGTTGGGTAGACACTTAAGGATCATCTACTGCTATCTCCCCCTTTCAAGATGGGCAAATTCAGGCCAGAGAGGGAAATGATGTCCCTAGTTCCGAGAGAATCAAGCTTTGCCTTTCTTCTTTCCTCTCTTCCTCCTTCTCTCTATCCTACACATCCCTTGGAGACAGCCTGAAGTCTAAGGTTAACCATGTTATGTCTAGAACCCAGGAGACTGGGCCGGGCGTGGTGGCTCATGCCTGTAATCCTAGCACTTTGGGAGGCCGAAGCAGGTGGATCACCTGAGGTCAGGAGTTCAAGACCAGCCTAGCCAACATGGTGAAACCCCATCTCTACTAAAAATACAAAAACTTAGCTGGGCGTGTGGCAAATACCTGTAAACCCAGCTACTTGGGATCCTGAGGCAGGAAAATCACTTGAACCAGGAGGTGGAAGTTGCAGTGAGCCAAGACTCCAGCCTGGGCAACAAGAGCGAAACTCCATCTGGAAAAAAAAAAAAACAGGAGACTCTGACCTTCTTGACCTGCTTTGTCAGTCCCCATATCTGTGGAAACACCACTGTTTGCATTTACTGAATTGTACTTGAGTTCCTTACCGGGGCCTGCCCCAATCTACTGCCAAGTCTAGTGATTCTCCTTTGGCAGGACTTTCCAAATCAATCCATGCCTTCCTAATTTCTACAGCCAACAACCAAGGTCAGGCACTCATTGCCTCTCCTCTGAGTTATTGGTACAGACTTCTAACTGTTCCTTACCACCAGTTTCTTTGTCCCCAGTCCCATCTCCACTACCACCCACCATAGAGCTGGAAGACTAACATCCATAAAGCCAAGTCATCTTATGACTCTCTTGTTAGAAACCTGTCAATGGCTCCCTATAATGGAAAACAAAAGTCCCAACTCCTTGATCTGGTATTCAAAGCCTGCTAGGAATTGGTCCTCACTTATTTATATAGCCTCATGTTCTACTGTTCTTGCTGTATCATATTCCCCAAACTAGACTTCTAGCCTATTTGCAAATTGACCCCATATAACCCGTTATCCTTACCTTCATGATTAATCCAATACTCAGCTTAAAGATTCCCCTGCCACATTAGAAATTCTCTCTCCTTCCTCCTCCTTAACACTTAATTATAATTTTGGAGAGAAATATTTGATTCTTACATTCTTGCTACTCAAACTATAAGCTTCTTGCCAGCATGAATCATCTGCGTAATCTCTAATTCAAGCAAAAGTCATGGTTACTATGCAGCCACTGGAGCAGTTGTACAGTGGAAAAATAATGTGAGTCAAATATGTAATTTTAAGTTTTCTTATAGCCACATTTTAAAAATCAAAAGATTCAGGGAAAAATAAATGTAGCCCTATATTTTGACATATTAAAATATCATATCAACATGTAATAATATTAAAATATTATTGAAATATTTTATATTCTTTCATACAGTTTTTGAAACCAGGGTGTTTTTTTAAGTTGACAGCACATATCCACTTGGACTAGCCAAATTTCAAGTGCTCAATAACCCCATGTGGCTGGTGGCTACCATATTAGACAGTGAAGGTCAGGAGTCTTTCTGCCAGGGCTCAAATCCCAGCTCTGTAACTTAGAGCTGTGTGATCTGGACTAATTGCTTAACCCCTCTGTGCTTTAGAGTGAATATCTTTAAAATGGCAACAATAATAGTACCTACCTCATAGGGTACTATTAAGTAAGCGAAGATTAAGTAAGAAAATGTGGCCAGGTGCAGTGGCTCATACCTGTAATCCCAACATTTTGGGAGGCCCAGGCAGGAGGATCACTTGAGCCTAGGAGTTCGAGACCAGCCTGGGCAACATAAGGACACCCTGTCTCTACAAAAATTTTAAAAATTAGCTGGATGTGGTGGCACACACCTGTTGTCCCAGCTATTTGGTTGACCGAGGTGGGAGGATTGCTTGAGCCTGGGAGTTCGAGGCTGCAGTGAGCCGTGATGCACTCCATCACGACAGAGTGATGACAGAGCGATGATACCTGCACCCCCCTAAAAAAGAGAGAGAGAAAATGGGAACAGAGAGCTTTGCATGTGGTTAGCACACAAGAAATTGTAGCCCACTATTTTTAATATTATTTCTTTTTTTTTTTTTTTTTTTTTTTTTGAGACGGAGTTTCGCTCTTGTTACCCAGGCTGGAGCGCAATGGCGCGATCTCGGCTCACCGCAACCTCCGCCTCCTGGGTTCAAGCGATTCTCCTGCCTCAGCCTCCCGAGTAGCTGGGACTACAGGCGTGCGCCACCATGCCCAGCTAATTTTTGTATTTTTAGTAGAGACGGGGTTTCACCGTGTTGACCAGGATGGTCTCGATCTCTTGACCTCGTGATCCACCCGCCTCGGCCTCCCAAAGTGCTGGGATTACAAGCGTGAGCCACCGCGCCTGGCCTTTTTAATATTATTTCTGAAGGCATCAAAAGGTCTAGACAACATGTATAGTTGGCATGTTTATTGAATTGAGCCGAATGCTGCTTAGAGTTCCTCAAATCGTGGAGGAGTTAAAGTGATATTTATGAAAAATTAGCCTAAAAGTGTGAGGCATATTAAAGTACAAAATCACAATGAAATATACTTGGCTTTTCAATGTACTGAATTTCCTTTGCAGCCTCTCAGATTCTCTCCATTTCTCTGTGATCCCAGGGGAAAGGATTTGCTACCACTCAAATCACCGGTTCTCAATCTTGACTGCATATTGGATTCATCTGGGAAGTTTTTTAAGCTATTGCTGCCCAGATCTACTCCCTCACCATTCTGGTTTAATTGGTCTCGATGAGGCTTGGACATTTGTTAGTTTGTTTTATTTTGTTTTTTGAGACAGAGTCTCACTCACTCTGTCGCCCAGGCTGGGGTCCAGTGGCGCAATCTTGGCTTATTGCCTCCACCTCCCAGGTTCAAGCTATTCTCCTGCTTCCGTCTTCTGAGTAGCTGGGGCTATATGTGTACACCACCATGCCCGGCTAATTTTTGTACTTTTTGGTAGAGATGGGGTTTCACCATATTGGCCAGGCTGGTCTCAAACTCCTGACCTCAAGTGATCTGCTCACCTTGGCTTCCCAAAGTGCTGGGATTACAGGTGTGAGCCACCGCACCTGGCCAGACACTGTTAGTTTTAAAAGTTCTCCAGAGAATTTCTCTCTCTCTCTCTGTCTCTTTCTCTCTCCTCCCCCATTGTTATTTTTAATTGACAGGTAATGCTTATACATATTTATAGGGTGCAGTATGATATTTTGATACATGTATATAATGTATAATGATCAAATCAGGCTAATTAGCATATCCATCACCTCAAACATTTATTATTTCTTTATGTTGGGAACATTCAAAGTCTACTCTGTAGCTATTTGAAAATATATAAAATAAAATACAAATTGTTTTAAATTATAGTTGAGCTACAGTGCTATAGGACACTCGAATGCAGTCCTCTTATCTAGCTGTAATTTTTGTATCTGTCAGCCAACCTCTCATCCCCTTTCCCTCCCTACCCTTCCCAGCATTTAGTAACCACTATTCTACTCTCTGCTTCTATGGTATCAACTTCTTAAACTTCCACTATGAGTGAGGACATGTGGTATTTATTTTTCTGTGCCTAGCTTATTTCACTTAACATAATGGCCTCCAGGTCCATCTATGTTGCTGCAAATGACAGGATTTTATTCTATTTTTTTGGATGACTAGTATTCTATTGTGTATTTATACCACATTTTCTTCATTCATCTGTTGATGGACACTTAGTCAAGATTACATTACTTGGCTATTGTGAATAATGCTGCAATAAACAGACAGGTGCAGATACCTCTTTGACACATTGATTTCCTCTCCTTTGGATACATATCCAGTAGTAGGATTGCTAGTATACAATACTTCTATTTTTAGTTTTTTAAGGAATATTCATACTGTTTTATACGATGGTTGCACTAATTTCCATTTCCACCAACAGTGTATAGGAATTTCCCTTTCTCAGACTGGTTGTGGTGGCTCACGCCTGTAATCCTGGCACTTTGGGAGGCCAAGATGGGTGGATCACTTGAGGTCGGGAGTTCGAGATCAGCCTTTCCAACATGGCAAAACCCCATCTCTACTAATACAAAAATTAGCCGGGCATGGTAGTGTGCACCTGTAGTCCCAGCTACTCAGGAGGCTGAGGCAAGAGACTATCTTGAACCAGAAAGTGGAGGTTGCAGTGAGCCAAGATCCTGCCATTGCACTCCAGCCTGGGCTGCAGAGAGAGATTCCGTCTTGAAAAAAAATATCCCTTTCTCTGCATACATGCCAGTATTATTTTTGTCTTTTAAAAAATAATTTTACTTTAGATTCAGGGGTACATGTGCAGGTTTAGTATCTGGTTATATTACATGATGCTGAGGTTTGGGGTGTGAATGATCCTGAAACCCAGGTAGTAAACACAGCACCCAACAGTTATTGAACCCTTGTCCCCCTCCCTCCCGCTTCTAGTAGTCCCCAGTATCTATTGTTGCATCTTTTTGGCCATGAGTTCCCTGTGTTTAGATTTCACTTATACGGGAGAACATTTGTTATTTGGTTTTCTGTTCTTGCGTTAATCTGCTTAGGTCATTCTAACTGGAATGAGATATCTCATTATGGTTTTGATTTACATTTCCCTGATGAATAGGGATGTCGAGCATTTTTTCATGTATCTGTTGCCCATCTATATGTCTTCTTTTGAGAGATGTCTGTTCACCTCACTTGCCCATTTGTAATTATTTGGTTTTTGCTATTGAGTTCATTGTATATTCTGGATATTAATTCCATCCTGTTAGCTGCATAGTTTGCAAATATTTCCTCCTATTCTGCAGGTTGTCACTTCACTCTGTTTCCTTTGCTGTGCAGAGCTTTTTAGTTTGGTATAGCTCCATTTGTCTGTCTGCTTTTATTGCCTGCACTTTTTTTTCTTTTTTTGAGATGGAGTTTTGCTCTTGTTGCCCAGGCTGGAGTGCAATGGGGTGATTTAGGCTCACTGCAACCTCTGCCTCCCGGGTTCAAGTGATTCTCCTGCCTTAGCCTCCTGAGTAGCTGAGATTACAGGCACATGCCACCACACCCAGCTAATTTTTGTATTTTTAGTAGAGACGGGGTTTCACCATGTTGGCCAGGCTGCTCTCGAATCCTGATCTCAAGTGATCCGCCCACCACAGCTTCCCAAAGTGCTGGGATTACAGGCGTGAGCCAACATGCCCGGCCTAGGACCACCTTCTTCTGGGAAGTGGGTGCCCTTGTAAAGTGCTCTGTGGATACGACTGTGCTTCCATGAGCCCAGCTGGACCTTGGCAAGGCCACAAGGCTTAGTTAGCCAATCCAATGGAAGTGGCTGGTGGCTGGACAGATCTATTTGGTGACCTTAGAGTTTCTCCCTTCTTTTGTCTCTGTGGATATTAAGCAAATTTAGTGTGATCAATGACAGTGTTTGGATAAGAAATATATTTTTAATCATGAATGATATTGCCTACAGGAAGGATAATCCTATTGTGACTTGAAAAGCAATGGTAATAGACAGCCATCCTTATGTGTTCAACAGGAATCTACAAAGTGCCTGTTTTGTATGCAGTGCTGTGCTCTGTGCTATCTCTTTGCCCTAGCAGGTCCCTTTGCCAGGAATGGATGGCTGCCTCCTAATCTTGTCTTTCAAGTCAAATCTTAAATTTCCCTTCAGTATTCCCCAGTCTTAAGTAATTTTAAGACTCCATTCTCCATCACATTATCCGATTTTATCTTCATAGTGCTTTTGAGTATCTGAAATTATTCTATTTGTTTTCTGTGTCTCACTCTTTTCCTCCCTCTCTCACCCTCTCTCTCCCACTCCCTAGAATGTAAGCTCCAGGAAAGAAAGCTGGTGTTATCTGCCTTGCTCATTTCTATATCCTCAATGAGTAGCCACTCAATATATTCATTAAATAAATGAATGAGACACTTGGAAGATAGGAATCTCCAGCCAGGTCTTAAAGGATGTGGCCATGGGTCAGAAGATAAATCAGCTTTCCAGATAAGGAGGGTAGGGTAGAAGACTTAATGACCTCAGTTTTCTGAGGGTCTGAGGGGAGCAGCCAATGCATATCCCAGGGGCTAGGTCAGGGAGCAAGAAGTGCTGTCATTAGAGGCACAGGGAAAGTATGGAGGGGACTGTAAAGCATAGAAAGCTAAGATGAGGATGTATATGATCCAAAAAGCAGTGAAAAAAATCAATGGGGCCAGGTGTGGTGGCTCACACCTGTAATCACAGTACTTTGGGAGGCCAAGGCAGAAGGATCACTTAAGGTCAGGAGTTCAAGACCAGCCTGGCCAATATGATGAAACCCCATCTCTACTAAAAATACAAAAAAATTAGGTGGGTGTGGTGGCGGGCGCCTGTAGTCCCAGCTACTTGGGAGGCTAAGGCAGGAGAATCACTTCAACCTGGGAGACAGAGGTTGCAGTGAGCCGAGACTGCACCACTGCACTCCACTTTGGGAGACAGAGCCAGACTTCGTCTCAAAAAGAACAACAACAAAAAAAGAGATAATCGGTTATTGAGTAGGAAAATAATGAGAAAACCTGTATTTAGAGTTTATCCTAACGTAAGAACAAGAGTAAAATCCATTCATGTTCCTGAAGCACAATTGTTCCTCAAGTAAAACCATGGAGGACACAGCATAAAACAGGTAAGTGCCTTACCCCTCTCATTCTTCTCTTTTTCCTTCTGTAAAGCAAGAACAGAGCATCATTAACAAAAATGACATGCTAACAGTTCTATTGTGAGGCACTAATTCATACAACATCTTTATGAGTTAGGTGGTGTTATTAGCTCTATTTTGCAGATCAAGAAACAGAGCCTCAGGGAGGAGGTTACATAAATCAAATCCCAATCTAGTCCAGAGTTCTATTTACCACCATCTATAACATGGAAGTTTCAAAGATAAAATCCCACTTGTAAATTTATTGGGAGAAGATGCCACCTTAAAGGAGGCAAAGTGCATGTTAGAATAGAAGATTTCTGGATGCTAAAACCTGAGACAAAAACACTGTAGTTTGTGCTCTTCTCTGACAGAAGGCATTCTACGTGTATTATGCAGCCCTGTGATGTGGTGTTAAGAGCAAAGACTTAGCCAGGCGTGGTGGCTCATGCCTGTAATCCTAGCACTTTGGGAAGCCTAGGCAGGTGGATCACCTGAAGTCGGGAGTTCAAGACCAGCCTGGCCAACAAGGTAAAACCCCGTCTCTACTAAAAATACAAAAATTAGCCGGTCGTGACGGCAAGTGCCTGTAATCCCAGCTACTCGGGAGGCTGAGGCAGAGAGAATTGCCTAAAACCCAGGAAGCAGAGGTTGCAGTGACCTGCAGTCGTGCCACTGCACTCCAGCCTGGTGATAGAGTGAGACTCCATCTCAAAAAAAAAAAGAGAAAAGGCTTTGAAAATCAGATCAACCTGAATTTGACTCACAGCTCAACTAGTTTCTTGAGGTGTGATCTTGAACCTCTCTGAGCCTCAGCTGCCTCATCTATAAAATGGAGATGATACTAATACTGAAGTCATGAAGAAATAAGCTAACATATGTAATCTGTCACTGTAGAGAACAGAATCATCAGCTTTAGAATCAGACAAATCTAGATAAAATCCTAGATCAACAATTTAGTAGCTATGTGGCCTTGGGCATGATATTTTACCTTACCTTTCTGAGTACTGATTTCCTTATATGCAAAATGAGAAAAATAGTACTTACGACTCATTCTTTCAACAAACATATATATGTAAAAATATATAATACACGTGTGTGTGTGTATGTGTGTGTGTGTGTATATATATATATATATATATATATAAATTTAGAGACAGGGCTGTCACTCAGGCTGGGATGCAGCCTGATCATAAGTTACTGCAGCCTTGAACTCTTGGACTCAAGTGATCCTGCCACCTCAGCCTCCCAAAGTGCTGGGATTGTAGGCATAAGCCACTGCACCTGGCCCAACAAATACTTTTTAAATGCCTGTGGTGCTAGGCACAAATACTTTCTAAATGCCTCTGTTGCTTTTCTAGGTTTTTGTTCACAACATTTTGTTTTGTTTTGTACATAGTTAATTCTGAGTGAGTAATGAACACTATATATGAATAATGCAAAAGATCATTTGAGGCCTAGAATGAAATTGCCCTGCTCAGAGAGCCTTCTTGCAAGTGGCTAGAGTCTCTAGCAATCTGGAATTATCTTGATCCATTTCAATGACTGAGATTATCAGAAACTGGTCTTTAATTCCTGCAAGGGTCAATCTAGTTCTGGTTTCCCATTATTCCTAGGGTACAGCGTTTTGAAGTCCCAACCAAGAGTTGGTGCAGGAGTGGAGTTGCCAGGCCCTCCTGTCCTTGCTGAGCTCTGGACTGCAGCTTTTGTGCCTCCTTCCCCCTTGAAGCTATCACAGCACTGCTTGGATTCTCAGTCATTCAGATGTTTCTTCTGGAATCAAGAGAAAGAGGAAAAGTCCAAATGCCAGACTCACTTCTACGAGTTTCTGCGTTTTCTTAGGCTTTTGGATCTCAGTCCCCAGAATTCTTCATTGCTTTGATACACACACACACACATTTTCATAGTTGTCTTCAATGAGAGGGTTGCCCAAATCCCTAGTGCACCAATACTAGAGTGGAAATGTTGCTAGAAACATTTCTAAAATATTACCTCACATAATATACATGTGCTCAGCATCACACAGAAGAAAAGTGACAGAGACAGGTATGGTAGCCCAGTCTCGCTGATTCCAAAGTCTAAGTTACAAAACAAACAACGGTGATGCAGCAGCCTGTGTGGTGTGTGGCTAGAGCTGGTGAATTAGTTTTTATTAGTTTCATTCCGTCTCTAACATTTAATGCTAATTTAAGTATTAAAGAAAAGAAAAAAAACTCTATAAGTGAGTTATGCATTTGAGAAAGAAACACCTCAGATAAGGATGACTAACATATATAAATCTCAGCAAAAATAAGTTGTGGTAAGTGAAGAATGCATTTGTTCCCCTCTTGCCAACCTCATTGCCATTGCCTTAATTGAGACCCTAATCATGTATCTTCTGGATCTCTCTGTAAGTTCTATTCTGCAAAAGAAGGTAAAGACTCTCAGTCTTCTTCAAGTGATAACAGGGTCACCACTCTACTTCAAAGCCTTCAAGAAGACTCTAGGATTCCCCTTGACCTCACAGCCCCCTCCAGCTACCACCTTATTTCTTTGCTCCCCGTCGTAGCAAAGTTTCTCAAGAGAGTTGTCTCTATGCTGGCTACCTTCACTTCCTTGCTTCCCATTCTATCTTAAACTCACCACATTCTGGCCTCTGTCCCTCAGCATTCCACAAAAACTTCTTTTTTTTTTAAATTTTGAGGTCACCACATCTTCATATTATCAAATGCAGTGGGCCCTTTTCCTACTTCATCTTACTCTCAGCAGCATTCCACACTCCCTCTCTCTAGAAACACTAGCCTGGAATTTTTCTGACTTCTCTTCCTCTCTCCAACATCTGAAATTTGGTGTCACAAGTCTTTGTCATGAGAAACACTTCTCCATCTGTGTTCTCTCCTTATATGATCCCACCCAGTCCTGCCTTGAAATACTACCTATATGCTGTCCAAATTCACATCTTCAGCTAGATCATTTCTGAGCTTCAGTCTCCCGTATCTAATGACGTGTTTGATATTTCCACTTGCATACCTCAAATTCAACAAGTCAAAAATGAAACTTTGATTCCCACACTACCCAATTTCTCTTCCAGTTTTCCTCATCTCAGAAGATGTCATCTTTCCACTTCTACCATTATGCTGGTCCAAACTATCATCATTTCTTGCATAGACTATACTAATGGCTTCTTAGTGGGTCTCCCTGCTTTTATCTTTGCCTTCCTATACTACTTTCTCAATAGAGAGCAGTCATAATAAGCCTTAAAGCCTAAATCGGAACATAGAACTACCCTTCTTAAATACTTCCTTCTATACATAGAAAGGGCTTACATGTAGTAGGAATAAAAATTATGATAGTCCTAGCATTGTTAAGGATTTGTGCATATGTCTTACTCTTCCTAACAAATGTATAGCTTAATAGATTCATAGATTCAATGTAATTCCTTACACATTAGGAATCTGAAACCTTTTTCTGTAAAGGGTGATATTTTAGGCTTTGTGGGCTATATGGTCTCTGTCACAACTACTTAACTTTGTCACTGTAGCACAAAAGCAGCCATGGACAATAAATGAAGAGAGGAATGACTGTGTTCCCACAAAACTTTATTTACAAAAACAGGCAGCAGGCTGGATTTGGCTAACAGGCCATAATTTGTGAAGCCCTGTTCTCAGTGTCCCAAGTCTTATGTGATTATATCAAAGAAAAATGGCTACCATGGCAGACATGAAGGTGCACCATTCAGATCTGTAAAGAGAGAAACTAGTTAAGGACTGCAATTATCTGACAGCCTCTTGCAGGTTGCTTTAGGGTCTGTTCAGTTTTTGAGTCAAGGCCATGTGCTTCCCAGGTAGTTCTCAGCCTATAACTGAGCATAGTGGTCATAGTGGTGATACAATGGTTCACCATTTCTGGCCAGCACAGGACAATCTTTACACATAAGCGAGCTTTGCACCAGAGCTCCCTACTTGGCTGGCTGAGATTTTTTTCAGAGCTACACCGCAATGTGAGGCTGTTCCTTCCCAATCCTCCTTTCTTCCCACTTTCCTTTGGCAGGGGTCAAACATGCATTACAATCTAAAGGCAAGTAATGTGTTGGTGGCCTGGACTTCAGTGGTAACAACGGCAGTGGTAAGAAGTAGTCAGATTCTGGACAAACTCTATAGGTAGAGCCAACAGGATTTGCTGACAGAATGGGTTTTTGGTATGAGTTAAAGAAAGGAGTCGGGCTGGGCGTAGTGGCGTGCACCTGTAGTCCCAGCTACTTGGAAGTCTGAGGTGGGAGGATGACTTGGGCCTCGAAGGCAGAGGTTGCAGTGAGTTGAGATCACGCCACTGCATTCCAGCCTGGGCAACAGAGCAAGACCCTGTCTCAAAAAAAAAAAAAAAAAAAAAAAAAAATGTTGCCACCAAAGAGGACTCTATCTAGGGTTTTCTGGTTCACTCATTTCTGCTCCTATTTTTCTTATTACCTGCCTTGTGTTTTCTTTAGTGTTATTTTTGTTGTTCTCTCTGATTTCTTCACTTGTACACTTAATGCATCAGTTTTGGAGTCTTTTCTCATTTTATAACTATGTAAGACTATAAATTTCCCACAAGATAATTTAGCTGCGTACCACTTTTGTTGCACAGTACTTTGTTTTATTCAGCTGTATTTTTAAATTTGTTTCTTCTTCATTGACCCATGAGTTATTTATAAGTACATTTTCAAACTTTCAAATATATGTTTTTTGCTAATTAATATTTTCCATTGATTCCAATTTATCTGCACTGTGGTCAGAAAATGTGCTATGATTAAGATATTTTTTTTAAAAAAGTTCAGACATGTTTTAAGGCCTGGTCTGTAGTCAAATTTTGTAAAAATGCTGTGTGGGCTTGCTGGGGCTTCTGTAATAACTGGGATGTGTTCTATACATTCCATTAAATTAGTCTTGGTAATTGTGTTGTTTAAATCTGTATCCTTATTGAATTTTTATCTGTCCAATCTAAAAATAGAGAAAAGTGCTTAAAACTCCCACTATAACGTAGATTTGTCCATTTCTCCTGGTAGTTCTGTAAATTTTGCTCTCTATATTTTTGAAATTATTTGTTAGGTAAATTCAAGTTTAGAACTGCTATATTCCTCTAGTGACTTGAACCTTTTATCATTACACAGTGACAACCTTCTTTATTGTTAGTAATACTTTTTGCCTTCAGGTTTATTTTGTTTGTTGTGAATGCAGATTCACCACCTTTCTTTTGGTTATTATTTGCCTGATAGATGTTTCCCCATTCTTTGACCTTCACCTTTTATGGGTCCTCATGTTTTAGATGTGTCTATTACAAAGAGCATTTGCTTTTCTTCCCCCTTAACTTCATCATATAATCTTTTAACATTAGTTGTTTCACATTTATTGTGATTTTAAAAAAATATTTGATTTTCTTTTTTTTTTTTCCTTTTCTTGCCTTCTTTTAAAGATTCTTTTTTCTTGCTCCATTTTTACCCTTTACAGACTTGGAAGTTATTTACTCTTTTCATTTTCAGCAAAAAGTCCTTGAAATTCAAATTTAAAATAAAAATGTTAAATACTTATTGAAATAAAATTAAAATGTAATGTAATTGAGGACCTTATAAAAGCCCTTACAATATGTTGACTCCAATCATTGCCTTCTGGTTTAAATGCTCATTTTGAAGCATTTTATTGAAATATACATAGAGAATATTGCACATCAGTGTACAGCTTACTGACTTTCTACAAGCAGACTACATTATTTAACTAACCAACAGCCATCTCAAGAAGCAGAAAATTACCAGTTCCCCAGAAGGGCCCCTCAAATACCCTTGTAGTCATCACAGGTATCCCAGACCCATAAAGGTAACCACTATCCTAGTTCTAGCAACATAGTTTTACTTTTTTTTTTTTTTTTTAACACCATGTAGTATGTACTCCTTTGTATTTGGCTTATTTTGCTTAACATGTTGGTGAGACAGATTTATATTATTGGGTATAGTTGTAGATAATTCATGATCAAGATTGTATAGTATTTCATTGCATGACTATATCCTGATTAATCTATCCATGCACCTGTTGGTCATTTGATTCATTTCCAGTTTGTGGATATTATATTGTTGCTATAAATATTCTAGCATATGTCTTTTGGCAAACATACACCTTTCTGAGGTAGGAGACTGGCAGGCCTTATTTCCTGGTCCTGACAGGATGAAATGAAAAAACCATTAGAAACCAGCAGATGGTAACTAACGTGATCCCAAGCTGCCCTCATTGCTCATTAGCATAAGACAGTCCCACCAGCAACATGACAGTGTACAATCATCATGGTAACAACCCAGAAGTTACTGTCTCTTTTTAGAAAGTTCTTAATAAGCCACCCCTCAATTTGCATTAACCCACCCCTTAATTTGCATGTAACTGAAAGTGGGAGTGAGTATAAATACAGTTGCCAAAAGCCCATAGATTGCTGACTGTGGGTGCAGTGCCTACAACTTACCACTGCTCCATGAGGAGCCGTGCTGCTTAATAAAACATTGCTCTCCAATAAACTGGGTTATCTTAAGGTATTAATTTGGTGAGCTATGGGAAATTTTGCTTTTAATGGCATAACCAGTATCTTTTAGAGCTTCTTAGATTCATGTCTCAGAATCTGTTGTCTCACTGTTCTCTGCTCTCGCCCTTTAAAAATGCTGGGGATGATGGCTCTCTTTATTAGCTTTTTTGTCTACTCCTGTGACTTGTTCTCTTCCTGTTCTGACTTTTGTTGTGATCTGATATGATACTAAAGTGCTTTGTCTTAAAGGTCTGTGAGACCAGTGGTTTCCCTCAGTATTGCTTGGTTGTATGCTTTTAATTTTTTCTAACATATAATCTTATTTTTGGCTTTTAAGTTTTGACTCATATTTCTTTTTTTTTTTTTTTTTGAGACGGAGTTTTGCTCTTTACCCAGGCTGGAGTGCAATGGCACGATCTCGACTGACAGCAACCTCCAACTCCTGGGTTCAAGCAATTCTCCTGCCTCAGCCTCCTGAGCAGCTGGGACCACAGGCGCGTACCACCATGCCCAGCCAATTTTTGTATTTTTAGTAGAGACAGGGTTTCACCACATTGACCAGAATGGTCTCGATCTCTTGACCTTATGATCCACCTGCCTCGGCCTCCCAAAGTGCTGGGATTATAAGCGTGAGCCACCGCACCCCGCCTCATATTTCTTAAAAGTGGTTTAAGGGCTATTAAGTGCCTGCCTACCTCCATTCCCATTTGGCCCAAAATATTTATTTATTTACTTTTGAGATGGAGTTTTGATCTTGTCACCTAGGCTACAGTGTAATGGCACAATCTCGGCTCACTGCAACCTCCACCCTCCAAGTTCAAGCGATTCTCCTGCCTCAGCCTCCCAAGTAGCTGGGATTACAAGTGTGTGCCACCTTGCCTGGCTAATTTTTGTATTTTTAGTAGAGATGGGGTTTTGCCATGATGGCCAGGCTGGTCTTGAACTCCTGACCTCAGGTGATCTGCCCACCTCGGCCTCCCAAAGTGCTGGGATTATAGGCATGAGCTACCATGCCCAGCCATGGCCTAAAACATTAATTGGCTATAAGTGTTTTGACTTTAAGTCCCTTGGCCAAAAGGAATCCCCTAAAAAATAACTCAGGCCGTGATGGGAAACAAAGAGCTGGACATGCCTCAGTACGCTCCCCCTTAAAATTTAGGCCAAAAAAAGGGCTTCTTTTGTGAGTGGCACGTGTAGGGCAACTCGATGGCTCTTTACGTGGAATCACCACCAAAATTTAGGCCAGATTCAAAAGACCTTTCAAAATTATAAAAATAAAGTATTGCCCTTTCCCACAAAGGAAAAAAAAATACCTCCTCTGTTCAAAGTGAAGACTTAGTCTCACTAAAAACTGTTTTAAATCCCTTGAGAATCAATTACAATGAAAATAAAAGGGCCCTTATCAAGTATTGTTAAATACCCCCACTACTGTTAAAACTTCAGGGAATCACTAATTGGATACACCATCCATGATTAAACATTTTTTATAAGTCCTCACAGGCATAAAAAGAATGCAACATGACCTACACTTACAAAATTCTAAAAGACTTAAAACTATTGTTTTGCAAACACAAAGCAAGACAAAGAGAAGTATGTGCAGTAATGAACCACACCTATTATTCTCACCTGATTTTTACCTTTCCTAAGATGTTTAATAGCTATTTTATTATTATTAATTTTGGGTCCTTGCCTGTTTAATCTCTTACAAAAGTTTTGTGCCTTCTAGACTACAACAACTGCATATAAAGAGGATACTTACACAAGGCTTCCAACCCATCCTGTCTTCTCACCTAGAGAATAAAAGCATCCTGCTGTTGGCCCCTTTAAATCAGGTATCCATAGATTTTTACTTCTCCAATGCTAGGCAGGGCCTACACCATAAAATCAGCAAAAAACAGTTACAAAAAAGCAGACCTCTGCTCTTCTGCAGCCCTAAGATGAAGGAAAAGTATCTAACCTCCGAAGGGAGAATGGGGTAGGAGAGCAGCAGGACTTATTTATTAGTCCCAACAGGATGAAGCAAAAAACGACAAACAAAAACGGTGGAAACCAGCAGATGGCGACAAGTGATCCCTAGCTGCCCTCATTGCTTATTTGCATAAGACACTCCTACAGCAGTATGACAGCTTACAAATGCCACGGCAACAACCTGGAAATTACTACCCCTTTTCATGGCAATGATCCGGAAGTCACCATTCCTTTTCTAGAGAGTTCAAAATAACCCACCTCTCAATTTGCATTAGCCTGCCTCTTAATTTGCGTGTGATTGAAAGCGGGTATGGGTGATTATAAATACAGTTGCCAACAGCCAATACTTGTCAACTCCAGGAGCACTGCCTGTAAGTTAGCCCTGTTCCACAAGAAGCAGAAGATTGGTATTTAACATCACTGGCTTACCCTTGAGTTATTTCCTGGGCAAAGCCAATGAGTCCTCCCAGGCTAGGCCCTAGTTTTTGGGGTGCATGTGTTGTACATAATTTCCTTTGGGTATTTATCTAGGGGTAGAATTGCTGGCATATTAAAGTATGCATATGCTCGGCCGGGCGCGGTGGCTCAAGCCTGTAATCCCAGCACTTTGGGAGGCCGAGGCGGGTGGATCACGAGGTCAAGAGATCGAGACCATCCTGGTCAACATGGTGAAACCCCGTCTCTACTAAAAATACAAAAAATTAGCTAGGCATGGTGGCACGTGCCTGTAATCCCAGCTACTCAGGAGGCTGAGGCAGGAGAATTGCCTGAACCCAGGAAACGGAGGTTGTGGTGAGCCGAGATCGCGCCATTGCACTCCAGCCTGGGTAACGAGAGCGAGACTGTCTCAAAAAAAAAAAAAAAAAAAAAGTATGCATACGCTCAGCTGTAGTAGATACTGCTAAAGTTTCACCAAGTTCTGGTTCTTTTGCACCCTTGATCCCACTTGGGTATGTGCTATTTTTATCTCATTTCAATTCTTGCTTTTTTTACACCCCTAGAATAATCTACGTCCTAGTACATTATCACATACTGCTTATGTTTTAGATTTATCCATGTTTTCCTTTTTGGGTCTTACTACTACATTTTTTCCACTTTTTTGTTTGTTTTGTTTTGAGACAGGGTCTCACTCTGGCTCCCAGTCTGGAGAGCAGTGGTACAATCTCTGCTCACTGCAGCCTCAACTTCCCAGGCTCAGGCGATCCTCCCACCTCAGTGCCCAGACGTTCACTACTATGCCAGGCTAACTTTTATGTTTTTTGTAGAGACAGGGTTTTGCCATGTTACCCAGGCTGGTCCCAAACTCCTAGGCTTAAGCGATCTGCCTGCATAGGCCTCCCAAAATGCTGGGATTATAGGCATGAGCCATCATACCTGGTCTAAACTTTTCAAGCATTTAAAAGCCGAAGAAATATAACTAACTCCCATGTACCTCCCACCCGGCTTCAACAATTATCCATTCATGCCAATCTTCTTTTATCTTTACCTCACACTTTACCCCAACCTGGCTTATTTTTTATATGATTTCTTACATATTTACATATATATCTGAACTATTAAAAAATTAAAGATAACCATAATCACACCAGGAAAAAATGATTCCTTAATATTTAAGATCACTGAATATTCGGTGTTCACATTTTCCTTGATTTTCTAAAAGTTTGTTTGAATCAGGACTCCAGTAAGGCCCATACCTTGAAATTAGTAAATATGGTTCTAATGTGTCTTTTAATTGATAGGCCTCCCCCTCTATCTTTCTCTCCTTTGCAGTTTTTTAGTTGAGGAAATGGAGTTGTTTGTCCTGTTGAGTTTCATGGAGTATGGATTTTACAAATTATGTCTGTTCGGTTTCATTTGAGTTCATTCTGACTCAAACCAACTAGTTACATATAATCCTGAACCAAGGAACACACATATACTAGGTCATTGAAATTTATGTTTTTTTCTTTCAGAGGTATGTAAACAAGGATGGTATCATCTCTATCCAATGTGAAGTGCTAGATAATCGGGTGTTCTCCATGTCAACTTAATGTTCTTTCATATGTTTTATATATATACCAAATATTGACTTAACAAAGTTTACAACAAAAAAATCAGATATCAGATAGAACTGATAGACAATTTAATTAAAAAGTGATAACATTAAATATTTCAAGAAATTATGTGTTAACATGCGGAATGGTAGATGAAGAATATGAAAATTTTAATTGAAAAACATTTCTTTTAGAAATTAAGGAAAAGCAATGTGTTAAACCTCTTTGCTACAAACAGTGGCTTTATAAACGATAAAATATTTACTCAATCTGAATTTTCTTAGGATTTATTTATTTATTTGAGACAGAGTCTCACTGTCACCCAAGCTGAAGTGCAGTGGTGTAATCCCGGCTCACTGCAACCTCCACTTCCTGGGTTCAAGTGATTCTCCTGCCTCAGCCTCCCTGAGTAGCTGGGATTACAGGCACCCACGACCACGCCTGGCTCATTTTTTTATTTTTAGTAGAGATGGGGTTTCACCATGTTGGCCAGGCTGGTCTTGAACTTCTGACCTCAGGTGCTCCGACTGCCTCGGCCTCCCAAAGTGCTGGGATTACAGGTGTGAGCCACCGTGTCCGACCCTTAGGATATTTTTAAACGGCCATACTCCCAGTGGAAATAAATCTTTAATTTTTATTATCTTTTGAGATGGAGTCTCACTCTGTCACCCAGGCCTGAGTGCAATGGCATGATCTCAGCTCACTGCAACCTCTGACTCCCAGGTTCAAGCAGTTCTCCTGCCTCAGCCTCTCAAGGAGCTGGGATTACTGGCACCCGCCACCACGCCAGGCTGATTTTTTATATTTTTAGTAGACAAGGTTTCACCATGTTGGCTAGGCTGGTCTTGAACTCCTGACCTCAAGTGATCCTCCCACCTTGGCCTCCTAAAGTGCTGAGATTACAGGCATAAGCCACCACTCTTGGCTGGAAATAAATCTTTTAATAACTATCTTATTTAGAGATATTCATACTATACTGATGAGAAGGCAGTTTTCTAAATGCAAATGAGATAAATGGAGTTAACACTGCTAAGCAAACGTGACATTTTTGTTGTACTGTGATCACAGATGAATCAACTAAATAAAATGATTAATCACAAATCAGTGTTGCCAGGCTCACTGAGAGACTGTTTCTCCCTTGCAAGGCAGTTAGAAGCTCTACCTTTATAAGCTAATGAGTTTATTCTAGCTATAAGCAGACGTAAGTATTCGAGTATGCAGAAAATTTGTGGGCAATTAAGCTCAAATGATGATCCCCCTATATATATTTTGGCACATTTTTATCATATGGGTGTTGTGCAGATATATAAAATGACATATATTACAGATAAATTTTGGATAATACTAAGAGAAACACTCTAGATTTTAATACATGTCAATAAGATATTTAAGAATCACAAATTATCATTTCATCAGCCTTTAAATAGCTTTGCTGTGTTTTGCAATTACTAGAACTTGTAACCTTAATAAGCATCATTATCATGACCTGAATCATTTGGAAAGGAACAGGGATTTACAAAGCTTTCAGTAAGTACTCCCTTAAAAACAGGAGAAAATGAAGAGTGATGGTGTTACGGTTTTTAATGTAACCTATTTGAACTGAAATCTCCATTAATCTCAGATTGACAAAGCTATTAATAATATCAAATTAACAAAGTTCTTTACACAGGCACAAGGAACAAGGATGTAAAAAAGAAAACATGGACTGGTGGGAAAGACAGACAAATCAACCTTAATTGTAAGGCAGAATGACATACAAGCCAAAAATACAATAAACATTTGAGTAGTGCCTAGAAGCAGCAGCCTACATGTGGCCTGTGCCACATAATGAACTTTTCACTGGTCTGTACCAAAATGATCAATATAACAATGTGGAATTGTGGAAAAGTTTTCATACAGTTTCTTTAGATTATTTCCTTCCTACTTTCTTGGCATTAAAATTAGAGGTGATCTGCCTGCCTTGGCCTCCCAAAGTGCTGGGATTACACAAATGAGCCACTGCGCCTGGCCTGGCACCAGTATTTTCTAAAACTTCCCAGATGATTCTGATGTTCAGCCAAAAATACACTGCTCTATACCAGTGGTTCTCAAACTTGAATGTCCATAAGAAATCTTCTGGCAGGCTTGTTGAAACACGAATTGTTGTCTGGGCGCAGTGGCTCATGCTTGTAGTCCCAGTACTTTGGGAGGCTGAGGCGGGCAGATCGCTTGAGCTCAGGAGTTCCAGACAAGTCTGGGCAGCACGGGGAAACCCTGTCTCTACAAAAATACAAAAATTAGCAGGGCGTGGTGGCACATGCCTGTAGTCCCAGCTAGTTGGGGGGCTGAGACAGGAGGATTGTTTGAGCCCAGGAGGTCGAGGCTGCAGTGAGTGGTGGTGGCCCCACTGCACTCCAGCCTGGATGACAAAGTGAGACTCTGTCTCAAAAAACAAACCAAAAAAACACAGATTGCTGGGCCCCTCCCCCAGAATGTCTTACTCAGTAGGTCTAGGGTAGAGCCTGAGAGTTTGTACTGCCTACAAATTGCCAAGTGATGCTGATTTTGCTGATCCACACACTGGGACCACTGTTCTATGCCAAAATCTTAAGGTGGTTTCTCCCAATTTCTTGGTGTGAGTTGTACAAGTGTGCAAACCAGTGTGAAAAGTAGCAGCATGATATAATGCAGCGTGATACAATACATCCAGGTGTATCACTTGGATGACAAATTAGATTCTAGCCCTTGATTTGTCATTAACCAGCCATGTGATCTGGATGAAGCACTTAACCTCTCTGGACCTCAAGCTTCTCATCTACAAAATAAAGAGACTGATTTAATGACCATTAAATCAAAAAGTCTATATCTCATTCAAGTTTTCAGATTATCAACTAGCTCTGTTATCTCAGATTTGATACGTGATTATATGAAATCTAACCCAATATTTCTAAAACATTAGTGGAAGATTTCTCTAGAGTACATTTTATGATTATAAAGCAATAAAAACTATTTTTAATCAATAAGCCAGAGCTAATACATCCAAATTTATATCATCTTCATTCTATGTTACCCTGATACACCTAGTCTAATAATGCTGTCTTTCCCAGGATATTTCTGGAACTCTTTAATATATACCAACACTAGTTTTAAGGCCACACACACAAAAGAACCAGGGTCATTATTTAAACAATTATACTTCATTGACCAAATCTAGAAATTTCGTTTTCTCAGTCCCATTAACCACCAGACAGCTTCCAAATGACCCTTGGTTATTTGCAAAAACCAAAAATGCCCTAAAAACACAATGTTAGTCATTAATGGGAAGGAAATTTACTTGAGAACTTGATAAAAGACGTGAAACCCTCCCTAGAAAAATTATCGGCAAACAAATTTTGATCGCTAGACTCCAGGTTAGAAACTTCTGCCCTAGAAAGACTGAAGATTTACTACTGCCAAGAAAATTCACATATGTAGAGGAGACTTGAAAGAAAGCTTCGGGAGCCAACTACTCAGAAGGGAAAAAACATATAACAGAAAAAGCACTGGATTTAGGGTAAGTCACCTCAAGATTTAGATGTAGATTTGGCTGTGTCACTAACCAGTTTTGGACAAAGAAGTAGCTTTCCTCCTAGTGTAATTTTTCTCATTTGCAGGGAGGGAGAAAAGGGGACTGAGGCTGCATCAATAATTCTGTGTGTTCACTGGATGAGCAGCATCACATAGGAGAGCCTCTTCAAAAAATGAAAATTCCCAAGCCCCACCCCAGACCTACTCAATCAGAATCTCTGGGGGTGGAGCTTTACCATCAATGTTTTAACAAACCCTCCTGAGGATTCTGATCCACTGCTCAATTTTGAATACCAAGCAGATGATCTCCAAAGTCCTTTCAAGTTCTCAAATTCTACAATTTATTTGGAAAGCATACTCTGGTAAGTTAAAATGCAAAACAAAAACCATTAGTCTCAGTTACGTGTTAAAAAAAGATTTAATTTCTAATAAATAAAAGGTTAAAAATGTCTATCTTTCCTTATATCCCCCACAAGATCCTTAATTTTTTAAAAAATAAATACTAGGTATTCAAATCTGTGCCATGTGGGCCAATTTTAGCTAAAAAAAAGAAAATTCTTAAGCCCAGAGGTAAGGTGGGACAGAAAATACCTGGCTTAGCTTATCTTGAACAGTTACTTTCCTGCCTGGTACTCAAATTATCCTGTGGCTTTAATAACAAAGTAGTGAGGAAAACAACTGGAATTTATTTTTATCTAAGAACAATAGATACTTCATTTTCAATTAAAATGTGCTCAAGACACCATCAGGACCTATCAAGTAATAGTAAAAATAACTGTTCTACCTTGGTGCTAGCAAAATGCAGAATGATTCTGAAATTAACACAAATGGTTATGACTGTGATTTCAAATAAGTAGACCAGATATTTGATATTATGGAACAATTTTTATAAATAAGCAAGGTATATTTAAATAAATATTAAGGAGGTATGACAATGGTATCGTAATTATACACAAAATAGGAAGCGCGGGTGTGGTGGCTATCGCTTGTAATCCTGGCACTTTGGGAGGCCAAGGTAAGCGGATCATTTGAGCCCAGGAGTTCAAGATCAGCTTGGGCGACACAGTGACTCCATCTCTAAATAAAACAATTAGGCATGGTTGTGCACACCAGTGGTCCCAATACCTTGGGTGACTGAGGAAGGAGAATTGTTTGGGCCTGGGTTGAGGCTACAGTGAACTATGACTGCACCACTGTACTCCAGCCTGAGTGACAGAGTGAGACCCTATCTCAAAAAAAGTAAATAAAAAATAAGAGTGTCTTTACCTTTTAAAAATCATATATTCACATATTTAAAAATGAAATATGTCACCTGGGGTTTGCTTTAGTATCATCACTGGGAGTTGAGGTAAGGTGAGTGGGTAGGTGGGAGTAAAAGAAACAAGACTGTAAGAAAAGACTTGAAGTAGATACAGGTATGTGTGGATTCATCTTACTGTTCTACTTGAAATTGTTTGTATGTTTGTTTTTGGAGACAGGGTCTCACCCTGTCACCCAGCCTGGAGTGCAGTGGCACAATCTTGGCTCACCCAGGTTCAAGTGATTATCTTGCCTCAGCCTCCCGAGCAGCTGGGATTACAAGTGCACACCACCATGCCTTGCTAATTTTATTTTTTTGTATTTTTAGTAGTAGAGACAGGGTTTCACCATGTTGGCATACTGGTCTTGAACTCCTGACCTCAAGTGATCCACTCATCTTGGCTTCTCAAAGTGCTGGGATTACAGGTGTGAGCCATCACACCCAGCCAAAATTCTTTGTAATACTAAGTTGAAAATACATAAATCCAATTCAAATACATATTTTTAAGATTACAAAAAGCATATAAAGGATCCTGGTCACCAAAGGAATAAACTGGAGTGTTAAAAATGTTAGCTCATTACAAAAAGAAGCAACACTGTACCTAAATCTAGTATCTACTAACCAATTACTAAGAAACAAGGATACCGTAATACAAACATCCCACTTACCATGAGATCCAAACTCATGGTGGGAGGGCAGAGGATTGTCCAACCCAAATAACAGTGACTATGAAGGCTCTCACAAGAATTAATAAAGAAAAAACACTCTGGGCCAGGCGTGGTGGCTCATGCCTATAATCCAGCACTTTGGGAGGCCGAGGTTGGTGGATCACCTGAGGTCAAGAGCTCAAGAACAGCCTAGCCAACATGGTGAAACCCCATCTCTACTAAAAATACAAAAATTAGCCAGGTGGGGTGGCAGGTGCCTGTAGTCCCAGCTACCCTGGAGGCTGAGGCAGAAGAATCGCTTGAACCCAGGAGGCAGAGGTTACAGAGACGTGCAGTCTTCACACCACTGCACTCCAGCCTGGATGGCAGAGTGAGACTCTGTCTCAAAAAAAAAAAACAACAAAAAAAAAACACCGTGAGGGATGTTTCTGAAATTCACATTTGTACATATTTGTAAGCATAGTTTTAAACAACTGGAGTCTTTTAAAATGTATTCAGTTCTGTGTCCCAGCACTGCCATTTACAAGTGTTTTATTTTTATTTTTTGCATCAAAGAACCAACTCATAGAGAAAGCTGCATGGCAGCATTCTGCAACAATAAAAACTGTGAAAACTGGCCGAAACTTCTAACATTATTCAAACATTAAATCTTATAGTCAAATAAAATGGTCACTCTGAGAACTTTCTCCATTAAACCACCAAGTTCTCAAATTTGACAGTGGCTTTTATGAAGCAGAAAATGAAATACAGGCTGGGTACAGTGGCTCACACCTATAACCCCAGCACTTTGGGAGGCCAAGGCAGGAGGACTGCTTGAACCCAGGAGTTAGAGACTAGCCTAGGCAAAAAAAAACTTTTTGTAGAGACCTCATCTTTACAAAAAAAAAAATCTATAAATTAGCTGAGTATAGTGGCATGTGCCCATGGTCCTAGCTACTTGGGAGGCTAAGGTGGGAGGGTCGCTGGAGCCTAGGAGGTTAAAGCTGCTATGGGTTATGATCGCACCATCGCACACCAGCCTGAGTGACAGAGCGAGACCCTGTCTTAAAAAAAAAAAAGAAAAAGAAAAACAGTTTGCTCTCCCTCTCACACCAATGACCTACAACAGTTAACTACGGGCAGCAGTTTTTAGTCACTAATTACTGTTCACTGATAAAATAGTGATAATGGTCACTACATAAACCAGCAAATCTCTAGAGCGGCACTGTCCAACAGAACTTTCTGTGATGATGGAAATGTTCTATATTCCATGCTTTTCAATACAGTAAATACCCTGTGGCCACATGGTAGCTATTGGATACTTGAAGTATTGCTAATGAGACTAAGGAACTACATTCTAAATTTTACTTAAATTTTAATTCATTTAAATATCCATATGTGGCTAGTACATAACATACTGCCCATTATGGTAGTCACTAGCCAAATATGGAGCTCTAGGGTACCTAAGAAAAGAAACACACACACGTACATTTCACCTAATATCTAACTCACATTTATTAAAAATTGAAGATTACAGAAAAGCATGAATAAGATTGGCGTCATTAAGCAAGCTTAATTAACTTACCTTTGACTAATAAATCAAAGTATGTAATAACACTAAAGGATTTTTGAGAATAAGGTCTATTTCAACCTTAGAAATTAAAAACAAAAGCAAAGCAGCTATTCTCCAAAGGAGAAAGCAACCACAGATCTCCCTCTAGTGGCAAAAGATAAAGTTGCTGCAGAAAAGCTCAATTGCTCCTCTATACATATAACTGCTCAGACATTTTCTTTTATAAAATTCTAACTTAAGATTCTAAATCAATATACAAGGAAAAGTTATTTTTTGTCAACAAAAATAAGGCCTGCTTCCCAGTAATAGTATGGATTTTTAAAAATTAGACATAATTTTCACCTACTATGTATGCTAACCTCTCTAGAAATCTGATCTCTACAGAAAAAAGTATTTTGCCAATGACATTTGGGTATCTGGGGCTTTCACCAAATAAAGGTTTATAAAGCCATAACCAAACCGTGAGCATAAGAAATGGAAGCAGTTCTTCTATGTTGGCAAATACTCTGGGATAGAGCATGAAAGGAGCTTACTCAGAAGTATAAAGTTGTAAGCAGCAGTGAGTGGGGTTTGAAACAACTCAGGGTACATCAAAAGAAACAGTATGATATTATAAGAGTTCTTAACCAAAACAACACTTTTCATTCTGGTATTCAGTTTCAAAAGACAGCTCTGCCACATTGCCAGTTTTAATTGCAACCATACACACTCATTTAGATTTCACTATTGAACTACTTTTAAGTACAAGAAGAAACTCAAAATAGAAACGACTTGTGATACAGCTATTGTTATTCCCTCACAGCTTCAGGGAAAACAGGCTTTATATACACTGTAGTAAGTACAGAATGTACAGAAGACAGGTATATATACAAAAGTGCATTAATGTAGTAATACATTTAGCAGGAATACAGGAAAAAAAAATCCTGGTTAACAATCTGATACATTACAGAATTTATGACTACTTGAAGATTCTCCAAACCAGTCAACTTCCTACTTGCTTTGGTTATGATATTGCTGCTACGTAACTAATCTTTGAAACTAAAAAGCAAAAACAAAAACAAAAAACCCACAATTTGAAATTTTTTACCCATCTGTGAATTGTGTTGCATTTACTTGTGTTTATCATCAATAGCTCTTGATAATAGTCCTTAAATTCCCAACGCAAAGATTCAGAATGGATAATACTTGTTACGTTAGAGTACTCAAATAGGAAATTAAATGGATCCACTACAGGAAAAGACATTACCGCTCCATTGCTAAAAGCCTCAGCTAGATAACCTAACCACAAACCTCAAATTCAGTCTCAATTTAAATCCAATAGGTCAGCTACTGTTAAAAAGCCAGCAGCTCCACAAAACAAGTCATGGCTTCAGGCCACTGTTCCTTAGAACAATTCAGAATAGTAAGTGTTAACTTGTTATTTATAAATACAGTCTACAACTACCTTTACGTAGTTAAAATGTATATGCATAAGTAGAGCAAGTCTCTCCTTTTTCTCCTCCACCCCTCACCACAAAAATGAACACAAATTTCCACAGGTTTTGTTGGCCACAAAGATGTAACAAAGAAATCTGACAATTAAAAAGAGTACTATATATTGAATGTAGAGAAGACAAAACAAGTTTTTCGGAGTTTGGCAGGGGTGTCAAATTAAAATTTAATTTGCTGTTATATGACCTAGGTTAAAACATTAATTACCTTAATTTTAAAAATAACTGGAGGGAAAGCCAAAAATAATTTTAGTGTTAAAAAAATAGGAAAATAAAATTTTAGTGAGTCAACTCAGATCTTCAGCTGTACCATGCAACTTCCTTATTCTCCATGGCCATTTAGAAGAATTTTCAGAGTTCCTTCTAAGCCTTTTGGAATAAGTAAATTATTTTCCAAAGAAATAAGACCTAAGCATTATAAGTAGCTATGTTCCAGATACTATGCTAACAAAGATGCCTAGCTTAAAATATCTCAGATGATTTTTATTCACTTAGCATAATTCTATTTTTAAGACAAAGTTTATCTTACTTTATCAGACTTAAAATGAATCCAAAGTTACCACAGTACATGTGTATACAAATACTTATTTTCTAATAGTACTTTTCAGGATTAAATTTACTTCTAGTTCAGACATGTTGAATGAGTCAGTACACTCAACATCAACACTATCACTTGAATGCAACTGGGGATTTTCCTATTAATCGTCCCAAATTATAAACAAACTGTGAGTACCCTCCACCAATTCCAAACAAATGTTTTTCTTGAAGACAGAAGTGCTTATAAAGGTCATCTGTTAACATAAAGGAGTGAGTTCCAGCTATTACACAAATGAATTTGAAGAATTCCTAGAGAATCAACTTGCTATATAATCTCTGTCCTTAAAGTGCTTTTGTCTGTACCTTGAAAATTATCTTTCCAGGTATTAAAAGTGATCTGGTTTGAAGAAGTATCTTGGCATATGATCTTTTTCAGAGAGAAAAAAATACATTAAGCCACACTTTAGATAACTTTCAAGGCTCTTCAATGATCTTGCTAGGCCAAAAATAACATTATACAAATGAAATTTAAGATTTGAAGGTTTTTGTTTTTATACTCTATTACCATCAATTGGTTCAATTTAATGGCTTTGCTTACTGATATCTAATTCCATGGGCATTATGCAAAACAAATTACAACATTTGGACTGTTTTTGAGTTTTGAAAAGCCTGATACTGACAAAAAGTACAGAGTTCACCCCTTTAAGGCACATGAGGCTATACAGAGTAAGCCACAAACAAAAAGTCTCTGCTGGAGAACCCAGAAACAAACAAGACTTCCATATTGGTTGTATATTAAATTTCTGGATAAAATATGGAGACACTTGCTATATTTTATGATTTTTAAAGATCGGAATCTGGATCCTTTTGCATAGTAGTTTCCTGTAATTTTTCCTTTATGAGAGGATTTAGCACTTTTAAAAGCTAAATAAAATGAGAAGTTCACCCAATCTATAAAGAGTCATTATTTTATAAGTAAGTTTCTGAGATTAATTCAGCAATATCTAATTTACCCAAGGGACAGGGGAACTGGACAAATCTGCCATAGTCTAAAAAAAATGAGGTAAGTCTCAAGAAAAAAAGTGTTATTTTATTCTAAGTTCTTGTTGGGACAGAATGAACTAGCCCTTTATGCCTCACTACACATTATAATACACCACCTTCCTTTAATTCAGTTGCAAAACTATAGAAAAATATTATATATGACGTTTTGTTAAATGCAAGTCTCATCCTTTTAAAAAGCTGTGGTAGGAACTGAGATACACTATAAGATCGCTAATAAAATGTTTCTGGATAAATCTGTGGGAAATTTATTACGCCCTCAGTTAACAAGGTTTATTTTCAAAAGGGAGACTTAAAATTTGCTCCAACGTCAGTTCTCTACAGATGAGAACCAATACTAGAGCAGGTAAGTCTAGCTTTTTTATTAACTGGTTAGTTAGCATTTATATTTAAATTAATATCATAATCTACCAAGTTAGATTGTTTCAAATTGAAATAATCTACTGAGTTAGATTGTTTTAAATTGAACTCAGAGATATACCATACTGAATAAATTATTACTTGCTCCAAGAAAGAAACAGTTCAAACTTTGAATTAATCTACATGAGATACTAAAACAGAAAAGAAGTATAGCACATGAACAGAGACAAAAGAACTTTCTATGTCTTTTTCTGCTAGTTTTTTTTTGGGGGGGGGGACAGAAGACTGTTTAATCTCCCTCTTGGATCATAAGCACGCCCAAGTTATTTAATTATTTTCTTTTAATCAAAGGAAATATTTTCAATCTCCTTCAACCCAACTTTATGGACGATCTCTAATTTATGGTGCTATAACGACACTTCATCTGGATTTACACAAAATTTCATGATGCACTCCTATAAACATTCAAACCTTTACAAACTTTAAAAATTGACTTTGTGGCACTTTGGTAAACTTGTTTACTAGTGACTCAAGTTAAACTGAAAGTAATAAGACTATGCAATTATTGGGAGAGTAGAGGAGTAGATCTTAAATTACATCATAACCTTGTTTAGGATTTTCCTTTACTGGTCACTGTTAAGTAAATCGTTTCTAAGCATTTGAACAGATAATGCTGCTCTATGGTCTCCAAAAGTGGCCTGTTTCCCTTGAACAATAGGTATAGATGGCAGGCAATCATTTCGTGGGATTTTGCTTTTGCTAAGAGCAGGTAGAGAACTTAGATACAGTTACTCTGCTCTCTTTCTATACTTGGAAGGGAAAACAATGAGGTTAAGTTGTTCCATCTCCACAGAATATTCTGGTGTCTATCCCCAAGCTCTCTTTGGGTCCTCTAAGCTGGTTAGGAGAACCAAAGAAGGGAAGGGGGAAAGTAAGGACTACTCCAATTGAAAACCATAGACACATATATGTTTTATTTTAGTAAAAATTTCAAATTTCCACTTTAGTAGTCTTTAAAAGGTTACGGCCATACCACAGACCTTGGCAAAGCTGCAATATATTAATTTTTATCCTCAGTTTTCATTCTTTATCCTTCAGGAACCAAAATGAAATCAAAATTTTAAAACATATGATTACAAGCCTTTGTATCAACTGAGAATTAAGAATTTAAGTCATGAATCTTTTTCTTAATAAGCTACTTGACATAACAAAAAGTAAAAAAAAAAGTAGAAATCTAATTAACCTCTGTACTCTAGAGTTTGAAAAATATTGATTACAGCTCTTCCTACAGAATCACGACCACCATCAAAACGCTATCCACAATATGAAAATTATGAAAGTCAGAAAGCAGCTTGATTGTCAGTAGTATCAGTTTCCATCTTCAACCCATGTGAATGTTCAAGACATGTGGTAGAAGAAAAGGAATCACGCTATTTCTAATGTTCATAACAAACTCTCTATGAAAACATTTAAAGAAACTCCAAGATTTCACAGTTAAAATTAGAGCTCTATTAATAACCAACAAGCTAAGGTGTTTTCTATATCTCATTGCTCTGTATATTTCTAACAATTTATAGAGAAGTTTAGCAGAACTATAAGGGTTTTCATCAGTTAATTTTCAACATTTTTAACTAGGTCACATGCCAGAAGCTGTTACACCAAATATTTAAAAATTAGAGCTGTGCTGAAAAAAAAAAATACTACAATAAGAACATGAGAGAGATATAGACTGATTCCCTGCCTGAGACGATTTTACAGCCTAAAATTTCTGAAAGCAACAGAAAAGCAGAATTGCTTATTTTGCCTAATTACTTTCACCATTTAAATATTAATCAACATAGCATCAAGTCTAAAATTGGCTACATTGTTTCATCAGTAGTCATCACTTAACAAAAAAGGATTCTGAACTTATATAAAGTAAAAAACAAAAACCAAATCTAATAGGAAAAAGACTAGGGCCTGTTCTTATACCTTTGAGTCAATAATGAATGATGTTCATTGAGTCAATAATGAATGACAGAACTAAACCTAATGAAGGCACTATAGTAAACAGCAATCCACACCTTGCCCACCCCCACACCTCAGAATAAGATTTCCACCAGAAATCAAGAATTATGCTATGGCCCTTTAGGAAAAGTAAACTAAGAAATCATAACATTAAGAAAGGAACTAAATTACGATCTCTACGCATGTATTTATACTGACATAATAAACTACTGTCAGCAGTACCTTGAAATCTTCTAAACAGTGTAAGTACTAGTCTTTGAAGAAGCCCACTTCACCACCATAAACTTTAAACAGTCAAAACATTTACTCAAGTAGTGGTTCTTAAACTAGACTGTGCATCAGAATAACCCAGCACTTGTTGAGAAACAATGCTAGGCACCTCCCTGTTGGTTTCTGATTCACTAAGTCTGGGGGTGGGGCCCACTAGTATGCATTCATAAAAACTTCTCAGGTGATACTGAAGCTGCAGGTCCTGGGACCACCTGCCAATAACCACTGGCCTAAATTATTAATGGTATATCAGCACAGCCCTAACCAAAATTTTGGTCAAGATGCATGTAAACCAATAAGGATGGAGTATGTTAATGCTCACAAAGAATGCTGATAAATTCACCCTTATTACATCAAAACATCAACATCTGCTTCATGGTCTTCCTCAGTCACTTTCAAGGACAGCACCTCTTCGTTAAGGAAGAGCCCACTGAGCCTCTCCTTCCGGGCCTGCCTCTGCTCCTTCAGCTGCCTCTTGCGGAAGGCCTTCTGCTGTAACTTCCGCTGCTTGGATCGCTTCTGTCAAAATAAAAATTTCTAAATCAGTAAGGTTTAGTTTTTGGCATATCCACCCCAAAATGTTTTATGGATCAAATTCTCTATTTTCTAACTTTCAGAGCTGTTCAAATCCTTCTGTAGGATGAACCTTGTTCCAAGAAGTGAGCCACTGGCTTAGGCTTAAAAATGATTCTTTAAGATTCTAATTTTGTGGTATTTGACAGTGACTCTTTGGTTAGGAAGGGTTGAGGCAATCATTTTGGCTAGCGATGGATAACGAGTCACTTCAAACACTTCTCCTTTAAATTCAATTAAGGTACGTTGGGGTAAATGCAGAGTGAACACACAATATTAGGGGACAATACTGAATATAAATGTAGAGAGCATTGCCTAAATCTCTAATATTTATGATTCTCAGGTGCCTTTCATCCAAAAACACTAGCAATCTTACAATGGCAGGGAAAAAAAAATCATGCCTTTTTTGTATTAGGCGAATATCATCTTTAAAACCCATCAGAGGCTCAGGGCGGTGTCTCACACCTGTAATCCCAGCACTTTGGGAGGCCGGGGCAGGCAGATCATGAGGTCAGGAGTTCAAGACCATCCTGGCCAACATGGTAAGACCCCGTCTCTACTAAAAATACAAAAAAATTAGCTGGGCATGGCAGCACATGCCTGTAGTCCCAGCTACTCGGGAGACTGAGGCAGGAGAATTGCTTGAATCCAGGAGGCTGAGATTGCAGTGAGCCGAGATTGCGCTACTGCACTACAGCCTGGGCGAAAGTGTGAGACTCTGTCTCAAAAAACAAAAAAAAAAAACCCATCAGAAACTCAGTGGGTACTCCCATCCTTGTCACTGGTGAGCTGATGCTAAAAAAGAATGATCACATATCCTATCTAGAAAAATTCCTTAGCAACCAACAAAGCTAGCTATGTTTCTGCTACTTCCCTAAGAACCAGGGAAAGAATCATTGTGTATCTTCAAGTCACCACTGGTTCACCAAAGAGTTAAAGAGATTGTCTTATCATCTTTAAACTGGCTCCAGATTCTTGCCATTGCAAGGAATCGAACTCCCCTGCTAAGGCCGCAGGGCCATTCTAAATATACTTATACCTTTTTTTTTAAGTGCCTGACATTATTATACAGAATTTTCTCAATTGTGAAAAGAGTAGAAATTAGAGAAAAGTATTACATTTTTAAATTAGCTAAGAAGAAACATTCAAGATTAAAACATTAAGAAAACATTTAACACACACAAAAGACATACAAAACATTCTTAGGAGCTAATAGACAGCAACATCAGCAACATAGTGAGATTCGCTCAGTAGTGAGTTGCAGTCAATATTGCAATCTTGAGAATAACTCATTATTTCCACCAATTTATCTTACTTAAAACAGACACAAAAATCAGATAAAATTGAATGCAATATGGTTGTCGGTCAAAACAGCATTTCAAAGCACTTAGCCTAGAGTGCTTTGTTCAACAGCAGAGCATCCTGCTTGTTCAATTAAGACCAAAACCCACAGGCATCTAGATAGCAGGATCATTTAAACTCTTCAAGAAATTTATATGAAGGAGTGCTAATGTTAATATTGAAAGGTAAAGTTCTGTATTGATTAGACGTTTTACTTTTGAATCCCGAATCCGCTCTGCTGCACTTGCAGACAGGTTGCTGTCACTGTGTGCTCGACTCATGTTGGCACTGGAGTTTGAAGCAGAGTTTCCAACACTGGACCCACTGCTGCTTGCAGAACTGACCATGCTGGCACTGCTGCTGCTGGCGCTGGCACTGGCACCGCTCACTCCACTGGTGCTTGCACAACTAAAGTTGCTTCTCTTCCAGGCCTCTCTTGCAGGCCGTTGGCGAGGGCTATGCTCCTTGATATAGTTTCTGACCTTGGGACGCACAAACAGAAACTGGTTAGTGTTGAACCTTGATGGTTCTACCTTCAAAATGCTGGGGAAAAAAATCATACTGTACTTGATCTAAAAGACTGTCAAAAGTGCTGCAGATGAATATATAAGGTAGAATAGAAAGACTAAATTTAGAAATAAGTGCAAGAAAAAATGGACAATGTTCAAAATTCTAGAAAACATGTTATAGAGCTGGATTTTAAAAGCACATAAAATATAATCAGTAAATGGAAGGCTACTAGCCTTCATAATTTAAGACTGTAAAAAAATAGCACTCAAAATAGAAACTAACAATAAAAGAAAATAGATGAGATGAGGCATTTGTTAAAGGTATCCACTTAAGAAAATTTAAGTAAGTTGCTGATTTTATCTAAGATTAGAGTATTTCCTAAATCTTAGCTACGGGCCAATGGTACCTGTCTTCAAACGCAAGACATCAATTTACCATATTAATGAAAAATTTGCTGGAATGCAGAAAATTATAGTATGTCTGCTGGGAGAAATACTGAAATGAGAGAAATTTTTCACAAATAATGATAAAGACAAAACAAAAAACAAATCAAAAGTAGAACATAAGAACATAAGTATTCATTCAGCTATGTACCAGAGAAAAAGAACAACAAAAATTGTATGTAGAAGATACCAGAGGCTGGGTGCAGTGATTCACACCTGTAATTCCTGCACTTTGGGAAGCCAAGGTGGGTGGATCATGAGGTCAAGAGTTCAAGACCAGCCTGGCCAAGATGGTGAAACCCTGTCTCTACTAAAAATACAAAAATTAGCTGGGTGTGGTGGCAGGTGCCTGTAATCCCAGCTACTCAGGAGGCTGAGGCAAGGGAATCACTTGAACCTGGGCGGCAGAGGTTGCAGTGAGCTGAGATTGCACCACTGCACTCCAGCCTGAGCGATGGAGTGAGACTCTGTCTCAAAAAGAGAGAGAGAGAGAGAGAGAGAAGATAATACCAGAGATGCATATTTCAGAAAAGCAGAGGGAAAATTCACGAGGTTTCACCCTAGCCTGGCTCAATTATTCCTCTATAAACCTTCTGGAATCCCTCAGCTCAGAGGTTTACCAAAGAATAGCTCTCATTAATTAGTATTTTGATTGTCAATTAGTCTCCTGTAAACTGAGTTAGAATAAATCTACATCTTTACCTAACCACCCCTTAAACTAATCACCTCGTTAAGTGGTGACATTAAATTTCAAAGCCTAGACAACTGAAGAGCAGGTTCTAGATTTATACTGATCCCAGAAAGGTACTAGCAGGTGAGATGTACATAAAACCTCTTAAAACTATAGAACATCATTTTTTCTAATATTACCTTTCACAGAAGTGATTTGGCCTTAATTATCTATGTATTTAAATATGATTATTCAAGTCTACATTTTATAAGACAGTGGTATTTTTAATAGGTAAATAATGTATATTTTCTTTACATACCTGCTTCAGTTTTTCATCTGTGAGACAGTTAAGTTCAATAATAAACTCACTGTCTGTGGGGGAGATTTGAGCAGAAGGATCAATAATCTTAATAATATCAAGTTGCTCCCGAAGACCCATCTCAGTACTCACTTTTCGACTCAGATACTCAATATATTCCACCTATGTGATGAAAAATTACAACAAACAAGATCATTGCTAAAACTTCTGATCCTTTATTATGTCAATTATCATGTGTTTACATATCAGAAGCACTGAAGGTTATATTTATTCCCTGAAAAACAGTTAAAGCTCAAATTCAGATTTACTAAGCAATCCACATTTCCCCAGTAGCTTTAAACAGGCAATAAACTGAGCTTCACCTTGTCTCCACATATGAGCTTTTAATTAAGAATGTCAAGATCTTTACCTGCTCATCATTTGTCATTGCACTCCAAGGGAGTTCATCTAAATTCCGGTGCTTGTTTTTCTTTTTAGGAAGCAGGCAAGGTGAACTTGGAATACTGGGTATGACATCAGAAAGTACATCACTCCCACTGGCAATATCACTCCCTGGTAACTTTATAAAAATAAGGAGGGTAGGGGGAGAGAAAGCAAAATTTTTTCAGACTACCTTTTAAATACCACAATATATTTTCAACATTTAAAGTTACTTGTAATGAGACTGACTGCTGCCAGCTGTGCTAAGAGGGCTTCCTTAAACTTTAACATAAGACTAATGGCAGCCGGGCGCAGTGGTTCACTCCCGTAATCCCAGCACTTTGGGAGGCCGGAGGCCGGGGGGGGGGGGGGATCACCTGAGGTCAGGAGTTCGAGACCAGCCTGGCCAACACGGTGAAACCCTGTCTCTACTAAAAATACAAAAATTAGCTGGGCGTGGTGACATGTGCCTGTAGTCCCAGCTACTCGGAAGGCTGAGGCAGGAGAATCGCTTGAACCCAGGAGGTGGAGGTTGCAGTGAGGGAGACTGTGCCACTGCACTCCAGCTTGGACAAGAGTGAGACTCCATCTCAGAAAACAAAACAAAACAAACACTAATGGCAAATATAGAATCAGAGGACATTAATTCTGATTCATGCCTATTTATACAAGGCAGCAATATAACATATATTCTTTGCATATATTTAGTTATTCAATGAAAGATGTTTTTGAAAAGCTTAGACTCGTAATCAAGACTTATTAAAATGGCAACTGAAGAGTCAATCATCACTAAAGTTTTTAATGTATAATGAGAATCTGAGGAGGGCCTCCATACTGTAATGAATAAGCAGCACTGGTCTCCATCTGGGAAGATCCGAATAATATGCCACTAACTGGCTTTTTGCCAGAGACCGTGCTAAACATACTGTCAATATAAAGACAAATACATCTTGGTCCTTGTTCTCAAGTCTGTATTAGTGACCTCAAGACAATTAAAATAAATTAAAGCCAAGCAAAGTAACTCACACCTGTAATCCTAGCACTTTGTGAGGCTGAGGCAGGAGGACTGCTTGAGCCCAGGAATTCAAAACTAGCCTAGGCAATGTGGCAAGACCCGTCTCTATTTAAAAAAAAAAAAAAAAAAATTCATGCCTATAATCCCACAACTTTGTAAGGCTGAGGTGGGAGAATCTCTTGGGCCCAGGAGTTCGAGAGCAGTCTGGCCAACATAGCGAGACCTCATCTCTATTAAAAAAAAAAAAAAAATTAGCTGGGTGTGGTGGCACATGCCTGTGGTCTCAGCTATTCAGGAGGCTGAGGTGGGAAGATCGCTTGAACCTGGCAGGTTTAGGCTATAGTGAGACATGTTTGTGCCACTGCATGCCAGCCTGGACAACAGAGTGAGACTTGGTCTCAAAAAATAAATAAATAATAAAATAATTTTAAATATGCTGTTAACATAAAGCAAAACACTTTAAGGACCAGAAGTATTGAACGAGAAAAATTATAAAAACATCATATAAGACAAAGTATAGACAAAGGAGAAATAAAAGCAAGTCTAACATACAGAAAATCAACTTAAAGTGAGATAAACAGCAAAAATATGTGCTATAATTTTATACATATTTATGTGTATTTTTGTCCTACGACATATACTCATGTAGTCATCACCAGGACCAAGGTAATAAATATATCCATTACCTCCAAAAGTTAGAATGGATTTAATTTTAAATAAATGTATTTAAGTCATTCACCAAAAAGATAAAATCTTTTCTTCTATAAGGAACACATGACAATTTTCAAATATACTGACTTCATTTTTACAAGGTATAAAACAGCACCTTTTGTTGTTTTTTGGTTCTAAAGAGTTTGTAATTGTATCTGAACTCTGGATGATTTCTAGGCTTTTGCGATTACCCAAAAAGAGAAGAGCTACATTAGTCATGAAGATGATTTTGATTCCATGTATTAGAACTCCTACTGTGTACACAGCAGTATAATAGGTACAGGGGATTCAAAGGAGTGTTAAGTGCCTACACAAAAACTTTACTTGGGAAAATATTACAACAACACAAACATATAATTATACAACACAGCACATGACGAATGCTAGGTTTGAGAAGACAGGTCACCAATGGAAATATCTAGCAGTGGGCTGAAGCTGCAGGGTTAACTTTTGGGAGAGCTGCAACTGACTGCAAACAGGCACTGGGGAATCAATCACAAAGAAATAAACGAAACCACAAAGATAGGAGTCAATCACTATGCAAAAGATGACTATGAGGTTTACAATGAAATTGTCAAAGACAGAAGCCATTCTTTCTACATCCCCATAAGTAGCTACTACTCTTAAAAACCACATTTTCACTATGAAAGTTATTGACGAATCCAAGTACATAAGTGACTACCAACAATCTGTATTACTTCTTGTAAAATCTCAGTAAGGGCCAGGCACAGTGGCTCATACCTGTAATCTCAGCACTTTGGGAGGCGGAAGTGGGAGTATCACCTGAGGTCAGGAGTTCAAGACCATCCTGGCCAACATGACAAAACCCCATCTCTCTACCAAAAATACAAAAATTAGCTGGGCGTGGTGGTGCGTGCCTGTAATCCCAGCTACTCAGGAGGCTGAAGTAGGAGAATCACTTGAACCCAAGAGGCGGAGGTTGCAGTGAACAGAGATTGTGCCACTGCACTCCAGCCTGGGAGACAGAGGACCCATCTCAAAAAAAAAATAATAATAAAACAAAACAAAACATAAAATATTAACTAACACTGCTTGAACTGTTCACCCTTGACCATAATGTTATCTAGTTGGTGTTATGAAAGGATGATTGCTGAATGCACATATGAATGCCATCTTTTTTTCACCCTTTAATGGCAAAAAAGAAAATGCTTTGCTATTTTCCCTTTGACTTCAAATCACATCAGACATCTTCCTGTGGCCCCTAAAACAAAATGAGATACTTATTAGATAAAAGGCCTCCCCTACATCAAGCTCCTTCAATAAATGAGGCAAAAGGAGGAACTTTGAAATATCTATACTTTCAAAATATAAGAAAAAAATTCACCTAAATCTTCACAGAGTATCTGCTAGGCACTTAAATCTGTACCTTTACTTCTGTTTATGTGTTTGATGGGGAAGGAGTGGTGTAAAAAAGGTAATTAATGGTATCTTGGCCATTTTTTTCAGGGAGAAGTAAAAAGATCCCAGAGTTCAAATCCCAGCTCCACTGCTCACTAGCAGTGTGACCTTGTGTAGGCTAGTTTGTTTCTTTGAGCCTGAGTTTGAAGTAAAATGTAGTTAGTACCATCAATCTCAAAGGACTATTGAGTGGTTTAAATGTGGTAACATGCCTGGCACACAGGCAACACTCAATAAAGAGATGTACTTTTCTTTTTCCATCCTTTGCCATGGTTTTGGAACCTTTAAAAAAAAAGTAGCACAATCCCTAACAGAATGTCACATGTTGCTCAAGTGCCTGGGTTGATTCACAAGGTAGTGTTTAAGAATGATAGGGGAAAAAGGAAAAGACATTCAGGTAAGGTGTATAATTTAGTAAAGTCAAAAATGGGGAAAACAGTGTGAGGTGACATATATCCTAGAAATCATATATCATATCATTTAATCATGCCAAATTTAATTAACACAGAATATCATGCTAGGGATTTGAAAGTTCAACAGAAGAACCTGTCATATGATATGTAGAAGTGGGGCTGATAACATTTTCTAAGAAGTAACTTGACAAAACTGGTCTTTTGGGAAGATTAGTTAAAAAGCACTATGGGGAAAAAATAGAGTGAGGGACGATTGAAATTAGATAGGAAGCTCTTGTAATTTAGGCCTGGATCAAAATAAGCAAAAACAGAAAGAAAAATGAGGATGGGAAAAATATCACATGAAAACGATTTACAGTTATTGAGGTCTTTAAGTGTATCACTCTGGGTGTGGGGCAGTAACTCACACCTGTAATCCCAGCACTTTGGGAGGCAGAGGCAAGCAGATCACAAGGTCAGTAGTTCGAGACCAGCCTGGCCAATATGGTGAAACCCTGTCTCTACTAAAAACACAAAAATTAGCTGGGCATGGTGGCATGCACCTTTAGTCCCAGCTACTTGGGAGGCTGGGGCAGAAGAAGCGTTTGAACCCACGAGGTAGAGGGTGCAGTGAGCCAAGGTTGGCATTCCAGCCTGGATTACAGAGTGAGACTACATCTCAAAAAAAAAAAAGAAAGAAAATTGATGAAGCTGTTTGATAACTGAATGGGTAAGGTAAAAAGGAGTCTCATTTTGAGACCTTCAGGTCATAAAACCCACCCAGAGTGATATATTTAAAGACCTCAATTTTCACAGCAAGGTAACTGAAAGGATGTTACAGATCTTCTATCCAACATCCTCATTTTACATATAAGAAAAATGATATCTGAGGAGGGTCATACAAATAGTGGCAGAATCCAAAGTAGGACAAAAATCTAATGCTTTCAACTATGCCAGACAGTTTTGCCGGTCTGGCAAGTTTGTAATGAGAGGAATGCAATTTGGGATACAGAGGGTTTGTAGTGATAACAGGAGAAGCAAGCACAAGTATCCTTTCGACGGACAATAGTAATTTTTCACTAAGTTTTAAGACATGTCGGCCAGGCGTGGTGGCTCACGCCTGTAATCCCAGCACTTTGCCAGGCCAAGGCGGGCAGATCATGATTTCAAGAGATCAAGACCATCCTGGCCAACATGGTGAAACCCCGTCTCTACTAAAAAAAAAAAAAAAAAAAAAAAAAAAAAGTATAAAAAATTAGCCAGGCGTGGTGGTGCATGCCTATAGTCCCAGCTACTCAGGAGGCTTAGGCAGGAGAATTGCTTGAAACTGGAAAACAGAAGTTGCAGTGAGCCGGGATCGTGCCACTGTATTCCAGCCTGGCGACAGAGCAAGACTCTGTCTCAAAAACAAAACAAAACAAAACAAAACAGAAGACATGTCACAAAGCACAGTCTATTTTTTTCCATGGAAACACTGTAATTGGAAGTTGCAACACTGGATCAAGGACTCAGCATTAAATAATGGGTTACTATTAAATATTAAGGTCATCTAAGTGGAAATGTCAAGTAGTCAATTGGAGATATGGGATTAGACTGCTGGTTGTACAACGGAATTGTATGGGCCCCTGTATATTTATTAGACTAGCAATTTCCCATTTTATAACTGATACTATATTTCAGAATAAATGCTTAATAACTCCCAGCCCATATTTTTCATGGGCAATATTTGGCATATTTATATTACAGTCAGTAATTGTGAAACATAGGGAGAATTAAATCTCTGCCATATTTTCTGCAGAATGCAGCAGAATTTTATGAGTAAGCTCGTTTTTGTAATAGCTGATGTGTAATTTCAGATTGCACCTCTAGGCTTCAAGTGTGACAGCTGATTACTCACTCTTTAAATTATCTAAGCTTTCCTGCTCAACAACAGAAATAATCTCTCAGACTCTAAGACTAGTCAAATATATCCTTAATAATAAAACGACTGTAAGCAAAGAAAATTATCAGCAAAGCAAAATGCAAAGATGCTAATTAATTCTAAGGTTAAAATCTCATCTTATTAAGTAGTGAGCATTTTTCTTCCCAGAGAATCTATAAATCATTTATATTTACTTTACTAGTAACTGAAACATCTGTTAAAAAGAAAGATTTAAACAGATGGAGTTTTTATTCATAACAGAAGTAATACAAATTTTTAAACTATAGTAAATGATTTTTAGTCCATATTAATCCTAACATATAATTTTAATTATCTTCTTGGATAATTTACTGTTCATCATTATGAAATCTCACAAAGACAAGATAGCACTTTAAATCTTTCAGCATATTTAAATAGCAGATATCCATGGTAACACAGTGCCCATACTCCAATTTCACAAGTCAGAAAACGCATACTAAGGCAGGTCTGATTTTTGTTCCAACATCATAGTCACTCATGTACATTAACGGTGAGCGGCAGGGGATGGTTTTCCACTCTACTCATAAAATGAGTGAAGAAGCCACAATTAAAATTTTAAAATGCCTGCCACCTTAACATTATGGATGATAACTCTAAATAAATCACATAAAATAAACAGAAAAAATATTTCTTAGAATCACCAGGATGCCACCTGATTATGCTTTACTGAGAATCCTTATAGTCTGATTTTAAATACAAAGTCTGCACACACGAAAAGAGAGAGAGAGAGACACTGGCTGAGCATGGTGGCTCACACCTGTATTCCCACTACTTTGGGAGGCCGAAGTGGAAGGATCACTTGAGCCCAGGAATTCAAGACCAGCCTGGGCACCAAAGTGAGACCCCTGTCTCTACAAAAAATAAAAAAGTATTAGCTGGTTGTGGTGGTGCCCACCTGTGGTCCCAACTACTGAGAAGGCTAAGGCAGGAGGATTGCTTGAGCCCAGGAGGTCAAGGCTGCATTGAGCCATTTTTGCACCACTGCACTCCAGCCTGGGTGACAGAGTAAGGTCTTGTCTCAAACAAAAAGAGACACTGAAAAATTCATTATGAATATCATGAAAAAGTTTATAAGATCTTAAATGAGAAAATCTTATTAAAAATTTTTAACCAGAAGAGGAAATACTTCCTACCTCATGAGGCCAGTGTTACCTGGACACCAAAGCTAGACAAAGACACAATCGAGGAAGAAAACTGCAGACCAATATCCCTTAGGAATACAGATGCAAAATCCTTAACAAAATACTAAAAAACCACATCCAGAAGCAGACTGAACTTCTCCCCTAAGATTAGGAAAAAGACAAGGATGCTTACTTTCACCACTTCTATTCAACAGTGTACTGGAGATCTAGCTAGGGCAATTAAGCACGAATTAAAAGGTATCCATATTTAAAAAAAAGAGGGCAAAGTATCTCTATTCACAGATGACATGATTGTATAGAAAATGATAAATAATCCACACAGAGGAAAATTTTTTAACAAATGATTTCAGCAAAGTTGGCAGGATATAAAATCAATATGCAAACACAATTGTATTTCTATATACACACTAGCAATTAAGAATCTGAAAATAAAATTAAGAAAACAATACCAGCCAGGCACGGTGGCTCACGTCTGTAATACCAGAACTTTGGGAGGCCGAGGCAGGCAGATCACCTGAGGTCTGGAGTTCGAGACCAACCTGGTCAACATGGCGAAACCCTGTCTATACTAAAAATACAAAAATTAGCCATGCATGGTGGCACATGCTTGTAATCTCAGCTACTAGGGAGTGCTGAGGCAGGAGGACTGCTTGAACCTGTTAGGCAAAAGTTGCAGTGGGCCGAGATTGTGCCACTGCACTCCTGCCTCAGCAACAGAGTAAGACTCCATCTCAAAAAAACAAAAAAACAAAAAAACAAAAAAAACGAAACAACCAAAAAAACCACTTACAACAGCATCAAAAAGAATACAATATTTAGGAATAAATTTAACCAAGAGAATGGAAGACTTGAAGACTGAAAACTACAAAACATCTTTGAAATAAAGAAGCCCTAAATAAATAAGATATTCTGTCCCATATTAATGAATTGGAATATTTAATATTATTAACATGGCAATACTCCCCAACGCAATCTACAGATTCAATGTGATCTCCATCAAAATTCCAACTATCCTTTTTGCAAAATGGGCAACCTGATCCTAAAACTCATATGGAACTGCAAGGACTCCAAATAGCTCTGTTGCCCAGGCTAGAGTGCAATGGTGTGATCTTGGCTCACTGTAACCTCCACCTTCAGGGCTCAAGCAATCCTCCAACCTCAGTCTCGTGAGTAACTGAGACCACAGGTGCATGCCACCAGGCCTGGCAAATTTTTGCATTTTTTATAGACATGGGGTGTTGCCATGTTGCCCAGGCTCATTTCGAACTCCTGGGCTCAAGCTATCCATCCACCTCAGCTTATCAAAGTGCTGGAGTTACAGATGTGAGCCTAAACAATCTTTATAAGGAACAACAAAGTGGGAGAACTAACACATCTTGATTTCAAAACTTACTGAAAAGCTATGGAGTAGAGCTGAGTGTCCAAAAATAAACCCACACATCTATGATTAATTCATTTTTGAAAGGGTGTCAAGATGATTCAATGAAGAAAGAATAATCTTTTCAACAAATAGTGCTGGGACAACTGGATACCCACATGCAAAAGAATAAATTTGGGAGCCAGATGCAGTGGTACATGCCCGCAGTCGCAGATACTCAGGAGGCTGAGGTGGGAGAATTGCTTGAAAACAGGAAATTCGAGACCAGCATGGACAACACAGTGAGACTCTGTTCTTAAAAAAAGAAAGATTGAATCTGGACTCCTATCTTACACAATATACAAAAAGTAACTCAAAATGGATCAAAGACCTACATGTAAGAACTAAAACTCTAAAAGTTTGGGAAGGAAACAGGTGAAAATCTTCCTCATCTTGGATTAGGTAATGGTTTTTAAAATATGACATCATAGGTACAGCCAAAAAAAAAAAAAAAAACGATAAATTAGACTTCATCAAAATTAAAAACTTTGGTGTCAAAGGACGCTATCAAGTGAACAAATGCTATCAAGCAAAAAGACAACTCACGGAATGGAAAAACATTTTTTCAAGTCATATATCTGATAAGGGTCTAGTAGCCAGAATATAGAAATAACACAACGCAACCATAAAAAATAAAATAACCCAATTTTAAAAGGGCAAAGTATTTGAATAGATATTTCTCCAAAGAGGACATACAAATGGCCAGTAAACACATGAAAAGGTGCTCAAAACCATAATGAAATACCAATTTATAACCCAGTAGGATGGCTATAAACAAAAAGACAATGCCAACTGTGGACAAGAATGTGGTGAAATGGGAAAATTCATAAATTGCTGGTGGAAAAGTAAAATGGTATAATCACTCTGGAAAACATGTTGGCAGTTCCTCAAAAAGTTAAATATCAACTTATCATATAATCCAGCAATTCCACTCCTAGGGGTATATATATCCAAGAGAATTAAAAATACAAATCCACATAGAAACTTGTATCTGAATGTTCACAGCAGTATTATTTATAACAGCCAAAAAGCAGAAACAACCCAAAAGTTCATCAGCTAATGAACAGATGAATAAAATGTGGTACTGTACATCCACACAGTGGAATATTAGCCATAGAAAAGAATGAAGTACTGTTATATGGTACAACATGGAAGAATCTTGAAAACATTATGCCAAGTGAAAGAAGCCAGATACAAAAGGCCATGTGTTAGTCCATTTATAAGAAATATCCACAGAAGTAAATCTACAGAGAAATTAGATTAGTAGCTGCCAGGTGATAAGGGGGAGGGGAGAATTGGGACTATGTGCTAATGGGTATAGGATTTCTTTTGGAGGTGACAGAAATGTCCTGGAATTAGATAGTGGTGATGGCTGCACAATACTGTGAGCATATTTATAACTACTGAATTATACATTTCAAAATGATGAAAATGGTGAATTTCATCTCAAATTTTTAAAAAGTTTTAAGAATTTTATAAATTTTTAATCCAAATATGAAAGACAAACATGGAAGGGTTGTGAATTACTTTTTTTCTTAAAAACAATCTCATATTTTCAGTGTAGCATCGTTTATAACAACAACAAACTGAAAAGAACCTAAATAGCCATTATTAGGAAATGGATTAAGTACATTATGATCTGGTTATGGAAAAGAATGAGATGTGTTAGTTGAAAAAAGTATAGGGCTAAACAGTGGATGAAGTATGATCCCATGTGTGTTTTTAACAGTGTACAAACACACTTGTATCTGCATAAGCTCCTAACAGTTGTAAACATAATAGAGTGGGACTTGGAGACTTTTTTAAATTTGATGCCATTCTGTATTATTTGAAAGTTGTTTGAAATTATAATATTCAATTCCTCTTTTGGAATAAAACTTCAAGTATTCAGATGGCTTTCAAACACAGTAGGCATTCGAATTTATCTAGTGAATAAAATCTTTGCTGTATGCAGGGGAAACGTCTCTAAATGTTTTATTGTTTTTACAATCAGAACATGGATATTGTATTAACACAATCTAAATTTTCTGACAAACTGCACTCATTATAAGGCAGCATTTTCAAATAAATTTACCAAAAAGCTATTTTATATGGTATATATGCCACAAGAAAAGTATCAGGTGACAAGTATATTTGGTATATTTCCAAAAATATACCAAAAAGTAAAGAACATCAACATAATGAAGAATTTACATCAACTAATGGGAAAAACAGCCAGCTAATATCAAATGGCAGTATTAAACTCACATATATTATTATTAATCCTAAATCTAAATCGACTAAATCCCCCAATCAAACGACACAGCCAAAACCTATCGGTATGCTGCATCCAGACCCATCTCACATGCAAGGATACACAAAGACTCAAAACAAAGGGATGGAGAAAGATTTACCAACCAAATGGAGAGCAAAAATCAATCAATAAATAAAAAGCAGGAGTTGCAATTCTCGCCTCTGATAAAATAGATTTTAAAGCAACAAAGATCAAAAGAGGCAAAGGACATTATATTGGTAAAAGGATCAATGCAACAAGAAGAGCTAACGATCCTAAATATATACGCACCCAATACAGGAGCACCCAGATACATAAGACTTATAAAGAGATTTAGACTCCCACACAATAACAGTGGGAGACTTTAACATCAATATTAGACAGGACAACGAGACGGAAAATTAACAAGCATATCCAGGATTTAAACTCAGATCCGGAACAAGTAAACTTAATAAACATTTATAGAACTCTCCATTTCAAATACACAAAATATACACTCTTATCAGTACCACATCACACCTACTCTAAAAGGGACTGCATAACTAGAAGTAAATCACTCCTCAGTAATTGCATAGCATTTCACAGGTTTAAATGAAATATTGGTTGGCTGCTTGTTTGTTATTTTTTTCCCTCATTTCTTCCTGTCTCCATTATTAAGCACAATTATTGGTATAAAAGAGGTTTTCAATACCCATTTTTGGACTGCATTCTAGCCTGGGCAATAAAGCAACACTTCCGTTCTCTCTCCCTCTTCCTTTTCCTCTTTCTTCCTCCTTCATTCTTTTTTTTTTTTTAATTCTTTTTTTTTCTTTCTCTCCTTTTTTTCTTTTTAAAAAAATATAAATTAAAAAAAAAGTGTCAGGTGAAAAATATCTCTACATGCAAACAGAATACAAAATGGGAAATTATATATTTCTGATGACAGAACCAAAAATTATGTATTTATGGTTATAATGGTTTATGATATTAGATACATAATGTGACTGATACGTGTCCTATAAAAACACAAAAGCTATTTATTATAAGGTAGGAAGAGTAATTTTGTTTGGATTCATGCATAGAAAAGTACTGATGATATATAATAATGGTAATATTACACAAGTATTAAATTACATAAAAATCTACAAAAGGATATCTATAGCATCAGAGGCCTAAAAGGTACATTAGCAAAAATAAAGATATCTCATTCAATTCTTAACCTTAAAACATGTTGTCAGAGAATCTCCAGGACTGTATAAACATTAGAGAAATTTACTTTGAAGTAGAGATGAAAATATCAAAAGAGAAGTTTATACTTCTACTTCTGTAGTAATAATGCCAATAAAAGGGGAAAAAAAAACTTACCTGCCATTCAAACTCGCTATCTGACCAATCCCAGTAAGTGCTAATAGAAGAAGAGACATCACTGCAGACACTCCCCTCAGGAAATAAATCAAAAGAAGTGAAGTCCTGATCATCTAACAGGGAATAACAATCATCTTGATCTCCAACAGACACAGATGAAAATAGCTCCTCACTGCCTTCTGAGCTGGCAACACTTGTTCCACAAGAAGTTAGGTTCCACCTTCAAAAACACAACACAAAAGAAATCACAAGAACGACAAAATATACACAATTTTAAGGCTTACTTAACAGGACATATTTATAACATTTATAAGGAATGTGAGGGTTTTTTTGATATTTTTAAAAGAGCCCTTACCCTTTAAGGAAACATACTAAAATACTTATGAATGAAATATGTCTAGGATTTGCCTCAAAATAAGGAAGGGGCTGGGGAGTGGATGGGGTACAGATGAAGCATGATGCCATAGGTGAATAAATATTGAAGCTGGGTGACAGGAATGTGGGGTCCATTACACTTTTCTCTCTACTTTTGCAGCTGTCTGAAAATTTTTGTAGTACACTATTTTAAAAGAAAGAAGTATTTAAATTAGGAGTAAAGTAAAATCTTCATCCATAAACAAAAACATATAGCATAGTGGCTATGAGTAAGCTCTGGAATCAGACAGTTCAAATTCCTGCTCTGTCACTTCCCAGCGAATTGATTTTAAGCAATAACAGCTTCTCCAAGTCTGTGTCCCAATGGAGCTATTGTGATGATCACATAAGAATGCATACAGAGCACTTGGAGCACACATAAAAAGTGCCCAATAAATGACAGCTATTATTATTGTTAAAGGAAGAGGGGCGCCATTGCAGGGCAGAAGCAGCACCAACAAGCATCTACACAGGTAGAGGTTCATGAAGTGTTTGTTACATTTAAGTAACTTTTCCATTTTAATGTTGTACAGGCTCATTGCAAAGATGTTGTAAAGAAACGAATGAAGAATAAAAATGATCAATAATTCCATTATCCAGCAATAACTAATCTATAGTATTTTAGTATTTTTACATGCATACATATTTTTTACAGAATCAGCAACCATTCTGTGTATATATATTTTAGTATACTGTTTTTTTCACTTAACATTAATATGCTAAACATTTTCCTAAGTTTATTACTTGAAAACATTTTAATGCCTATATAATATTCCATTGACTGAATGCATAATTTAACATTATTCCTCCAATAATATAGTCTGTTTCTAATTTTTTTAATATTAGAAATAATGAGATGACCCTTGTTAATAATTATTTATCAAATGTATTTTCTCTGGATACAGTTGCTTGAAAGATAGGTACTGAGTCAAAGAATATGAACATTTCTTTTTTTTTTTTTTTTTTTTTTTTTTAGAGACGGAGTTTCACTCTTGTTACCCAGGCTGGAGTGCAATGGCGCGATCTCGGCTCACCGCAACCTCTGCCTCCTGGGTTCGGGCAATTCTCCTGCCTCAACCTCCTGAGTAGCTGGGATTACGGGCACACGCCACCATGCCCAGCTAATGTTTTGTATTTTTAGTAGAGATGGGGTTTCACCATGTTGACCAGGATGGTCTCGATCTCTTGACCTCGTGATCTACCTGCCTCGGCCTCCCAAAGTGCTGGGATTACAGGCTTGAGCCACTGCACAGAAACATTTTTATATCAAGTTTTATTTATTTAATTACTAACAAGATCAAATTTTAAAATATTTATTAGCTATTTTGCTATGGTATTTTTCTATGTGTTAATGTTTTCATTATTGATTTTGTAAGAGCTCTTTATGCATTAAGGATATTATCATGTTGTCTGCAGTATTTGTTGCAGGTTTTTTTTTTTTTTTTTTTTTTGCTCTTGAAGTCTATCAATCTGTTTTCTCTTGTAAATTTCCACTAGTTTTATACTATTAATAAGATAACCTTCACTGGTTTGCCAGTAGCATAGGGAATTAATCCTTAAGATAATGATTTAGTATTTCCAGTACTAACAAGCTCCTGAAATAATGACTTCCTGATGCAAAGTCTGTTATTTATCCATTATTAGGTTTTGTCTCATCCTTCATTAAATTTACTTTTTCTTAAATTATGTACTTCATTTTTTTAACTTCCTCCATTTTGTATGGTTAATCTTTAATTTAGAAGTTCTTGATTTACATACAAAATTTGGACAACCTGAAAAACTTTACGGTACCTTTTGCTTTTTAATTGAAAGTAGAGCATTTTAAAACACTGAAACACACACAAACTATTATAGTGCAGTAAATAAAAAGATGTCAATAAATTTTTATCAATAGGCAAAAAAACTTAAATTCATCTAAGAATCCTAGAATACCTTGTAATATTACTTAGTTCCATCACATGCTTGCTAGATGGACAGTATTCTCATTTTAGAAAAATTTTTAATTAACCAAATTATCCCAGATCTTGCAGTAAAAGTCATGAACAGGAATCATGTCCTGGTTTGAGACCAGTCTGGGAAACAAAGGAAGACAATGTCTCTACAAAAAATTATAAAATGAGCTGAGCATGGTGTTACGTTTCTGTATTCCCAGCTACTCTCAGGACACTAAGGCAGGAGGGTCCCTGGAGTCTAGGAGTCAGTGGTTACAGCAAGCTGATTCTGCCGCTGTATTCCAACCTGAGTGACAGAGAGAGACCCTGTCGCAAAACAAAACAAAAATACATTCTGGACACAGTAAAACCTATCCACACTGTGTTCTGAGCAAACTATTTTTCTTTTGTGTCTTCAAATTACATGTGACTTGTTTTCCCTTTATTCACTCACTCATTCAACAAACATTTAATCAGTATGTTCTATGTAGCAAATACTAGGTTCAGTGCTAGGAAAAACTGTGAGATACTTGTTTTAAATTAAAATTTTTCAGCTTATAAAAATTCTGTAAAAATGTGTTTCTCTCCATGAGTGATAATGGCATTCCTTAAAAAAAAAAAAAAAAAAAAAGAGATGCCATTTTTAGTAATCTAACCAATAGATCACTGCCCAAGGAGTCAGGAATTTGCTTCATTTTGTGCTCTTAGCATGGGGTACAGTCACTGTGTTCTTCAGTTTTCCAGATTTGTAATCACAACAAGGTTCTGAATGTTCTTAGAAGTCTTTGTCTTTTGTTTTTAATTATCAGTGGCAAGTAAACTGGGCTCATAGTTGAAACAAATCATGTATAAAATAGAGTAATAGTATTTTTTAGTAGCAAAGATGGTAACTTCTTTATAGCTTCATTTCCTTTTACTTTTTTTGAGATGGAGTCTTGCTCTGTTTCCCAGGCTGGAATAAAGTGGGATCTCGGCTCACTGCAACCTTCGCTTCCTGGGTTCAGGCAATTCTCTGACTCGGCCTCTCAAGTATCTGGGAATACAAGTATGCACAACTACAGCTGGCTTTTTTTTTTTTTTTTTTTTTTTGTATTTTTAGTAGTAGAGATGGGGTTTCACCATCTTGGCCAGGTTGGTCTTCAACTCCTGACCTCATGATCCACCTACCTTGGCCTCCCTAAGTGCTGGGATTACAGGTTTGAGCCATGGCACCTGGCCTTTTTCTTTTTTTGAGTCAGGGTCTCGTTCTGTTAACAAAGCTGGAGTTCAATGTCATGATCATGGCTCACTGCAGCCTTGACCTCCTGGGTTTGGCTCATCTTCTCACCTTGGCCTCCCAGCAGCTGGGACTACAGGCACATACCACCAGCCTGGCTAATTTTTGCAATTTTTTTGTAGAGAAAGGATTTCATCATGTTGTCTGGGCTGGTTTCAAATGCCTGGGCTCAAGCAATCCTTCTACCTTGGCCTCCCAAAGCGCTGGGATTACAAGCGTGAACCACTGTGCCTGGGAAAATTTTTGTATCTTCTAAGTTGCAAATTTTTTAAATTATAATTTTAAGGCAATATAGATTTTAAAAAGTAGGAAGTACTTTCATCCATTGCTAGTGACACTGTAAGTTGACATAATCTTTCTTAAAAGCGCTATGGCAATATTACGTACATCTAGAGTTTTAAAAGGTTCATTCCTTTGGAATCAGTAATTTCCCTTCTAGGATTGTGTTCCCTTCCCCAAACAGAAATTTGGAAAAAAGATGTGTGTACAAATATGTCCAAACAATATTTGTAACACCCCAAAAGGGAAAACAAATGCCCCTAAAATATGGGGAATAATTGATATATCCGAACGGTATTTTTATAATCACTAATAATCATATTTTCAGACTATTCTAAAGGAAAACACCCAATAAGTGCAAATATGCAGATCACAAATTGTATATACAGACTGATCTTGATTTTTAAAAATTATGTATGTACATAGAAATATTAAAAGAAACATCATTAAAATGTTGACAGTTGTTACCTTTGGGGAAAAGGATCATGAGTGGTCTTTATAGTTTTTTAGATGCCCTCAGTTTTCTACAATAAGTTTTTAAATAAAAATTTAAGTGGGATTCTTTTAGACTGTTTTGTCAGTTTCAAGCTTGTAATGAATGTCTATTGTGTGCTCACCACCAAAGTACTCAAAATTACAAGCTCTTACATTTTATTCCACTAAGAGAAAGCTACCTAACACTTAGATTCTAGCTATAATCATAGTATTACTCTCAAAGGAGACTTTCTCCAAAATCTTGAAAGATGTTGAAAAGAATTCCAGTGAAAGGGTGTTTAACTAAATAACTAGGCTTGCTGCCCTAATTTTAATTAAAAAAATAAAGCCAAGAACATTTCTCTGCAAGGTGTTTTAGCAAGAATATACAGACTAAGGACTTTCAACAGTATTTTGGTAAATAGCCATTTAAATGTTAAAATTAAGAAAAGCAGCCAGGCACAGTGGCTCATGCCTGTAATCTCAGCACTTTGGGAAGCCGAGGTGGGTAGATCACGAGATTGAGACCATCCTGGCCAACATGGTAAACCCTGTCTCTACTAAAAATACAAAAATTAGCTGGGCGTGGTGGTGTGCACCTGTAGTCCCAGCTACTCGGGATGCTGAGGCAGGAGAATCACTTGAATCCAGGAGATAGAGGTTGCAGTGAGCTGAGATTGCACCACTGCACTCCAGCCTGGTGACAGAGCAAGACTCTGTCTCAAAAAAAAAAAAAAATTAAGAAAAGTATGTGCACCATGTACACATACCTCTGCTCCCCGTTTTTCTCAGGTATACCTGACCGCCACCTCTGACGATGAGAATCCAGCCAATGAGCACTGTGGAATAAAGTCCTAACTGTCAAGCTAATGAAGGTCATTTGAAGTCTATATGCTACATATTCATTCTTAGGGGATAGTCCCTCATCAGTACTTGCATACATCACTGACTCTGCCAGAATCCCCATATAGCCAACCTGACCTCTGCTGCTATTCTGGAGTCCAATAGGCCACAAGGTTCCCAGTTAGAGAAGATACAACCCCTACTTCTACCAGCTTAAGTTCCTTACTTTCCTCCTAGCTACCTCAATTATGTTGGGTTCATTACTCATCTTTCCTACCCTTTATTGCCTTAGAAGTAAAAAACACTGTGTCTTTTCTAAGGCTAACTATCCCATTTGGACTTCTGAGATGATCACCTCCATCTCTCATCCCACCTTCTTTTATATTTTCAATTTCTTTCCTGTGGCCTGCTTCTAAGAAGCTAATATCTCTATTCTCAGAAAAGAAAAACTAAAGAAAAACAACAAAAAACCTTCACTTCCCTTTCAAATTCTCACAACATCCCCTTCTTCTTTCCCTGCTAAATTTACTGAAAAGCTTCCACTTTCTCAACCTTTGTAACCTGTAGTTCCACTTCTATCATGTAACGGATTTCTACTGATTACTCCCAAATCTGTATTTCTAGTCTGGATATTTCTCCAAATCCTAACCCCCATTCTCAACTTGTCTCAGCAAGTCCCCAAACCAAATTCCTCCAACATGGTTCTCCCACCTGCAACCCACAGCTCTTCTGCACCTCTAATTCTGTCTCTAGATAGGAAAACTATGGGTGGTACCAAAGGCACACAATAGTCTTCAGGTTTTTCTGGTTAAAGGTGATTGAAAATGGAGCTCTAAAATCATGAGTGAGTAACTGATTTATGTAATAGCTCGGAAGTGCTAAGAGAAAACCCGCATTTACATCAGAAAATCCCTGTCTTTCAAACCAAAGAAAATGTCTTAAACACTACATATGTTCCACACTGACATTTCACATTTTTAAAAAATTCATTCACTTTTTTGGCTTACTGAAATTTGTTCTATTTTCCTAAAATTCTAGACCAATCCAGGTAGGTCTTAAGATTCTAAAAGACACTCTTCGGAAAGTATGAATTCTTAGGAAACTGGCTGTATCCATGTGATGTATTTTCTACTGAACCTAGACCAGTGACACACCAACCTGTCACAAATGACTTTAATTTGAATATTGGGCCGGGCATGGTGGCTCACGCCTGTAATCCCAGCACTTTGGGAAGCTGACGCAGGTGGACCACCTGGGGTCAGGAGTTCAAGACCAGCCTGGTCAACATGGTGAAACCCTGTCTCTGCTAAAAATATAAAAATTAACCAGGCATAGTGGTATGCACCTGTAGTCCCAGCTACTCAGGAGGCTGAGGCAGGAGAATTGCTTGAACCCAGGAGGCAGAGGTTGCCCTAAGCTGAGATTGTGGAACTGTACTCCAGCCTGGGTGACAGAGGGAGACTCCACCTTAAGGAAAAAAAAATCTGAATATTGCATGCATTCAACCTCAGGGACTGTTAGTGCTGTGACTGTCTTGGTTAATGAAAATTGCAAATATAGCCCAGAATCCAGTAAATGAGTATGCACAAAACTGTCATAATTATAAGGTCCTTATCAAGGGCATTAGTTTTAAAATCTCCTCATTTTTCTTATCAGTTAACAAGAAGGAAGCAAAATAAAGGTTAAGTCAAATATCTACCCATTAACAAGCTTCCTACTTCCAATGAAATTTGTTTCACAATACTAAATCCAAGTCAGAATTTCAGCACTCAATTATTCAAAATCTAATTTTGGGGTTGTCTGAATTGGCAAATGATGTGGAAAAAAGTGACACATACAACTCTGAAATAAAAGAACTCCCTAAACTATACTTTGCCCAATATATGATTTAGCTGTGTGCTTCTCCCTGAAAAGAAATGGCTGGAAGCCTATGGTCCTCTCAAGCACCATCTTGAGGAGGGGTAAGAAGACAGAACATTCCAGAAGGATAACAGATTTAAAAGGCAAGGTAACCTAGGGCAGAAACGTCACCTGCTGTGAATATTGCTAATTTTGCTTCCCATACTTTCTACTGAAAAGGATACAGAGCATTAGAACCCCTGCCACCATGCCAAGCCTTGTGAAAAAAAGGGTACGAGAGGGAGAAAAAAAAAAAAAGCAGGCAGTTAACTAGGAAAGATGTTTGACTTGGAAAATCTGGGGCTTGTGAAAAACCTCCTTCTCCCCTCCTCACTGACCCACTGAAAAACAGCCTTGACCTCACCACAGTCTTTAAGGGGAAGAAAACACAGGGAAAAAATGGGGAGGAGGAGGAACAGAACAAGTTGTAAGAAACATATTATTCTCATCACTTCACTCCCCATCACCTCCAACCAGTTTTGGCAGTACTTACCCTCAGCCTCTACCCTCATTCCCTTGCCCTCATCATCACAGCAGGATCATTCTGAAATCATTTAACTTTCCTGGGTATGTAACTTGCTCCATGGCTGAAAAACTTAAATGCCAAATATGTACAAAGGTATTCTTTTATATTATTTTCCAACATAAATAACCCTAAGCACACTTGATTTCATGAATACGTTACATTCACATTACAGTGGCATTAGGGGTTAAATAGGCTTCTGTGAATTAGTCTAAGAAACCATAAGTTCTATTTGTAATACTGGATCCATTAGTTTTGTTCCAAGTTTAATCACCAACTTCAAAGGAATAGTCTTGGATTTGCTTGACTACGTTTTATGACCTTGAACTCAATCTTTTCTTTCTGGGCCTGTTTCTTCATTTTTTGCAATGACGATTTATAGTCATAAATTTACTGCCACTTCCTTTTGAGATGTGTTATACTGATATTCTCTCTTTAACTATAGTACCTTGTTCCAATAGACTGTAACTTTCATTTATGTAAGAATCATCTTATACATTCCTTGTACCTGGTAGAAGCTCATTCAATCTATAGACCGATTTAAGGCAAGGGAGGGGAGAAATATGCTGAAGACACTAAGATATGGAAGAATTTGATCAAACTTACATCATAAACTTGGATCAGAAATCAGAACTAGATTTCTTACCTCCAGTATTTTCCATAGCTGAACCCCTCTCCCAGAGCCTTATCCACACAACCTCCCAGCCCTTTGTATACATATCTCAAATATCCACCTATATTAAAAGTTGAGGCTATATCTAGAACGTCTTCAAATCCCTCACAACATTTGATCTAACACGTAAATGCACGCATGAGAGAAGTCTCCAGAACACTACCTTCTACTGAAATCAGTCAGGAGATACACTCTGAATAAATTTGTGTAAGGCAGTCCAGCCTAAGCCTCTCTCCCTTCAAAGGGGAAGCAAATTGAAGGATACGTCATACGAAGGAATCTTCCAGATTTAAGCTTATCCATTCTGGCAGAGCCTAAAGCGCTAAGGCAAACAGTTAATAAAGGAGGAAAAAAAAAAAAAAAAGAGAGAGAGAATCCACTAGTTTCCTAGCGCTCAACCAAAAAAATGGGGTAGGGGTGGTGGGGGGGAGGGGGAGAAAGGACTATGAGACAGGTTAAAAATTGGGAAAATAAAGCTTCTAGCTTTAAACGTGCCACCTTTCAACTCCACTTTTCGAAAGATCTATGGATTTACTTGGGGCCATCCAAATTCCTCTACAGCGTACAGGAAATGGAAGGGGTTAAACTTTTGCAGATGGATGGAAACGGGCGTATTTAAAAATCAAGGGTGGGGGGTTGGGGTTCGTAGGATACAGGTGGGGGAAGGGAAGGGAAGGGAGGGAAGGAGAAGGTAGGGAAGGGAGGAGTCGCCTATGGCCAGAAGATGAATGAGGAAAAGAGAGTGAAACGCCGGTCAAAAGGAAAATCAGAGGGCAGGGGTGAAAATACGGATGGGGGACAGGGAAGGAGCCCGGGAATGAGCGCTGGTCAAAGGCAGGTGGGGGAGGGGGAGACTAGACGCGCAGCCCGGGAAGAAGGACCAGGAGCAGGGGGGCGACCAGCGGTGGAAAACCCACCCCTGCCCTCAGCTGCAGTTCATACCTGTTGGTGTGGAAGCGGTGGAGCGGGTCGGTGCGATGGCAGGAGGACAGCTGGCAGCCGAAGTCGCTGATGTCCAGGCAGCCTGGCTCCTCGCTCAGGCAGGTGCCCACCCCGCGAGGGGGTCCCAGGAGCGGGAAGGGTTCCTCGGGAGTTAGAAACTTCTCATAGGAAGTGATGGCCGAGGCCTCGTCGGACATGGTTGGAGATAGCCTGGCTCGGGCTCCCTCTCTGGCCCTGGGCTGCTCCCGCGCCCGCCCCTGCCCCCACTCTAACCTGTCTGCAGTCGCCGCCGCTCCAGGGTGTGCCCGCGGCGGCTCACCGGCAGGCTGGGCGACACGGCCCGCCGCTGCTTGCGTGGTGCGGGGCCGCGCGAAGAGGCTGCTCGAGGCCACAGCGGCCCGCCGGCCACCTAGTTAGCGCCTCGGTGGCCTCCGCAGCCTCAGCCGCCGCCGCCGCCGCCCGACTCAACCCGTCAGCGCAGCGCCGCCGCCCGTCCCGGCCAGGCGCGCCCCGCCCACTGCGCTCGCGGCTCGCTACTGCAGCAGTCCGCCCGGCGCCGGCCCGGAGGGGAAGGGCAGCGGGAAGCCGCTCCCTTGCCCCCTAGTGGACTGGAGGAGGAACTGAACCTCCTCCTGCCGCAGCCCAAAGCGGATCGCCCCGCCCTCTATGCCTCGAATCAGGGATTCAGGCCGCTGGAAGGGCTCGGCTTCTCTGGCCAAACTCCTCCTCCGCTTTCTCTATCGCACTTGATAACTAAGAAGGAACCGCAGCCCCAGAAAAGGGACTTGTCCAGGGTCACACTGCGGATGCGTGAGAAAGCATCCAGATGCCGTGGTTTCCAGCGCACTCGATCACCCTGTCCAAATTCAACAAGTATTTATTGAGCTCCAGCAGTGTGTGTGCCCAGCACTGTGCAATGAGCTGTAGGAGAAATCGTCCAAGCAGTAAAAAATAGTCCCTGCCTCACTTCTGATCACCTAACTGCAAAAACCCTACGCTGCAGCCACCCGCCTACTCAGAGCTGCTGGACACGTAGTACTCTTTTGTGCTCTGCACCTTTTGCTCGTATTAGGCACTCTGCTTAGAATGCCCTGCCATCTCTCCCCTGCTAATCCTTCAAACTCCAGCTCAAACGTTATCTCCTCTGTGAAGCCTTCCCTGACTCGCAAAGGAGGCTTAGGCACTCCTGCTAATATGCCCCCTCTCTCCGGTAGAAAATATAGCATGGAGCTTAACTTGTTCAACTTGAATCAACTTGTTAGGTGTCATATACTGTTCTTTCCTGTTTATCTCATCTCTCTTCTCTGTATTCTGGACACGTGGTTCCTGTTCTTGGATGCGTAAAATTAAAAAAAATATATTCAGAGGAAAACCCAAGATTGCTAATTTGTTGCTTTGCCCAAAGAAGACAATGTTTAAAACTACCTAATACTAATTTATAAAAGGAAGCACATTTTCATGTGAGCATAATTTTTCAATAAAAGTAATTATTTGCATTAACCATATTTAGCTTTATTGAAAAACTACATTCATCCTTCAGGAAAGCAGAGAACTAAGATAGGTGAAAATGAGGGGAAAGGTGAAAGAAGGAAGGAGGAAAAAGAGAAAGGGAGCAAGAGAGGTGGGGGGTTGTCACTAAAACAAGTCCCATTCAGTGTTAAACTCTGTGCCATGCCCTACCAATGCACCTTACAGTGAAAACAGCTCCTCAACCGTGCCTTTAAAATGTATTCATTATCTTGCTTCAGTTACTTGGTTGTTTGACTGTTGAGCATGCCTGCTTTCCTTCATTGAGATTGCAAGAAGGTATGTTGCATTGTGTACTTTCAAAATGAATCATTCATTAATATACAATGGGGCTGACCAATTTAAAAATTGTGGAAGTGAGGCTGATGATGGTTTGGCCAATGGTCCCTAATCATGAATCCCCAAGGGTTTGAGGCCAGTGAGACTGAATGGGCCATGGCTTAGTCCCCACAAACAAGAGACTTGATTATCCAAAAGAAATAGGAGTCAAATGCTGCATGATAATGTAGGTACTCAGGTAATAGCACCAGGAACTGTTAATAAGAAGCTAACAAAATAGTCTAATTTATTTATTTTATTTATTTATTTTGAGACGGAGTCTTGTTCTGTCACCCAGGCTGGAGTGCAATGGGGCGATTTTGGCTCATTGCAACCTCCACCTCCTGGGTTCAAGCCATTCTTCTGTCTCAGCCTCCCAAGTAACTGGGATTACAGACATGTGTCATGATGCCTGGCTAATTTTTGTATTTTTAGTAGAAATGGGGTTTGCTATGTTGGCCAGGCTGGTCTTGAGCTCCTGACCTCAAGTGATCCACCTGCCTCAGCCTCCCAAAGTGCTAGGATTACAGGTGTGAGCCACTGCACCTGGCAGTGTAATTTAAATATATATACTTTTTACACATACTATAAAAGGTGAGTGTTTTTTAAACTGCAGTCTAATGATAGAGTCTGTGAGGTTTCTACAATTATGTGTTTTACTTTTGTGTTTAATTTTAAGCATATTCCGAAGTATCTGTATGACCACATGATAACTGGTGCCACATAATTAAGACACATTTTTGAGTTTATTTTCACAATGAATTAGCACAAGGTAATACTACTTTAATTGTCACGATCTATAGATATAGAAATATACTGCACTTGACCCCCTAATCGGTGATCTAACCCTTATAATTTTTTCATGTGATTAATGAGGTTAAAGTGTGTGTGTGTGTATGTGTGTGTAAAAAGACAAATGAGGTGAACTTCATACTTGGCATCTTCCTATACAAATGAAGGGTTGCAGTAATCTAAAAAGAAGAAAGTAATGGGAAAGTGGAGTCAACCCCAAGACGTACTTACAAGCATGGTGAAGGCCAAGAGCATATGCTTGCCAGTCAGTGTTCACGTTTCTAGGGCATTTTTGTTTCATCATATATAACACATTACATTGACTTTGTAAAAAAGTTTGTGCACGATTTGTAAATTTGCTTTGGTGTTAAGTTTGTACAAGAGCTTTATGAACATGCAGAGTTTATATTTAGTTTTATGTTTGTTTACATTTAAGAAATACTATAAAAAGAATTTACACAAATGCTTGGGTCTGAGAGAATTTAAAAAAAAAAAAAAAAAAGAGGTCCCAAGCCAGGCGCAGTAGCTCATGCCTGTAATCGCAGCACTCTGGGAGGCCGAGGCAGGTGGATTGCCTGAGGTCAGGAGTTCGAGACCAGCCTGGCCAACATGGTGAAACTGCGTCTCTACTACAAATACAAAAATTAGCTGAGTATGGTGGTACACGCCTGTAGTCCCAGCCACTTGGGAAGCTGAGGCAGGAGAATTGCTTGAACCTGGGAGGTGGAGGCAGTGAGTCTGGGCCACAGAGTGAGATTCCATCTCAAAAAAAGAGGTCCCTCCACATATTTCTCAGTAAGAAATACTGACATAGATATGGATAGCAGTACATAGAGTTTGTGCGCTGTGTATATAATGTTTACTTAAATATGTGGTAATAACATACTAACACACCTTAACCAAGTTCTTAATCATTAGAGTTCATGACTGTTGGGCATCCTGCCTTCTTGTCTCACCTTGATTTGCTTGGTTTGTCCCATGGGTGTAGTTCGCCTCAATGGATTTACCCAATTCATCTCTCCCTTCCATTATGCAAGATCCTTCCTAATTTCTGTTTCTCTGAAAATGTGGGTGGGTATAGCAGTTCCTTATTTTCTCTGAAGATCTGAGCCTGAGAGCAAACCCTGGGGCAATCTGCCTTGAAATTTTCAGATGTATAATTTACCTACCAGAGAGCTGATGGCTGCAGGAGAGACTGAGTAGTATTGAGATTTGTCAACTAACTTTTATCGTTTTGTTTACTATTGGATAGAAATATACTGCACTTGACCCCATAATCGGTGATCTAACCCTTATAATTTTTTCATGTGATTAATGAGCTTAAAGTGTGTCTATGTGTGTGTGTGTGTGTGTGTGTGTGTGTGTTTAGCTAAGTCAAATATCACCAACAAAACCTGCTCATAAAACAAAGCTTGAGTTTCTTACTTATTTTGGCAAAGAAAACCTCCACTTACACAAAGCTTTGGCAATGTTTCAGAGGGGAATGTCTGGCTAGAAATTATTAAGAATTGGAAGTTTGGTTTAAGGTGGATATTTCAATGTGGGGTCTTGATTAAGATTGGGTAAGAATCATTTTACAATAATCCAGGATTGGTGGAAGCAGCAAGGTGAGGATTTTGAGGGGAGGAATTCAGAGAATTGTAGGGTGCAAACTGTTGATGCTTTCCATTGAAGAGGTGGTAGGTCTTTCAGGAAGTTCTGTGAAGGATGTAGGAATTAGATCCATTCTTTTTGCATGCGGTTGTCCAGATGTTCCTACATCATTTATTGAAGATTATCGTTCCTCCATTGTATTGCCTTTGCTCCTTTGTCAAAGATCAGTGCACATTTAAGGAAAGGATGAGTTTGGCTTGGGAGAAAGATTAGTGAGGGCTTTACAGTGAGTGACATTTGTCCTGGGCTTTTAGAAGAGTAGGCCAACAAAAGATGGGCATTTTAGATAAAACATTGTGACTTGGTTCTTTTATTGTAGCTGGAAGTTACAATAAAGAAGTTACATTTAAGAAGAGAGCACTGCAGAACCTGAATACTTAATTATGTGTGCAGAACATGGCTTCTAAAAATATGCTATGAGTACAACTAGGGATGCTATGAACACATCTCCCTTTCTAACATTTGGTTTATGAACATCCTCTCCCCTCAACAACAGAAGTTATTTAATCCCAATGAAAATTATTATCTTGGTTCTTTTATTGTAGCTAGAAGAATGGATTTAGTCAAGTGAGATTAGAATGACTGACTATACAAAATATGCTAGACGTTTTGAAATTTTCATCCTTACAAATGTATGTTTTAACAATCTGGCCATTTTCATCCTGAACGTTTTTTCAATCTGAACATTACTCTTAACTAGTACTTGTACGCTTTTACAATATTATAATTGAGGTTTGTAACGATGATTCAATATGTTTTCTGAATCATATAATTATTAAATTAGGATATGTTTTTATTATTTCCAAACTGATAATCCGGTCTGTTGTTGCTGCTTTTATTTAACACTTCTAGATTAATTGGAGCATCTTTATCATGTATCTAACCTTGGGCTCATTCTTAATCATCTTTGATAACACAGAGTTTACAGTTAACAGACATATAACAAACAATAGCTGATAGAGATTCATGCTATTATAGCAGTGTCTATCACAAAATAATTGTAATCTAACTAAAATTTTAACAAATGCTACCTAATTCTTTTTAATAAAAATATAAGAAATTTTCTACAATGAAGCAAAAACAAATACATCTTCATTTCTAATTTGATAGAATGTAGTCTGCTGGTGTCACCAGGACAGTAGATTTCAGGAATAGGCCAGATCTCATTTTAATCTGAGTTATGACACACGTTCAAGTTTGCCTTGAGGGGTCTTATCCAGTTACACCTTAACTCACTCCTGACTTCCCCAGGGATGGGTATGATGGCTCTGACTACAACAGGGGGCCTACAGAGGGACACAATCCTTTGACAAACATGAGCTGAGCATGAGGATTAGGGTTCCCTAGAAGCGGAGCCTGAGGGGGGCATGATCTTGGGCAAGCGATTTAGAGTGAGTGCTCTTAACAGTAGGGGAGTGAAAGAAGCAGGATAAGGTTGGAGAAAAATCCTAAGCCAGCTAGAAACAAGTTCTATCCTAATCCTAGGAGGAGCTCTGGGGTAGGATTTGCATGACAGAATTGGTCAACCTTGAGACAAGGTACCCTTGTACCCTTATCATCAGTCAGACATTGCTTGTAGGGTGCAGGGGTGTGTGTGTAGGGATTGGGGGTATTAGACAGCAATCTCCCAGGCAATGAATCTCTTCTGCAGAGTGTAATTCTCCAGAGAAGGAGGAAGCTGTAGTTATCAGCTAATACGCACAGCTTCTGAGGACCCCAGAACAGCTCTTAAGAAACAAATAACTGAAACATACTGAAGAGAGCACTGCAGAACCTGAATATTTAAATTATGCGCGTAGAACATGGCTTCTAAAAATATGCTATTAGTACAACTAGGGATGCTATGAACACATCTCCCTTTCTAACATTGGGTTTACGAACATCCTCTCCCCTCAACTACCCAGTTTGCTTAGCAGTAGTAGCTGGTGGTGAATTCTGCCATTAGGGCAAGATGCCCAGCAATGAAAGAACTGGATCCATTAGGAGAATTTAAGGCAGATGAAGTCTGTGGAATGGGGATATGGTGTGTATGGTGAAAGGAGCTAAAAGGGCAAGGTTTCTTTGTGTATGAGACCCACTCACCAATCTCCACCATTTGTTTATTTCTACTGGCCCTAGAGACACTCTTGTCAGCTTGTCTTTCCTCTGCCCACACTTTTGCTTTGCACCAGGATTTTTCTCTTTCCTGGCCTCTGAAACTCGACTTCTCACAGCTCTACCCCTTACATTGACATTTTCTAATAGTTTGACAGCTAGAAACAATGAAGAAAATTATGTAAAATGTTTTCTCATGCTATCTCTGTCCTTTTTGTTTTCAAATTTAGCCAAGCCCAGACATGTGCACTATCATCGGGTGTTCAGGAAAAAAATAAAAGACAAGCTGATTCGTCTGCAATTCAAGCCTGAGAGGCTTTCCTAGGTTTGCAGTGATGGGTTCTGAAATGCCAAGTGAAAAAGAAGGTCAGGGAGCTACAAAAGAGGTATAGAGGTAGGGAGAAGGCAGTGCTTCATTTACCTCCAGCAAACTTGGGGATTTACCTTCTCCTTCGTCCCCAGTCCCTTCACCATCACCAATCCTTCCCCTGAAAAAACCACTGTGGACCACCTGATGATAAGTTGGGAAGTGAGAGTGGGTGGTTGTGGAGCAATAATGACAACATCCTGGGTACTGTACACTCTGAAGGAATAGAGGAAATTCCTGTTTTGTTTTAACCTGGGACAGAGGGGATTGCCCTGTTCTCTCCAGGCTGAGGCAGTAATTCCTGACTCTGGGGACTGCTGATATGGAAATTACTACCACTCTGGATGGAGTCAGATTAGTATATTAACAAGTCTCTTTGTACTGTCTGAAAATAAGCAAGATCTTTGCTAACATCCAAGCTTTACAGAATGGTGGGGTAAGGTGAAGGCCCTGTATCTTTATCCCCCGTGGCCTTCAGTACTATAGGCAGTAATGGGGCCTGTGTGGCACAGTGGAGGGCAATGAGTGAGCTGGTTATGCCAGTTCCTACTCTAGTCACCTCCTTGGCTGCCAGCCTTCAAGGGAGACATCTTTGCCTTACTAGGGGCTGCCCTTCTGCTTCTGAAGAAAACCTAGTCATTGAGGCAACTCTTGGGGTGGGTAATTGGGGGAGAGAGAGCACTTGAAAAGAATTTATGGTGGCCTTTTTCTCAGTGATATTTGAGAGACACCAGGACACATCTGAATGTGTCTAAGTCTTGGCTGCATTTGTTATTAGCTCTGTGACCGTGGGCAAGCTATTGATTTATATGCAGTCTGACTAATCTGAGTTTTCTTAGCTGCTTTGAGCAAACAAAGGGGATGGGAAAGGGTAATACACTTAACTACCAGCAATGGGTTCTTGTGAGGATGAAGCAATAACAACAAAATGGGTTTAAAGCACTTAGTATAAGTGCCTGGTCCATAGAATCGCAAACACTGGATTTTGCTTATTTTAGTGCAGTACAAAGAGACTCTTTAATATACTCTTCTGACTCCAGCCAGAGTGGTAGTAATTTCCATATCGGCAGTCCCTAGAGTCAGGTATTACTGCCTCAGCCTGGAGAGAAAAGGGCAGTCCCCCCTGTCCCAGGCAAAATGATTATTATCATTTATTATTATTAGCCAGAGGTCTTAGGTGAGATCAAATTCAATCATTATAATTTCCATTTTGATATACTGCTTAACTCCGTGCCAGGCAATGTTCTAGGTGCTCCTCACATGTGAAATTTTAATATTTTTACTGCAACCCTGGAGGTAAGTACTATTATCATACCCATTCTACAGATGAGAAAGCCAAGGAATAGCATGCTTGAATCACTTGCCCAAGATGCCGTGGTTAGACAGTGGTACAGTGGGGATTCGAACCGTGGGAGCTAAGGTTTTAAAGTCTGTGCTCTTTACACATGCAGTTAAGAGTCAGACAAGAACCAAAGGAGATGGGGAATGGAGGGTAGAAAGGGCACAGGTTTAAGGTGAAAGGTCAGAAACTGTAAATTCGGAGTTTGTGTTGGTCTAGCAGCTTGAAGGTATCATCATGAACTGTTCACCAAACAAGTTAAGCTCCTATTTGAGAATGATTGATAATCTTGCAAGACAACTTACAAACTGGGGAAATGTTCCAATAGATGACTAAGTCTTTTAAGTCTTTTTAACCTGGTTTTTCGGTCTCTTTACCAGATTAGTCGCCTGGCTCTCCCAACCAGACAGGCTAACGACGTGGTCGCGAAGGGGTTAATGTCGGGGCCTGGGCGGCGTGGGTGGGGGGTGGAGGGTGGGTAGGAATGGAAGGAGCGGAAGCGAAGGGGCTTGTGGGAGCGCCGTTGTGCACCGCCTAAGTGAGAGCGGCGGATGGGTGACGGTCGGGTCACTGCGACTGCCGCTGCTTTCCGAGGCCACAGGACAGGGGCCATCGGCCGCCGCCAGGACAGCGAGCGAGGCGGAGGTTTGTGGCATTGCTTACGGACTGAGAGCGTAGACACATCCCGCTTCTAGCAGAGCTGGCAAAGGGGAACGGAAGTGATAGGGGATAGGAAGTTGCGAGGGAATGAGGAGTAGGGGAACTGACAAGCGGTAGGACCCGGCGGCGACAATTGATGGCGTAGTTGTAGGATTAAGGGGCGTGTCAACTGTGGTGTGTGTGTTGATACTGAGATGTGTGAATCTACAGGTTATTTGTAGTCGGGAATAGGCAGGGTCTAAGGGTGAGGCGGAAAATGAATGAATGGAGGATAAAATCAGGGCGAAAACGTGTTGTCTGCCGGACACCAATACATCTGAGTCACATCTCGGCAAGATGATTTTATTGGAAAGATCTAGGTCCCTGGTTTCAGATTCTGCTATTGATGCATTGATTGATTTCCTTTACCAAAATACCAAGTACCTGCTCTGTGCTGGGTACTACACTAGAGGCTCCGGACGAGGAAAGGAATTAGGCTTTTACCTCGTCATTTACAGCCTGCCGGTTGCTATATGCATTTGGAGACAGGCAATTACAAAATAAGGAGACAGAGATAGATCCTGTGTTATGAAAACGTATTGGGGGCGACCGAACTCACCTGGGAGTTGAGATCTGAGACGGCTGTTTGATATGGTGATTTAACATACATTTTGAAGACAAAATAAGCAGGGCAAAAACGTAGCGCAATTTTCCTCCAGGCACTTTTCCTCTCTGTTGAGGTCAAGTTCAGCTACTTGGAGAACTGAGTAACACTTAAGGCCCAAAGCCATTTTTTTTTTTTCCCTTTCCTTTTCTTTTCTCTTTTGAGAGGGAGTCTCCTTCTGTCGCCCAGGTTGTAGTGTAGTGGCATGATCTAGGGTCACTGCAACCTCTGCCTCCCAGGTTCAAGCGATTCTCCTGCCTCAGCTTCCCGGTTTCTGGGATTACAGGTGACCGCCACCATGCCCGACTAATTTTTGTATTTTTAGTAGAGACGGGGTTTCACCATGTTGGCCAGGCTGATCTCGAACCCCTGACCTCAAGTGATCCACCTGCTTGGCCTCCCAAAGTGCTAGCATTACGGGTAAGAGCCACTGTGCCCAGCCCCCACAACTAGTTTATTTTTGGTAAGAGCTTTTGCCCATCACAGTGGTATTTCCAGGCTCCTCTGGAAGAATCAGTCTTATATGAGAGCAAAGCCTGCAAGCTCTGGGTAGGACTACAATGCAGTGCCAGTTATTTGGTTTTCCAGCAAGCTCAGTTCACAGCAGGGAATTGTGCACCCACCAGAAATCCTAAGCAATATTTTAAAGCTTCTGAACAAGAAAAGCAGCCTCTTTGTTTACCGAAGAAACAACAGTATAGCACTCTAAGTCAGTGGCTCTCAAACTTTCATGTGAATCAGAGTCAGAGGGTTTCTTAAAACACAGATTGCCAGGTCCCATCCACAAAGTTGCCCTTACATTTGGTCAGGGTTGGAGCCCGAATTTAGATTTCTAACTAGTTCCCAGGAGATGCTGATACTCCTGGACATGGAGCCATAGGTGGAGAGCTGCAGGTCTAAACAGAGTTGACAATAAATCAAATAACATCTCCTGGAATCCCTTAGAACCTGGGAGGCAGAGGTTGCAGTGAGCTGAGATTGTGCCACTGCACTCAAGCCTGGGCGACAGAGCAGGACTCTGTCTCAAAAAAAAAAAAAAAAAAAAAAAAAAAAGAAAAAAAAAAAGAATATCTTCTGTAGGGAAGGCTAGGCACACTCCTAAAGGTCACGCATGTATGTCCGAATTCAAACATAGTAGATAAGAAATAAAATTGTTTTTTTTGATATTGCTTAGAAAATCTTTTTATATTTGTATAATATTGTATATTAACAAATTGTATACATTTGTTGAGTTCAAAGTGGTGTTATATGTATACAATATGGAATAATTAAATCAAGCTAAATAACTCATCACCTAAAATATTATTTTTTACACAAAATGACTCAAAATGGAACTTATCATTTTTTGTAGTGATATTTGAAATGTACTCTCTATTTTAGAATATGAAATTTTGAAATATCACTACCATTCTACTCTCTGCTACTGTGGGTTCCATTGTTTTAGATTCCATATACAAGTGAGAACATGAAGTATGTCTTTCTGTGCCTGGCTTATTTCACTTAGCGTAATGTCCTCCAGGCTCATCAATGGATAGATTTTCCTTATTTTTGAAGATCAAATAATATTTCATTGTGTATGTATAGCACATTTTTTTTAATAATTGTACTTTAGGTTCTGGGGTACATGTGCAGATCATGCAGGATTGTTGCATAGGTACATACATGGCAATGTGGTTTGCTGCCTCCATCCCCCCATCACCCACATCTGGCATTTCTCCCCATGTTATCCCTCAGTAAGGGTTGCTGCCGGTTTCTTCTTCTGTTCTCTTCATCCCACAAGGGTACCTGCCAGATGTCAGCCTGAGCTCTCCTTTATGAGGTGTCTCTTTGGATATATGGGGGTCGGGGAGCTGCTTGAGGAGACAGTCTGTCCCTTATAGGAGCTCAAGTGCTGTGCTGGGAGCTCCGTTGTTCCATTCAGAGCTGCTGGGCAGGTACGTTTAAGTCTGCTGCAGCGGAATTCATAACCACCTCTTTTCCCAGGTGCTCTGTCCTGGGAAGGTACGGCTTTATTTATAAGTTCTTGACTTGTTGCTGTCCTTTTTCAGAGATGCCCTGCCCAGCAAGGAGGTAGTCTAGTCAGAGTCTGCTAGCAGAGGCATTGCTGAGCCGCCACGGGTTCTGTCCAGCTGCTGTGTATACTTCCTTGCGGTTTTGTTTACAGAGGTACAGTTAGAACTGCCTCAGTATGTGGTGTGCCTTAGTAATGGCGGACTGCCTCGGTAATGGCAGACTGCCTCGGTAATGGTGGATTGCCTTGGTAATGGAGGACTTCCTCAGTAATGATGGACTGCCTTGGTAATGGCGGATTGCCTTGGTAGTGGTGGACTGCCTCGGTAATGGCAGACGCCCTTCCCCCCACTGAGCTGGCCTGTCCCAGGTCCAGCTGCGCTTGCTGCAAAACTCTGAATCCAGAGTGTTTCAGGTTGCTGGTCTTTGTGGGGGAGGTACCCGCCAAGCCAGATCACCTGGCTCCCTGTTTCAGCCCCCTCTTTTTCAGTTGAATGGGCCACTCTGTCTCCCAGGTGTTCCAGGCGCCAGCTGAAACGGCCACCCAGATTTTGTGTGAGTTTTTGTGCGGAAACCCACGGCCCCGGCTGAAACAGCCATGCTGGAAACTCGTGGCGCTTTTTGGCCTGGGAATCTCCTGGTCTGTGGGCAGTAAAAACTCGTTTGGAAATGCGTGATCACTCACCCTCTGCATTGTTATCCCTGGGAACTGCACTCCAGAGCTGTTCCTATTTGGCCATCTTGGGTCTCCCCACACATTTTCTTTATCTGTTTATCCATTGATGGTCACTTAGGTTGATCCCATAACTTGGCTATTGTAATAAATCCTGCAATGAAAACGAGAGTGCAGATTTATCTTTGACATACTGATTTCAAATTCTTTGGATATATACCCAGAAGTGGAATTGTTGGATCATATAGTAATTCTATTTTTAGTTTTCTAAGGAACCTCCATACAGTTTTCCATAATGGCTGTACTAATTTATATTCCCACCAACAATGTATAGGGTTGCCTTTTCTCCATATCCTGTCCTGACATCTTTCATCTTTTTTATAATAGCCATTCTGAAAGGTGTGAAGTAATATATCATTGTGATTTTAATTTGCATGTCCCTAGCGATTAGTGATGTTGAGCATTTTTTCTGATGCCTGTTGGCCATTTGTGTGTCTTCATTTAAGAAATGTCCATTCAGGTCCTTTGTCAATTTGTTAATCAGGTTATTTGTCTTCTTGCTATTGAGTTGTTTGAGTTCCTTATATATTTTGGACATTAACCCCTTATTAGAAGTATGGCTTGCAAATATTTTCTCCCAATCTGTAGGCTTTCTCTCCACTCTGTTAATTGTTTTCTTTGCTGTGTGGAAGCATTTTAGTTTGATGTAATCCCATTTGTCTAGTTTTGCTTTTGTTACATGAGCTTTTGGGGTCAAATCCCAAAATTCATTGCCCAGACCAGTGTCCTGTAGTTTCTTCCCTAGGTTTGCTTCTTGTAGCATTATGGTCTCAGGTCATATGTTTAAATCTTTAATAAAATGGATTTGTTTTTGTGTTTGTATGTTTTGGATGGTCGAGCAAAGATCATCTTCCTGAACTAAACAAAGCAAATCTGTTTTTTTCCATTGTAGTTGTCACAGTGACTTATACCGTAAATTGTTTAAAGACATAAAGTAGCTGTTTTCTATTCAAATCCCTTGCTGATTTATATTCAACTAGTTATTGACAGTGGAACTCACACCCCCACTGTATCATCAGCAACAAAAAATAAAATGTTCCTAATTTCTGGTAACAAATTATGTTTGAGGTTAAAAATTTAAAAGACCATGTGACAATCTAATTGACAGAGAAAGATTAGTATAAGAAGTCAGAATTGGTAGGTAGTTCCCACCCACCAATAAAACCCTCCCTTTAGAAGGAATACAGTCATGCACTGCATAGTGACATTTTGATCAATGATGGACCACATATATGATGGTAATACCATTAAATTATAATGGAGTATATATAGAAACCTGTTATATAGCACTTGATATTGACATTGCAGATTGATTGGGGTAATGATTGATATTCATTATTGGTGCTGGGACATTTGGTTTTCCATATGAGAAGAAATACACACACACACACAACACATATATACACACACACACACACGTTCTATCTCGGTTTGTGTAAGTACAGTCTATGATGTTCTTATGATGAAATTGCCTAATGATGCATTTCTCAGAATATATTCTTGTTGCTATGCAAGTTGTGACTGTAATCATTTTATTTATTCTAGAACACAGAATCAGAAATCTCATTGTGTTACAGCTTAATTTGAAGCCTCCTTTTAGGGGTTGGCCCTAATCAGTCTCCTGGAGGGTGGCAGTCCACAGTTATATTTCCCCTTCAAACCCCTTCCCACAAGCCTGAAAAAGGCTAGGACACATTTTCAGAAATGTCACTGATCATTCTAGACTCTTGTCAATGCTTCATCCCAAATCTCCCTAGGCCAGTTACAAAAGAAAATAAATGAAAACCGAAACCAAATACTCAGACACACATAAAAAGACAACCAAAAAGTACATTTGAACTGGCATGAGTCTGTTGTGAATCTTTGTAGGGGCTAGCAAGGTGCTAAGATGGCCAGAGCCTTGGATGTTTCAGAAATCTGTTCTCAGGCCGGGTGCAGTGGCTCATACCTGTAATCTCAACACTATGGGAGGCTGAGGTGGGTGGTCACCTGAGGTCAGGAGTTCGAGACCAGCCTGGCCAACATGGTGAAACCCCGTCTCTACTAAAAATACAAAAATTTAGCTGGGCCTCGTAGCAGGCACCTGTAATCCCAGCTACTCAGAAGGCTGAGGCAGGAGAATTGCTTGAACCTGGGAGGTGGAGGGTGTGGTGAACCAAGATTGTGCCATTGCACTCTAGCTTGGTCTCAAAAAAAAAAAAAAAAAAAAAAAAAGAAATCTGTTGTCTATCATACCCATATTCCAAAGGAGTCAGCAGGACAATCACACATGAGTCTTGAAAATTAATCAAATTTTGCATGTGATTGGTGAGCCTCTCACTTATGTTTGTGCACTTATTCTTCCCCTCCACTCTGGTCCTCATCTCTGCCTAAATCCACACCTAGTCTTACAGACGGTGTTGTTTTCTGTGAAATGTGAGGAGATGAAAGAAGCCTATGTAAGTTTGAACTCTGCAGCTCCGTTTCCTAAATGATGCCTGAGTAGGAATGATTTAATTTTGTTGCATGAACATCCAGTATCTCAGGGACCCTGAGAGTAAATAGATGGTTGTGAAGAAGAATTTTGGGCCGTGGGTGTCAGAGCACCAAACACAATTACTCCAGAGTTCAAGTTCCGATGGGATTGTTTCCAGTCCATAAATTCTGTGTGCTACAGCTGATTCCTTAAATTAAACTTTAAATCAGTTTGTGTGTCTTACCTGAAGTGGGGTGGGGTTTCTGGTCTGGCACTGAACTACTAGGCTAGGAGGTCAGTGTTTTCTTTGGAGCGGTTTTTCTGAGGGTAAGAGTCATTGCATCAAGCAAGTGAGAACTGTAAAGGAGAGGAGGAAAAGAGTAATTATCATAATGTCACATTTTTTCTTACAAAATAAGATTAGGAGAAAAATGAATAACCCTCTAGGAGGAGGATGAGGAGGTGGCAGAAATAGAATTGTGCATCTGGGATCTGCAACTGAGATATCCTGTGCCTACCTATTGCTTTTCCCAAAGCAAAGGCTTGAGCACCCTGTGTATGTGAAGCCAGTTTTCCTTTAGGTCCTGTGACTGTGCTGGGGACAGGGTAGCTGTTGCCACTGTTATTGGAATAACTTTTCTGCACTTGATAAGGTGATGAGGAGCAAACCTGGGGGACCAGATCTCATATACACATATATTTAAGAGAGAGATATATATATATGTTTATGTATATATGTGTATATGTATATATCGCTTTAGGGGCATTTTAATAGCTCTGGCAGTCGAAGGAGTTTATATAATTGTCTGCCAAAACTGCAATGTAAAAGAGCCAAGTTGAAAGTCTGACTGAAAGCTAGAATTCAGGGGACAGGAAGTGACATCTGCCAGAAATGAGTTCTCTTATGCAAGGTCCTTAGAGGAGTTGTCAGTGCCCTCTAGCCCAAGACCACCGGGAACACACCTGTGGTTGAACAGGTTGGGTTGATTGCTCAGTGCATCACGTGGAGGGAGAGCATACACCATGGGTGCTGTGGTGCTTCTCTGTTAAAGGGTGTCAGAAAGGACTAATTGTGGGATTTGAACCTGTGTTAGGTTAATTTGAGGAACATTTAGAGAAGCGTGTCTTTGCTCTGGATTGGACTCTGTTAGGAAATGGGAATAATTCTGTGATTGGGTATCTTAGTGAATCTTATCCACAAGGAGGCTAATTGGTAAAGTAGCAACAGTTACTGTTAGCCAGGATAGCAGAGTGGTCATTTTTGTGGCTTGGTCAAAGTTCGTGTTTTGTTTCTTCAGATACAATTATGAGGTGGTATTTTTTTTTCTTGGCCACTGTGGTCACATAGTGGCCTTGTCTGATAGTGGCGGTTTATGAAATCGTTTGTGTTCATCAGGAGAACACCAAGGCCCAGCTGCAAGAGCCAGGCCAGTTGCCACGAGTGACCAGTGCTGGGTCCAGCCGCCTATTGGAGGCCAGATTTCCTTTCTTCTAAGAGTCATTTATAGCAGATAAATAGATGTGCTGAACAGGAAAGCTTGGGACTAGATGTGGATGAAAGCATCTGGTTACCTTCCCTTTTTTTTTTTTTTTTTTTTTTTTTTTTTTTGAGGTGGAGTCTCACTCTGTCACCCAGACTGGAATGCAGTGGTGCGATCTTGGCTCATTGCAGCCTCTGCCTCCTGGGTTCAAGAGATCCTCCTGCCTCAGCCTCCCAACTTAGCTGGGACTATAGGTATGCACCACCATGCCCAGCTAGTTTTTGTATTTTTAGTGAAGATGGGGTTTCACCATGTTGGCCAGTCTGGTCTTGAACTCCTGACCTCAAGTGATCCACCTGCCTCGGCCTCCCAAAGTGCTGAGATTATAGGCATGAGCCACTGTGCCTGGCCTTCTGGTTGCCTTCTAACAGAGCTTAGGAGCCTCAGTTAAAATATTAGTCTCCTGAGGTGGTTTTTCCTTAAAAAATCAGATCAAAGTATAGTTAAACATTAGAAGTACATGGGAGAAAGTGGCAGATTGTATTTTTCAGAGATGACCACAATAGTACCTCTCATCCCACACTCTCTTCTGTAATGTGACCTTGCTACCCTTCCATTGAGAAGTAGGGTCAAATGTCTCCTCTCCTTTGAATCTGGGCAGACTTTGATTATATTAACCAATAGAATAGGACGCAGTGAGACTGTGACTTCTAAGGCTAGGCTATAAAAGGCAGTGTAGCTTCTAGCTCACCTGCAGGGACATTCACCTTTAGACCCCTGAGCTGCCATTACAAAGCCTGATTACCCTGAGGCTGCCATACTGTGAGAAGGCCGAGGCCTATGGTAAGGCCACTTATAGGTCCTCTGATCAACAGCCCTAGCTGAGGTTCCAGCTAATAGCCAACATTAACCAGTAGCCTGTGAATGAAAGCTCCTAGATGATTTTAGCCCCCTGCCTTCTGAGGCCAGCTGAGGCCCCAGACATCATGAAGTAGAAACAAATTATCTCTGCTCCATGATGTCTCAATTCTTAAACCACAGAACCCGAGAACAAAGTAAAATGATTGTTTATTGCCACTAAAATTTAGATTGGTTTATTATGAAGCAATAGTAATTCAAACAGAGGTGGGGAGCTTGGTTAACAGAAAAGGATTGAAGTAAAAGGAGCAAGGAAGGCAAATAGTCGGTAGAGGAGGAACAGGCTGGTAGACAAAGCATTTCACTTTGCTGCTGATGAGGGGCTATTTGATCCCAGAGACTTCAGAGTGGACAGAAGTAGACAGTAGAGGGGAAAAATGTAAAGAGAGTTTATCCATCATGCTAAATGAAACTGCTCTGGATAAATGAAACATTTCTAGATAATTGTGCTCCTTTTAAAATAAGATCTTGAACTATTTATTTTTTGCCTGAACATCTTGACTAAAAACAACAGAAGTGTGTGGAGTTTTTTGTAAGTAAAAATAGTAATAATAATATTAACATTGGCAAACTGTTCAGTGAGTAACAAGATTTAATATTGTAGTTGCCTGTGCTGACAAGCCTTTAAGGAAGTCCCACTAATCATTTTCAGTCAATTATCTTGAATTGTTTATAAAAAACGATTTCTACTTTGCTGTGGTTATATGAATGTTTGCCACAGTATACCTTATTTGAAGTGTTTAACATATGACACTTGGCTAGCATTAGTGTTGAAACTGTGAAGATGTTTAGCTCTTCAATCTTCCTTGGTAATAGTACTTAGTTAACAGATTGAAAGGACATTTGCTCACCTCTGTCTCATTGCATGAGAGGAAAGCACAATGTTATTTCCAATGATATGTATGGAAGTTTCATTATTTTAATCTGGCAGAATCTGGTTCAGTTTTTTGGAAATAGGGTCTCACTGTGTTGCCAGTTGGAGTGCGATGGTGAGATCATGGCTCACTGCAGCCTCGACTCCCAGGCTCAAACAATCCTCCCACCTCAGCCTCCCAAATAGCTGGGACTACAGGACAGTGCCACCATGTCCAGCTAGTTTTTGTGTTTTTTGTACAGACAGGGTTTCACCACATTGCCCAGGCTTATCATGAGCACTTTAAAAAGAAAAAAAAAGACTAGTCAAGCATAGTAGTGAGAAGGCTGGCTCACTTTTAAAGTCTCCGTACGTGTCCACATTTTATATTTTATCTACATCAATAGTTTTTGCTGGGTAACCTATTCTATTTGTAGATAAGAATAGAAGTCGTAGGGCTGGGTGTGGTGGCTCACACCTGTAACTCCAGCACTTTGGGAGGTCGAGGGGTGGACTGCTTGAGCCCAGTAGTTTGAGACCAGCCTGGGCAACATGGTAAAACCCTGTCTCTACAAAAAATACAAAAATTAGCCAGACGTGGTGGTGCATGCCTGTGGTCCCAGCTAATCTGGAGGCTGAGGTGGGAGTATCGTTTGAGCCAAGGAGGTGGCGTGAACTGTGATCATGCCCCTGCACTCCAGCCTGGGTGATAGAGTGAGACCCTGGAAAAAAAGAGAAGTGGAAGTCCTTGTACTGTTGGAATTGCTTAATCAGTGAACTTTTAAAGATATTGGTTATAAATGTTGCGTACAGCAACCAAGTGACCACATGGTTATGGGCCAAGGTACAAAATGTCTCAGTCATTTGTTTCATTGTAAAAATTCATGTGAATATCTAAGGTTTTGAAGATCTACACCTATGTTTTCTAGGAGTTTTATATTTTTCTTTCCTGTGCCTTTGTTTTGGGGTAAGTTTGGCATGTGGTGTGAAGTTGGATCCCAGCTTTGTTTTCCAGGTGCATATCTAGTTGTCTCAGCAGCTGGATTTCACAGCTTACTGTGATTGTGAGGTTTCTGGTTTTCAAGGCTGCCACTGAGCCGAAGAGCGGGGGATGTGAATAGAACAAGTTAAAAGGCCACAAAGATCAGTGTTCTTGCCAAGATTCAGTTGCTTTCTTGAATAACTGCTTCTTAGATTGCTGCAAGCTTTTGGATAATTTCCAGAATATTGAAAAACTGGATTTTAACAATTTTTGCCAATATTCTCATTGCTGCATTTGAGGAGCAGATTTTTGGAGGTTTTCACTCTGCCATTCTGAAAGTCCCTACTCATAGTTTTCTATTTTGCCTGGGGCATTGGATCTCCATATGAAATAATAATTTTGATATATGTGGATACTTTGGTCAGAACTTCTTAGCAGTGGGCAGGATTTGGACTGACCCACAAAATGCTTAAAGTGTCCTTCTCCTGTCTCTTCAGGACTCTAAAACACTGTCCTGGGTGGAGGCTGTGCTGTATTCATGAGCAGGCCAGTGGGTGAGAACTATAGGCAGCCAGTGAGACCATGATGTTCTTGTCCCTGCCAGACTGTTTCTTTGCTCATAGACATATGAAAACATCTGGAGATATGTTTGAGATATATTTTTCCCCAGAGATGGACCACCAGTTCCCTCTACTGTTGATGGTATTCCCCAGAAAGTTTATTAGACTTGGACCTCTCCTTTAGAATGAATTTGGGAGAGACCAGTATTAAAGGGGGTAATTGGAGAACCAGGGAAGGCTTTCTGCAGGAGGCATGAGTTTTGACCTAGTCTTACAGAGTGAGTGAGAGCTGATTAGTTGAAGAAAACGGGTGGTGAGTAAGAAGTAGTTCAATTTAACACAAGCCATGGAAATATATGTAATTAATTTCCCTCACTGAGCCAATGCAAGAATAAAACCCAGGCTTATCCCTGGGAGAAAGCCGGAAACTATGCAGTGATCCCCACCCACCAAGAAAGAGGCAGAACCCTGTCTCTACAAAAAAGAAATTATCAGGATGTGGTGGCACATGCCTATAGTACCAGCCGCTTGGGAGGCTGAGGTGGGAAGATTGCTTCTCAAGCCTCGGAGGTCCAGGCTGCAGTGAGTCGTGATCCCACTACTGTACTCCAGCCTGGGCAACAGAGTGAGACTTTGTCTCTAAATAAGTAAATAAATAAGGAGGGCAGGCTGTATATCATAGTCATAAAAAACTAAAGACCTGTTGTCAGACAACTTAAGTACAAATGCCAGATCTTCTGCTTATTGGCTGTGTGACCCTGGGAAACTTACTTTACCTCTTTGGTCCTGCTATCTTTGTAAAGTGGGAATATCTACCTGCTTCACAGGTTTGATGAGTTTAAATGAGGTAATGCATCACTAGTGCAAAGCACAATATCTTGCACAGATTGTTTACTAAAGTCCTCATTTTATTTTATCTTTTTGATATGGATTCTCACTCTGTTGCCTAGGCTGGAGTGCAGTGGTGCAATCTCAGCTCACCGCAAGTTCCACCTCCCAGGTTCAAGTGATTCTCCTGTCTCAACCTCCCAAGTAGCTCGGATTACAGGCATGTGCCACCATGGCCACTAATTTTGTATTTTTAGTAGAGACAGGGTTTCACCATGTTGGCCAGGCTGGTCTTGAACTCCTGGCCTCCAGTGAACCACTGGCTTCAGTCTCTCACAGTGCTGGGATTACAGGCATGAGCCACTACGCCCAGCCAATTTTTATTTTTGAGACAAGGTCTTACTCTCTCACTCAGTTTGGAGTGTAGTCGTGCCATCACAGCTCACTGCAACTGATACGGAAGGGTGAAGGGAAGTACTGGGAAGGGAAGGGTGATACCTTTAAATGATATGGAAGGAGGGAAGGGCCTGGTCCCTGGCTGGGGCTCTACCCCCAGGCCTGTGCCCATGGACCTAGGCGAGGGACAGGTATTTTTGTTTTCTGCCAAATGTTGCATTTCCCAAGACCACCCTGGCCTGCCATGCCCCCATGCTGTGCCTATAAAAACCCAGAGACTCTGGTAGGCAGAGACACATGTGGCTAGACATTGAGAGGAGCACATCAGTGGAGGAACACACAGGTGGCTGGATGTTGAGAGGAATGCACCGACAGACCACCAACCAGCAGAACAACATGGAGTTTGACTAGGACAGTAAGAAAAGAGCCTGGGCCGCCGATTGGCCCGACTCTAGAGAAAAACCATCTCCCTTCTGGTTCCCCTGTCTACTGAGAACTACTTCCACTCAATGAAACCTTGCACTCATTTTCAAAGCCCACGTGTGATCTGATTCCTCCAGTACACCAAAGCAAGAACTCGAGATACAGAAAGCTCTGTCCTTGTGATAAGGCAGGGGTCTAATTGAGCTAACGCAAGCTGCCTATGGGCAGCTAAATTAAAAGAACACCCTGTAACACATGCCCACCGGGGCTTCAGCTGTAAACATTCACCCCTAGACACTGCCATGGGGCTCCCTGCCCATCTATATGCGTCCACAGAGGTTTGAGCAGTGGGGCACAGAAGAAGTGAGCCACAGCCCTATTGCACGCCCTGCGAGGGGGACAAGGGAACTTTTCCCGTTCCAACCTGTGCCTCCTGGGCTCAAGTGATCCTCACACCTCAGTCTCCCCAGTAACTGTAAGTATAGGCACACCACCATGCCTGGCTAAATTGTGTATTTTTTGTAGATACTGTGTCTCCCTATGTTACTCAGGCTGGTCTCAAACTCCTGGCCTCAAGCAGTCCTCCTGCCTCAGCCTCCCAAAGTGCTGGGATTACAGGCGTGAACCACTGTGCTGGCTGGTGGGCAGCCACATTTTAAATCCCTGAGTCTAGCCATAAATCCAAATATCAAATGCACAAAGCCTAAAAACCATGTAAGTGTGGTGAAAATAGAAACTTTTTGAATGTTTTATGAAATTTATTTCTGTTCTGTTCACTTTTAGAATTTGGTAGCATCTTGAAAATGCCAACTGTCTCCATCATGTTAGGAAGAATCATATTTTTTTTTTTTTGTTTTTTATCTATATTTGAGACAGGACATCTGTGAACAAAAGGTCTCTGAAAAGGAAGCTGGAGGAAAGAGACTATTCCAGTGAACAGTTTGCAAACCCAGTAGTCACAGCCTCCAGTGTAAAATGAAAGTGCATTTATAAGGAAGGATTGAAATGTGTTTAGTTCTGATTGGTCAATGCAGCTGAGTTCTGATTGGTCAATGCAGCTGAGTTCTGATTGGTCCATATAGCTGAGCCCTGATTGGTCAACACAGCTGAGTTCCAATTGGCTGTGGCAGATGAGCTCTGATTGGTTGTTTCAGGGAAGGGCTAAAAGTCTGAAAGATAAAAGAGGGCCGGTTTTCAGGGAAATCAGAGTATGTGTGTGACCCCTAGTCAGCAAATGGCTGGTTGGTTCTATTTTACATTTAGGCCCAGTTAGCTGCTCAAGATCTATCTTGAAGGATTGGTTTTTTTCAGGTTTATGTTTGTTCACATATGAAAGGAAGAACACTCACTTTGGGGCTTGAGGGGCACAGGGTTACAGTAGAGACAGGGATCAAGCAGAGTGTGTCTCCAGGGGCTAGGTGAGACTCATAGGGATGGAGTCAAGTTGTTGATTAGCTTAACCTCCTACTAGGAGATTCTATCACCTTAATTTTTCCCTCCTTCAGTTTGAGAGGTACAAGGTTTTATTTATTGAATTATCAAACATGCATTGGGGCAGGGTTATAGTGACAGTAGTTTTTTTGTTTTGTTTTGTTTTGTTTTCAAACTAGAGCATGGGTTCTGGACCCAGAATAGGCTTAAATCTGAGCTCTAGCATTTCCTGGCTGTGTGACTATGGACAATTTACCCAACCTTTCTGTTCTTCTTTTGCTTCATCTGTAACATGAAGATAATCATATTATCGACCTCGTTGAGTTGTGAGCATTAAATAGGATAATGCAGATACAGTATTCAGTACTCAACAAATGTTAAACATTATAATAATTATTTTATAGTAGGTGGAACTCTGGCTATTTTAATTCTCTGTGTACATGTTTAATTCTTTGTTGACATGCTCAGCTGGTTTTTTTCATCATTGTGTCTCCTCTGCCTGTCTGTTCTACACATGACACTTATGAAATAAGTTTGTTGGGTGTATGAATGAATGCTTACAGGTAAACAATTATGATACAATGAGAGGTGCTATAACAGAGCTTGAGTACAAGACACTTTCCGGGACATGGAGAAGGATATGATTAACTCTGAGCAGTTCAGAGAATAGTTCAGCGAGGCCGTTCCCTTCCAGAACTTTCCAAAGTTCAGTTTGCTGTCAGAGCAAACTGCACAGGGGAATTAAGTGAAGGGATGCTAGATAGCCACCAGGTGGCGATATTGCAGAAGGATTTAAGTAGCAGAGGAAAAGAGCAGCCCACTTCCAGCCAGGAGTCCGTGTTTATTATCCACGTCAGGTTTTTTCTCCTGTCCGCAAAAGTTCGAGCTATGATTTCTTTTCCTTTGTTCTGATGGTCTTGGAGCACTGCTGTTCCTGCCCAAGGCTGCTTTGGGAGCTGCCTGGTGCTCCAGCCACTCTGTCATTACCAGACAGAGGAGAGAAATGATGCTGTTTCCAGTTCAGTTGTTGTTGGACTTCTAATTCTGACATCACTGACCTGATCTTTCTTCTGCTATGCCTCCCATGGAGGGAGTTAAAGGGGTGAGGAAAGAAGCAAAACTGATGTCTTTTGAGACTTCTGGCACTGTATCAGACATATATACATATATAATGTGTAGGCATATTATATGTGTATATATTTATGTTATATGTAACATAAACATATAATTATATATATTTGATATGTGAGTTGTGAGACATTTTATATAGTGGGAAGCTGAGGCTCAGAGAAGGGCATCTTTTCAGTATGCAAATAAAATTCTCTAGTGAATCAAACCTGGTATCAGATACTGGGGATACAAGATTAGGAAGATGTGGGCCCTGCCCCTAAGTCTTGTGCTCCTGTAATACTCTTATTACATCACGTTATTAGTGGTTATTTATGTATCTGTCTTTTCAGATAGATGGTAAATTCCTTAAAAGGCAGCAGCCGTTTTGCATTCAACATTGCTTTCCTCATACTTAGCACAGGCTCCAGTACATGGTAGATATTTAATTATAGTAATTAAAAGTTCTTCTTCATTTATAAGGAAGGATTGAAATGTGTTTAGTTCTGATTGGTCAATGCAGCTGAGTTCTGATTGGTCAATGCAGCTGAGTTCTGATTGGTCCATATAGCTGAGCCCTGATTGGTCAACACAGCTGAGCTCTGATTGGCTGTGGCAGATGAGCTCTGATTGGTTGTTTCAGGGAAGGGCTAAAAGCCTGAAAGATAAAAGAGGGCTGGCTTTCAGGGAAATCAGAGTATGTGTGTGACCCCCTAGTCAGCAAATGGCTGGTTGGTTCTATTTTACATTTAGGCCCAGTTAGCTGCTCAAGGTCTATCTTGAAGGATTGGCTTTTTTCAGGTTTATGTTTGTTCACATATGAAAGGAAGAACACTCACTTTGGGGCTTGAGGGGCGCAGGGTTACAGTAGAGACAGGGATCAAGCAGAGCGTGTCTCCAGGGGCGTGTCTCCTGTGAGACACAGGATAATTGTGTTTGACTGGGCAGTGGGAATGAGTGAAGAGTTTCAAGCAGGGCAGTGACATGATGAGGTTTTTGCTGGAGGTGGGTAACAGGTTGCCCATTGGATTGGAGGAGTGAGTGGAGGCAGGCAGGAAGGAGACTATGGCAGAATCTGTGCCAGAGGGGATTTGGGCCAGAACGAGGGCCATGGCAGTGAGTATGGAGAGAAAACAGATTGGAGAGTTATTGAGGACATGAATTAGCAGGATCTGCTCATTTCTTAGATGTGGAGATCGAAGAGTTCCAGGCTTGGGTGATGGTGGTACCAACAACAGGTTCAAAATAAAGAGAGGAAGTGGATTTGGCTGGGGAGCATTAGCTCAGTTTTGGACATGCTGAGGTTGAAGTGTCTATTCAGGGGGTGTGATATGTTAGGATGTGTGAAACCAAAACTCAGGAAAGAGGTCAGGAGTGAAAATCTGGGAATCATGAGCCTATTGGCGGAGCTTAAAGGCTTGCCAGGGGATGCCATCACTCAGGGGCAGGATATGCAGTAAAACAGGAAGTGGACTAAGGATGGAACCCGCTAACCTTGACACAGATGGGCTGAATAATGAGAAACCCATGAGAAAGATGGAAATGGAATAGCCAGGGAGATTGGAAGAAAACCAGGAGGGTGTGCCGCGACAGCAGGCAACAGAGAAAAGAGTTCAGAAAGGAGGGAACATGGGAGCGGTTAGTACTTTAGAGGCAGGTAGGAAGGTGATGGTAGAGAATAGTTCAGTGTGGCTGGGCTTGGGGCCGTCATAGAGGAGTGGCAGGAGATGAGCCCAGAAAGGCCAGTCGGGCTCTTATGCAAGGAACTTTGGTCAAGAGGCTAGAGGTAAGGTTTCATTTTGTAGGAAAGGAAGAATCATTGAGGGGTTTCCAATAGGAGTAACATGGTCAGGTCAAGGTGTTTCAGAAAGGTCAGGCTGAGGCAGTGTGGAGGACACTGTGGAGGAGGCAATGGCTCATTGAAGTAACGTAAAGTGGCTTTTGGGCTGTGAAAGAAGGCCCAGTCTTCCAAGATCTTCAGTGGGTAAAATTGAGATGCCTTGAAATGGGTAGTTAACAGTCATTGAGCACTGTTCGAAGTGCTTACATGAATGATTTTAATTCTCACAACCGACCTATGAGGTACATTAAGGTCATTTTATGTCCGAGGAAACAGGAACAGAGAAAGTAATGTGCTGAACAGAACTAATAAGTGGCAGAGCTTGGATTCAAACTCAGGTGGTTTGGCTCAAACCTGCACTCTTAACTTCAGTGTTGTTTTGCCTTGATTTGAGGTGGAGAGTGAGGGGGGGTTGTAGTTCGTATTAGGTTCAGCTGTGAGTTGTTAGCCATCCAAAATAACAGTGGGCTTACTGTCCGATCGTCTCCGCTGTGTGACACTTGTCCTTTGATCATTGCATTTATGTTTCAAGCAGTAAAATACTGGGTAGAGGAAAGGGGAGAATAGATGTCGGGGGCAACAGAAGTCTCTGCTATAAAAGAAATCCCAGGTCGCTGACATTTGCATGGAGGATAATATTGCCACAAATTTGAGACCACAGGAAACCTGTTAGAACTTTATCATTTGATAGTTTCTTTTCCCAGCATCCTTCCTTTGCCCTGGAAATGAACCCTTCTGTGACTCCTCTGCTGTTCAGCCATTCAGTGCTCATGAGAGCTTCCAATTCATAGTACCTGTCTTTCTGGCCACAGTTGATTCCATTGGTTGAGGTGTGGGCATGTAGTGTAGGTCAGGACAATCAGAATTTTTTTCTTCAATTTTTAAAAATTTAATTGAGGGAAAATATTGCCTCTTGCTTTTGTAGCACAGCTAGGAGATGCGTGGCCAGAAACTGCTGACAGCACTTTTTATAGCCACGGGGAGGAAACTTGTTTCAGAGAATGAAGTGAACTTGCAGGATAGGCAATTGAAAGATTCCTGTTCATGTTCAAGTCTCTGCTTGTACTTGTCCTTGAGGCTTATCTATTTATGATTATGTGAAACTTCCAGTAAATTCACTCTTTGGCCCAAATGGTGTTTCTATTACTTGCAGTCAGTAAAGTCCTAATTAAATCTGTGTTCAAATAGGTAATTCTGGAATCACTGTAGATGTGTTTAGGGTCTGTGTGTATGTTGGAGGTCATAGTAAATAGTAACCAGAAGCAGGGAGGGAATTTTTGAGCCTGTTTTAATGGTCTACATGAAAAACAATGAGAATCTGAACTAGGACAGTGTCAGTGGCTGCTGTAGGTCCTGGCCAGGCTTGCCATGCTCAGTCTCTTACTATCTTCTAGACTGTGAACCAGTCACCCACCTCTATAGGCTGCTCATCTTTACATGGCTGCAGTACAGCTGGTCACTATTCATTATGAGCATATTTTCCTCTGTGTCCTTGGGAATCATTATAGCTGCTTAACAATTCCTGTCAGCTAATCCTAATGTGTCAGTCATCCCGGGGTCAGTCTTGATTGATTGCCTTTTTTCTTTAGTATAGGTAACATTTTTCTGTTTCCCACAGGAAACATGTTCAATCATTTTGACTGGTCTCAAACACTGTTCAGTCATTTTGACTTGTCTCCTGGCCATTGTAGAGGACATGTTCTAGAGAATCTGGATCCATTGTATTCCTCTGAATCAGAGTATTGACATTTTTGTTTTAGCAGCGTTTAACTTGACTAAACTCAAACTCCATGCTCTGCCTCCCTCATGATAGGCAGTTACTGAAGTCTCTAGTCAGTTCTTTTAGCCTTATACAGATTGGAGACTGTCCCATGAATGTATAATTCCGAGGTCAGCCAGAAATTTGCGTAGAGTTGTTACACAGAATTCAGGGCTCTGCCTATCTGGCTCTCTCCATTACAAAATTTCACCCCCACTCTACCTCCTCACCCCCAGTTTTCAGCTGCTGTGGAAACTCTGAACTCTGTCCTCTTGTCTTCAAGTTAGTAAGGTTCACCCATCAGGGAATTGACTGGGGCCTACCCTGTGGTTCAAAGTCTTAAAAATGGGAATCTCATCTAGTTCTGATCTCTTCTTTTAAATGTAGATTCTCCTCCAGTTTCTGCCTGCCTTGGGTTGCTTGTGAATACTTAGAGATAATTTTAAAAAATATTATGTCCAGAGTATATAGCTGTTACATTTGAAGGAGGATGGGTTTGATAGGAGCTATTTGGTCATTTACTAGAAGCCAAAACCTCTCTGGTCACTGTTGTATGACCTGTGGTGTGTGTAGTTAGAATGTGCTGGTAATGTATTAAGAAACTATACACACGATCTGGATGTGAGATCCAGATGATAAGCTTGATAAAGGCAGCTTTTATAATCACATACACTAAATACAATGATGTTTCAGGACAGCATGTTCAGGGGTATAAGGAACTTGATTAGCCAGTAAGCCCCCACTTGGGGGTTCCCAGGAACTGAAGTAACCTCACCCTAGAAACAGCATCCCAATTTGTGTGCCTCTCCCCATGAGTTTAACTCGTTAAATGTCTCCTATCTTGATATCTCTGGATCACCTCTGCTTTACAAAAAAAGTATTTGAGTTTATTATAGTAAATATTAATTTCTATATGGTTTACAGATCAGAATGATGAACTGAGACCCCTGTCTAGTTTTCTGCCAGAGACCTAGTACTTAGGATGGAGAGGAGTAGATAAATTGACAAACTTTTCAGCAGGTTGAATGGTCAGGGATCTGTGACAAAGTGTATTCAGGAGAATAGAAGAGAGGGTAGAGTTAAGGATGACTTCCAAGTTTCAGCCTTGGGCATCTAGGTGGGTAGTAAATACAGGAGAAAAAAGACAAGGAAGAGAGCAAGCATAAGGAAGATGAATTAAGCTTTGGCTGTTTGAAGTACCTGCTGAACATCTAGGCGAGTACATAAGATTCTGGATGACTGGAGAGAAGCCTGGGATGGTGATTTATATTGAGGAATCACCAATAGATAAGTGGTAGATGAGGCTATAGGTATAGTTGATATAACCAGGTAGCATATGCAGAGTGAGAAGAGAGCTGATAGCAAAGTCCAGTAGATAAGGGGAGAGCATAAGAAATAAGTCACTTTAGGAAAATGAGGAACAGACCAGGAAAGTTGATATACAGAAGCTAGGGGAGGAGAATTTCAAGAAGAAATTTAGTGGTCATTAGGGTCCAATTCTAAAAAAACAAGCAAAACAAGTACTGAAAGGCATCTATTGAATTTAACAACTAAATGGTCTGTCTTTACCTCAAAGATTACAGTTTCAGTGGAGTGATGGGGAAATGTGGCCAGATTGCAGCAGTTTGAGGAGTGCCCGGAGGTGGTCGTCTGTAACATGTGGCTCCTATCAACCAAGCTCCAAGTAACTGTACCTCTGTGGAGTGCCCCATTGTTAAATCTGGTGGGCCTTGTACAAGGGTTTAACGGAAAGAATGCAAGGAATTAATGCTGCTTGACTTCCAAGGAAAGGTTGTAAGGATCCTGTAACTTTTGCCTTGGTCTTTTGGATCCGTCAGGAACCATGTAAGAAGTCTGATCGCCCTGCTGGAGAAACCAAATGGAGAGGTCCAGAGAGTTCCAGAGACAACATGGAGAGAGAGCGCACAGCCCAGCTGAGACCAACTTTTCAGTTATCCCCACCAATGTGCCACACATATGAAGGAAGTCATCTTGACCCCTCCAGAACAACCAAGCCAACCAGCTGGATGATAGATATATGGGGATTCATTTTCCTAGTCTAATTTTGTATATGTTTGCAATTTTCCGTAATAGAAGGCTTTTTAAAGTGGTTCATTTTGGACTGCATTGCATTTACACTTTCTTTGATTCCTTACCAGCATGTGGAAGTCTGCAGCTGTCAAAGGTGTTAAGTTCAAGTGACGTTTTGGTACAAACAGCCATCCGCCACCAACCTACCACATATCCTTCTGGGGGTTACTAATCTAGTACTCACTCTCTGCTAGAACAGGAACAGTGACAGGCAGAATTGTAACATCAGCAGCTCTTTCTCTTGGAGAGAACCTCTGGGTCAGAGGCAATGGAATCCTGTATTATTTTGAGAGTCCACTGAGCCCAGACTAGCTGACTCTGTGAAAGTACGGTTTTAATGTGCATCTATGGCTTTAGCAGACGGTAACTTGGATTTGGTCCAAGGGTCCGTGGATTCCAATCACTTAACTCCAGCCTGGGTTGAGTCAGCAATCCAGAGAAAGGGCCTCTGTCAAGCAATTCTTAGGAGACCCAGTCTGTCCAACTAACCTTCATATATTCTTTCATAGCTATATCTATTCTTTTTTTATTATTATTATACTTTAAGTTGTATATTGATCATTTTAAGGATGTAACCAGATGCTCCCAGGAACCTAAACCTGTATTTCCACTAGGAGCAATGGCTCAGTATTTGGTAATTCATTGCTTGAGGTGACCTTATAGAATATAACTACCGCAAATAATGAATCAAGTATACATACACATGTGTGTGTGTGTGTGTGTGTGTGTGTGTGTGTCTGTCTGTGTATTTTGGAGTACTCTAATGCAAACTGCTGACATCTTAACATTTTATCTGAAAATGTTTCAATATGTCTCCCTAACATATTGGTTCTTAAAGTGTGATGTGAAGAGTCCTGGTGACACCTGAGACTGAGACCCTTTCAGGTGTCTGGGAAATCCTTTTTCCAACTACATATCTCCATGATGTTGGATTTGTCTTCCTATACTTTATCCAAAACAGCATATTACAACATTAAATGAAGAAGCAAATATGAGAATCTAGCTGTCTTGTACTGAGGCAGACATTTAAAAGATTTTTAGAAATGTAAAACATTCCTAAATTCTTTGTTTTTTAAAATGCAATTATTTTAATAAAATTTTATTTATGATAATCAGTGGATTTATTATTGTAAATGTATTAATACATATTTTTTCTCGCTTTTTCCTTCTTTTCTTTTTCCTTCTTTCTTTACTTTTCTTTTTTGAGACAGAGTTTCACTCTTGTTGCCCAGGCTGGAGTGCAATGGTGCAATCTCAGCTCACTGCAACCTCCATGTCCCAGGTTCAAGCGATTCTCCTAACTCAGCCTCCCGAGTAGCTGGGATTACAGACATGTGCCGCCACGTCTGCCTAATTTTATACTTTTTACTTGTTGGTCAGGCTCCTTTTGAACTCCCGACCTCAGGTGAGCTGCCTGCCTTGGCCTCCTAAAGTGCTGGGATTACAGGTGTGAACCACTGCGCCTGGCCATTAATACATAGTTTTAAAATTTCAGTTTTGATTTCTAATATAGTAAATATTGATAGATCTGTGACCTGCACTAGCAAAAGCTCTTTAGGGTCTAAGAATGTTAATATTTTTACCATGTGTATATAATTTTTATTTGTAAATATATTATTAAAATAACTGTCACATAAGAAAACAATCCTTTTTACAAAGAAGCACTGGTGCACTTCCTTTTAGCACTGTTTGTAAAACTTGTCAAAAGGAGGATGAATTTTTAAACTACCCCAGCTGTGCCTAGAGGACAGCTAACACAGGAAGAACAAGTCTAGCAAAAAAAATTCACCAAGGCTACTTTCTGCCACCGTGGAATCCAACATTAATTTTTTTTTTTTTTTTTGACAGAGTCTAGCTCTGTTGCCCAGGCTGTAGTGCAGTGGCGCGATCTCGGTTCACTGCAACCTCCACCTTGCTGGTTCAAGCCATTCTTGTGCCTCAGCCTCCCGAGTAGCTGGGATTTCAGGCATGTGCTACCACACCTGGCTAATTTTTGTATTTTTAGCAGAGACTGCTTTTGCCAATATTGGCCAGGCTGGTCTCGAACTCCTGACCTCAAGTGATCTGCCCACCTTGGCCTCCCAAGGTTCTGGGATTATAGGTGTGAGCCACTGCTCTCCACCCCACACTAGTTTTTTAAAAAATATTATTTTAAAATAATTATAGACTCACAGGAATTTGCAAAAGTACATAGAGTCCCATGTACCTGAAACCACGCTTCCTCTAATAGTGGTGCCTTATGTCATTATAGTACAATATCAAATCCAGGAAATTGATACAAGATTGTTAACTAGAATATAGACCAAATTTTCACCATGTTACATGCATTTGTGTGTGTGTGTGTGTGTGTGTGTGTATTGTTCTATGTGGTCTTATCCCATGTATAGATTTAACAATTACTACAGTCATGATATAAAACTATTCAATGACCTCCCTTTTGCTTCCCCTTCATAATCATACCCACCCTGCCCCATCTTTGCTCCCTGGTAATGATTAATCTGTTCTCTATCTCTAAAATTTTGTAATTTCAGGAATGTTACGTAAATAGAGTCCAAAACTATGCAGTCTTTTGGGATTGATGTTCTTCACCAAATGTAATCCTTTCAAGTCACCTCTCGGTTGTTGTGTATATCAGTAATTTGTTTCAGCTGAGTAGTATTCCCTTAGGTGATAGACCAGAATTTCTTTATCCAATCACTAGTTGAAGAACATTTAGGTTGTTTCCTGGCTTTGCAATTACAGATAAGGCTGCTGTGATCATTAGCATGCAGGTTTTGTGTGACCATAAGTATTCACTTCTCTGGGATAAATGCCTAAGAGTGCACGTGCAGGATCATGTGATATGTACATGTTTAGTTTCATAGGAAATTGCCAGAATGATTTCCAGAGCCTTACCATTTCATATTCCTAACAGCATTGTATGAGATACCTGTTTTTTCCACATCCTTGTGAACATTTGGTATTACTGTGTTTTTATTTTAGCCATTCTAATAGGTGTACAATGATAGCTTAGCTTATTGTGGTTTTAATTTGCATTTCCATAGTGACTAATGATGTTGAACATTGTTTTTCATGTTCTTTGCCATCTGTGTATTCATTTTGGTGAAATTTGCTCATTTTCTAATGGAATCTATTTTTTTCCTTTTTCTTGGAGACAGGGTCTCACTCTGTTACCTAGGTTGGAGCATAGTGTCGCAATTATGTCTCGCTGAAAATCTGACATGGACTCAAGTGATCCTCCTGCCTCAGCCTCCTGAGTATCCAGGACGACAGATGTGCACCACCATTCCCGACTACTAATTTTTAAATTATTTTTAGAGATGGGGTCTCACTCTGTTGCTCATGCTTGTCTTAAATTCCTGGCCTCACGTGATGCTCTCACCTCAGTCTCCCAAAGTGCTGGGAATAGAGGTGTGAACCACTGTGCCCAGCCTTCTAATGGAATCTTTAAGTCTTTTTTTACTGTTGAATTTTGAGAGTTTCTTTTCCTTCTCTGTCTCCTCCTAGCAAGTCCTTTTGCCCAGACTGGAGTGCAGTGACATGATTGTAGCTCACTGCAGCCTTGAACTCCTGGGCTCAAGTGATCCTCCCATCTCAGCCTCTCAAATAGCTAAGACTGCAGGCATGTGCCGCCACACCTGGCTAATTATTTATTTATTTATTTTTGTAGAGACTGGGTCTCGTAATGTTGCCTAGGCTGGTCTCAAAATCCTAGCCTCAAGTGATCCTCTCGCCTCAACTTCCCAAAGTGCTGGGATTACAGGCATGAGCCACCATGCTGGGCCAGCTTGTCTATATCTATGAAAAATCTTCTGGGATTTTGATAGTAATTACATTAAATCTATAGATAACTGGGGAAAATTGACATATTTATTATATTGGGTTTTCCAATCACTGAGCACTGCGTGTATCTCCACATTTTCAGACCTTTGCAAGCTTTCTTTCATTAAGTTTTATGAAAAGGATTGTACTTACAAACTCTCAGTGGCTTCATCCTGGTAGAGAACAGGAATGCTGCTTGCTCTGTGCACTCTGCAGCCTCAGTTTTCTCAGTTGTGGTGACAGCTTTCTCATAAGCTCATGGTAAATATTTAAGGAGATGCTGAATGCCTGAGTCCTGCCTCCAGCATATGTGCTTTTCTCCTTAACTTCCCACTCATTACCTGTTGGGTCTTGAGTCTTCATCTGTGAACCCACATAGGATAATAGTGGGACTGACTTCCAAGGGGTTGTTGTGAGGAGTGGGTATGAGAATTCAAGTTAGGCACCAAGGAGACTGCTGGACACAGTAGGGGTACCATAAGCAGTAGCTGTTATTACCCTATGATTGTCGTGAGGTGAAACTATAATTTCTTCCTTTCACTGAGAGAAAATTGTCAAGCAGCTGGTCCAAAGAGCATAAGCAGCACAAGGCAGGTAGCAGGATGTTGCTGAAGGTTTGGGACAGTGGAGCAGGTTTATTTTAGCACATCAGACAACACAAAAGAGAGTCTCAGAACCATGTGCATGCTATGACCCAACTTTTATAGAAAAAGAACAAGAATAGTTATGTTTGTGTTTTTGTAAAAGCAGATCTGGAAGAACACACCCCATACCAGACTGTGGGGAGCTGGGGAACTTTCACTTCTACTTTTTACCCTTTCTGTGTTTGAAAGTTATTTTTTGGTACAGGTCTGGTGGATCATGCCTGTAATCCCAGTACTTTGGGAGGCCGAGGTGGGCAGATCAATTGAGGTCAGCCTGGCCAACAAGGCAAAACCGCATGTCTACTAAAAATACAACATAATATTAGCTGGGCATGGTGGTGTGTACCTGTATAGGGAGGCTGAGGCAAGAGAATTGCTTGAACCCAGGAGGCGGAGGTTGCAGTGAGCCAAGATCACGCCACTGCACTCCAGCCTGGGCGACAGAGTGAGACTTTGTCACAAGAAAGAAAAGTTGTTTCTTTTTAGTTGAGTGTGTGCTACACTAAACATGTTCAAAAATTTATCACTTTTCAAAAGAAGACATATATGAAGCCAACAAACATATGAAAAAATGCTCATCATCACTGTTTATTAGAGAAATGCAAATCAAAACTACATTGAGATACCATCTGATGCCAGTTAGAATGACGATCATTAAAAAATCTGGAGACAACAGATGCTGGAGAGGATGTGGAGAAATAGGAACACTTTTACACTGTTGGTGAGAGTGTAAATTAGTTCAACCATTGTGGAAGACAATGTGGCAATTCCTCAAGGATCTAGAAATAGAAATACCATTTGACCCAGCAATCCCATTACTGGGTATATACTCAAAGGATTATAAATCATTCTATTATAAAGACACATGAACACGTATGTTCATTGTGGCACTTGTTTACAATAGCAAAGACCTGGAACCAACCCAAATGCCCATCGATGATAGACTGGACAAGGAACATGTGGCACATATACACCATGGAATACTATGCAGCCATAAAAAGGATGAGTTCATGTCCTTTGTAGGACTTTCAACCTTTGACATGGTTGAATCTGGAAGCCATAATTCTCAGCAAACTGACACAAGAGAAAATAAAACACCTTATGTTCTAACTCATAAGTGGGTGTTGAACAATGAGGACACATGGACACAGGGAGGGGAGCATCACACACTGGGATCTGTTGGCGGGGTGCAGGGGAGGGACAGTGGGGATAGTGGGGACATTGGGGAGGGATAACATTGGGAGAAATGCCAGATTTGGGTGATGGGGGGATGGAGGCAGCAAACCACATTGCCATGTATGTACCTATGCAACAATCCTGCATGATCTGCACATGTACCCCAGAACCTAAAGTACAAAAAAAAAAAAATTAATTGAATTTTTTTTTTTTTGAGACAGGGTCTTACTTTGTCACCGAGGCTTGAGTATAGTGGCATGATCATAGCTCACTGCAGCCTCAACCTCCTGGGCTCAAGTGATTCTCTTGCCTCAGCTCCCTGAGCAGCTAGGACTACAGGCATGTGCCACCAAGCCTGGCTAATTTTTTCATTTTTATTTTTTGTAGAGATGGGGTCTTGCTGTGTTGCCCAGGATGGTCTCGAACTCTTGGCCTCAAGCAATCCTCAGTCTCCCAAAATGTTGGGATCATAGGTGTGAGCCCCTGTGCCTGGCCAAATTTTTTTTTTGAAAGGCTAACCAATAAAAAATGAACCAAATTTACAAGAACAAAACAGCCCCATCAAAAAGTGGCCAAAGGATATGAACAGACACTTCTCAAAAGAAGACATTTTTGTGGTTAACAAACATACCAAAAAAACCTCATCATCACTGGTCATTAGAGAAATGCAAATCAAAACCGCAATGAGATATCATCTCATGCCAGTTAGAATGGCGATCATTAAAAAGTCAGGAGACAACAGATGTTGGAGAGGATGTGGAGAAATAGGAACACTTTTACACTGTTGGTGGGAGTGTAAATTAGTTCAACTACTGTGGAAGACAGTGTGGCAATTCCTCAAGAATCTAGAAATAGAAATACCATTTGACCCAGCAATCCCATTACTGGGTATATACCCAAAGGATTATAAATCATTCTACTATAAAGACACATGCACATGTATGTTTATTGTGGCACTATTTACGATAGCAAAGACTTGGAACCAACTGAAGTGCCCATCAATGATGGACTGGATAAAGAAAATGTGGCACATATACACAGTGGAATACTATGCAGCCATAAAGAAGGATGAGTTCATGTCCTTTGCAGGGACATGGATGAATCTGGAAACCATCATTCCTGGCAAACTAACACAGGAACAGAAAACGAAAGACCACATGTTTTCACTAATAAGTAGGAGTTGAACAGTGAGAACGCATGGACACAGGGAGGGGAACATCACACACCGGGGCCTTTTGGGGGTTGGGGGTCCAGGGGAGGGATAGCATTAGAAGAAATACCTAATGTAGATGATGGGTTGATGGGTGCAGCAAACCGCCATGGCATGTGTATACCTACGTAACAAACCTGCACATTCTGCACATGTATCTCAGAAATTAAAATTAAAAAAGGGGGAAAAAGTTTAAAAAATTAACCAATCAGGAAAGTACACAGAAGAACAGTAGGACAATTTCTCTTCCTTTGAGCTTCCTGCCTGACCCTTGGGCTTCGTCACTTCTTTGGCTTACCAGCTCCCATCCTTCAAAGTTTCTGAGTTGTTATTCTGTGGAGAATTTGAGCTACTCTCTTTCTTTAGACCCAGGCCATCTAAGGTGGGTCCAGAGAGCCTCACTCACCTCCCCAACTAAGCAAGCATACCTGGAGGTAAGCAAGCATACCTGGAGGTGTGTTCTTCATGCAAGGGCAGTTTCTGCTCTGAGAGAATTTAATTTGGTTAGCTCAATTAAAGGGGTTATATTCTTTTCCCTTTCACATGGGAGAAAGTAGCTGAAGTCTACTGACCAATGAAATTCTCTGTGAAGAGTCTGGGAGGGAGGGTTTAGATAATTCATCTACAAGGGTGCTCAGAGAGTTTGGAGAGAAGCAATTGGTGTCGTTATGATGGCATTCTACAGCACAGTACTTGCATTGCACCAGGCACTCTTTAAAAAACTCTGCAAGTGTTCATTCATTTAATTCTAACCACAACCCTGCAAGGGACTTCCTGTTATTGTCCACATTTTACCAAAGAGGAAGCTGAAGCAGGGAGGTTAACTACCTTGACCAAGTGCCTTTCCTCCTTTGAGGAAAAGGAGCCAAAGGTTCAGCCATGACCAAATCATATCCCTCTTCTCATCCAACCACCCAACCATTCCACAGGTAGCCTGACCAGCCACTTTTATACAAAGCACAGTATTCAGATTGGAATAAAAATATATCTCCTTCACTCCCTGCTCTGAGAGGTGTTTCCTCTCAGACTTCCAGGAGCTGGATTGAGGAAAATGGCTTAGTTGGTACAGTATAACAAAATGTCCTGCTTGTTGAAACTGAATTTGTGATTATCTTCTTTTTCATCAAGAAGTCATTGAGGGGTGTTGTATCCCTATAAAAGGAGAATTTAGGGTAGCCAAATAAAAAGGGTGTAATGTAGTCTCATTACAGGAAAAGAAAGTGTGAGCAGCCTTTTAGTAGTTGATTGCCTCAAGATGTGGCATTCAGCCAGGGTGAAGGGAAAGTGGTTGGGGCTGCGGATCTGGAGGTTTACAGAAGCCTGTATCCATCTTGAGACTCAATTACGCTGTTGGTCTTCAGCCAGAGAAGTGTCTGCATCTACTGAGAGTAAAAAGTATTGCTGTGATCATTGGTTACCTCTGTTCTCAAAGGTGTGCCAGGTTTGGAGGGCTCACTTCTGCCCAGTGTTTTGGGGGCAAACCTTCCCAGGCAGTTGGCCTCATTGTAGTTAGAACCTCTCCATTTCTACACTTCAGAAATGATGCCTGAGAATCTTCAGGTCACCTGGATACATGTTTCCCCAGCATCACTCCCTGGACACTGAAGAAAGAGGAAATCAGCAGACATCTAACAGGGAGAGGTTGTTCTTTTAGCATTGCAGCTATTTCCAGGCAGTGGGGAAGTACTCAAGTACCTGTAGTCAGGCAGATTAGCCATACCTAAAGTCAGGGATGGAAGAGAATAGACTTTGCTATATCAGTTAGCAATAATAGTCCAGGCAAAGGCTAGAAGTGGTGGCTCTTGCCTGTAATCCTAGCACGTTGGGAGGCCGAGGTGAGCAGATCACCTGATGTCAGAAGTTCGAGACCAGCCTGGCCAATATGGTAAAACCCCATCTCTACTAAAAATACAAAAATTAGCTGGGCATGGTGGTGGGCACCTGTAATCCCAGCTACTTGGGAGGCTGAGGCATGAGAATCGATTGAACCCGGGAGGCAGAGATTGCAGTGAGCCAAGATCATCCCACTGCACTCCAGCCTGGGCAATAGAGTGAGACTCAGTCTCAAAAAAAAAAAAAAAAAAAAAGTCCAGGTGAGAGGTTATCATGGCTCACACTAGGGTGATGACAAAGGAAATGCAAAGAGATGGATCAATGCAAGAACTAATCTAGAGGTAGAACAATGGGACTTACTGACATGGATGGTGAAGGAGAGTTCAGAGGCAGCACCCATCTTGAGATTTGATTGAACAATTGGTAAATGATGGTGCCATTCACTGAAAGAGAGGAAACTAAAGAAGGAACAGGTTTTCATGACCTGTTATGATTCCATTTAGTTTGAGTTGCCTATTATAATTCCAAGTGGATGTGGGGAGTAAAAAATGGGTTGTATGAATCTGGAGTTCATAGAAGAGGTCAGGGTTGAATGTGTAAATTTGGGAAATGGTATGAAATTCCACAGAAATTGGTAATACAACATGTAGAACTGAACGATCATGAAAAATCTGTTTTTCAGCCAAGCTTGTAGAATGCAACTCAAGCAGTACTCAAAAGAAAAGTTAATGCCAAAGTGCATATATTTATAAAAAAGAAGACTGAAAATGTATGTAGTAAATGTCCAATATAGTTTAGGTAAGGTAGAAGGGAGGATCTAATGAAGAATAGAAAATAATGAAAGAGAAAACAAATATTAGAAAAATCAGCTAAACTAAAATAAATTTATACAAAAAACTAATAAACCTCTGGAGAAATGGACTCAGAATAAAGAAATGCACCAATAAAAAATATTTGGAATATGTGCTAAATGCCACTGAATTGTACACTTTAAAACGGTCAAATGGTGAATTTTTTGTTTGTTTGTTTTTTGAGACGGAGTCTCACACTGTCACCTGGGCTGGAGTGCAATGGTGCAATCTAGGCTCACTGCAACCTTTGCCTCCCAGGTTCATGTAATTCTCCTGCCTCAGACTCCAGAGTAGCTGGGATTACAGGCACACACCACCATACCCAGGCTAATTTTTTGTATTTTTAGTAGAGACAGGGTTTTACTATGTTGGCCAGACTGGTCTCGAACTCCTGACCTTGTGATCCACCTGCCTCAGCCTCCTAAAGCAAATGGTGAATTTTATGTAACTTTTACCCCAATAAAAATTTTGGAACAAAAAGGGGAGATAGAACTATGGGTAGAATACAGAAGAATTGGGCCAGGCCTGGTGATTCACACCTGTAATTCCAGCACTTTGGGAGACTAATGAGGTAGTATCACTTGAGGCCAGGAGTTCGAGACCAGCCTGGGCAACAGAGTGCAATTGCCATCTCTACCAAACAAGCAAACAAAAGAATATAGAAGAATCATAACATTTGATGTGATGTCTAGTAATTGCTTTAAAATACTTCATCAAAATGTGGGGGATTATAGATGAGACAAGTTATGTAACATATTGATAATTCTTGAAGCTGGGTGATGGTTACATGGGGATTCATCTCATTTTCTGTAATTTTGTGTGGGTTTGAAAAGTTCCATTGAAAATGTTAAAAACAACCCCATCCTCCTGCCAAATCATTTGAAAACTTAATTTGGGGAGTTTCTTAGAACTGAGTTGACCTTTAAATATTATTAAGTATTAAAGTTTCTAGTAGCTCAGAGTTAAAGGGTATTCCCACCAAATTAAGAGTTGAGGAAGGGCCCTGAATGTGAGCCAGAGCTACTAAAGTAGGATGTGCCACAAGGGCACCTCTCCTTCTGCTCTGGTTTCTGTGAAACATAGTGCTTGTTTCAGCAATGTCACCTCTAGGAATGTATCCTCAAGAAATAATTGTTCACATGTGCAAACCTGTATGTAAATAAGGGTGCTGTTCTGAGTGAGTTTATAACAGTGAAACAATGGAAACAAGATAATGACTGACTCTAAAGACGCTGGCTTAATAAATCATGGATACAAGTAAATAATTGGATTTAATGCAGTTATGAAAAATAATCTAAACACCTTGGACCTCAGTTGCCTGTTTTTTTTTTTTTTTTTGGAGACAGAGTTTTGCTCTTGTTGCCCAGGCTGGAGTGCAATGGTGTGATCTCAGCTCACTGCAACCTCTGCCTCCCAGGTTCAAGTGATTCTCCTGCCTCAGCCTCCCAACTAGCTAGGATTACAGATGCCCATGACCATGCCCAGCTAATGTTTTGTATTTATAGTAGAGATGGTGTTTCGCCAGGTTGGTCAAGCTGGTGTGGAACTCCCGACCTCAGGTGATCCGCCTGCCTTGGCCTTCCAAAGTGCTGGGATTACAGGCGTGAGCCACCATGCCTGGTCAGTTCCCTGGTTTTTAAATGAAGAAAGCCAAAGGAGAATTGTTTTCCTCAACTAGTTTTAGGAAGCCAGCAAATCTTTGATACCAAAATCTCATAAAGACATTATACAGAAAGGAAAATTACAGGTGAATCTCTCTTATAGACATAGATCTAAAAATCCTAAACAAAATATTAGCAAATTGATTCCAGCCATATATAACAACTGTAATAAATCAGGACCAAATCTTGTTTATTCCAGGAATGGCTGATTGGTTTATTATTGGAAAACCAAATAATGTAATTTAACATTTTAAATAATAAATGGGGGAAAAGTATATGATAATTTTAATAGATACAGAAAAAGCATTTCATTAAATTCATCATCCATTGATTATTTTAAAAACTTATGGTAAAATAGGAATAAGAGTAGAATATCTCTTCTCACCACTTCTTGTACTCTAGGTCCCAGTCAATGCAGTAAGGTAAGAAAAAAGAAATGTATATGGATTGGTAAAGAATAAATAAAACTGCCATCATTTGCAGATGATATGCTTATGTATGCAGAAAATTCTAAGGAAGCTACAGATAAAAATTTGAATTATTAAGAGAGATTAGCAAAGTCAGTATACAATATCAACATCAAAAGGCCGGTTATATTTCTATATAACATCAACATGCACGTAGAAAATGAAATTTGAACCAATATTTTATTTATAGTAGCATATACAATCAAGTACCTTGAACTAAATGTAATAATAGATGTACAAAACCTCAGGCAAAAGTTATGAAGCTTTGTTGACAGTGTCAAGTGTTTGTGAGGATGTGGAGCAACAGGAACTCACAAACACTGATGGTAGAAGTGGGAATTGGTATAACTGTGGTATGTACTTCAGTGGTATCTAGTGAAATTAAAAATATACATAATCTATGAGCCAGCAATTCCTCTCCTACATATATACCTTGTGTGTGCACATATGTACCAGGAGACATTAAACACATGTTCGTAGCAACATTTTTCATAATTGTCCCAAACTGGAAACAACCCAAATGTCCATAGTCAGTAAAATGATAAATAATTTCTTGTAAAGTCATAGAATGGAAAGCTGTAACGCAACACTAAGAATGAGGAACCAATGCTACATGCAACCAGGTTGAATCTCAGAAGCATAATTGTAAGGGAAATGAGCTGGATATAGAAGGATATATGCATTATAGTTCTATTTATATAAAGCTCAAGAAACAATAGTGTTTGGAGATCTATATTTGAGTGGTAAAGCTATAAAGAAAAGTCAGAAAGCAACAGCCAAAACTGTCAAGAGAGTGTGTTTTTGTTTTGTTTTTAGGAGAGAAAGGAGAGAGGTTGTGATTGGGCAGGGACTCACCGGAATTTCTGGATTTCTGGTGTGTTTTTTTTCTTGATCTTTATGGTGATTTGCTTTATAATACTTTTTAAGCTGCACTTTTACATTTTATGCACATCTCCCCCCACCATGATTACAGTGTTTTAGAATGTGGAGATGTTAAGATACACCTCAGGGATTGTCGTGGGAATGAAATGAAGTATAAAGCCACGTAGAGCTCTTAGAATATGCCCGGCACTTTGTAAGACCTTAAGAAATGTTAGCTATCTAAACAAAATGCAGATTTGCTGTTATTATTGCTTCTCTTACTTGTTGCCAGCCCTGCCCCCTTTCCATCATATTTGTTGCCAATGTTTCTCAGCTTACTGTTGGTATTTTATTTCTGTTAACACTGTCTTCTGAATTAACGATCTTTTCCTTTATACTTTCTTTCCTTACTCTTAACCATAGAAGGTTCCCTCCAACCCAGAGATTTAATATGTATTGTATTGCAGCTTTAAAAGGGGTTGCTTTTGAACATTTGGTTTTTTTATTCCTTTTACAAAAACAAAGTATATAATTAAAGAATTAGTACATAATTGCATAAAATCTACATTTAATTCTCAAATTTATCTGGGATTCATATTTAGTGTCATGAGAGAAAGGAAACTGACCTTTTTTTCCAGTCAGATAATGAAGTTCCCCCTGTACCACAAATTGAACAACGTATCTCTCCTCTACTCACTGTTGCAGCTGTCTCCTCTTGCATACATTAAATTCACAACCATTTGCAACAAAAGCATAGACTGGAAACTTGGCACTTGTACTGAATGTGATAATGCAACTCTGAAGGGAGAGGGGATGGTTGCCAGGCAGCAGGAGGGTAGCTGCAACAAGGAGAGAATGTGAAAGAAAGGTGGAAAAAGCTTGTGTCAAACAAGTATTCCTTAAAGGTTGCATCCTTGTGTGTGGCGCACAAGCCACTTGCTGTTATGACATTTGACTAATTATGTCTGTTGACCTCGCTTTCCTCGTGTATCAACTCTATATAATAATTATGCCTACCTCATATGATGCTGTGCACATGATGGCTAACTCAAGTACGGAACACAGGCTTTGGGATCAGTCAGTCTAGTGTCTTATCCTTGACTCTACCACTAAATAGCCACATGACCCTAAGTAAGTTTCCTAACTTCCCAGCCTATTTCATCATCTGAAATATGTGTCAGTTAATAGTAATTAAATTAATAGCAAATTAGAAATAGAAAGTAATACTTAAGGGAATTGCTATGAAAAGCTAATAATGAATTTAAAGGCTTGGCACTGGGTGCCTGGCACATAATAAGCTTGGAATAAATCACACTTGCAGTGATTTTAATTTTTATTGCTATTGTGGAAGGATCAGGAAGGGAAAGAATATTCAGCAAAAGAGACTGAGAAGTAGGCATCGAAAAGATCTGGGAGAAGGAAACCATGAGACGGGTGTCATGGAAACAAGGGAAAATAGTATCAAGAAGGAGGGAGATAATGCAAAAGGAGGTCATTCAAAGGCTGGTTTCTTCTGACAAGACAAAAGAGCAATTTTCATCTCTTAGTGACTAATGAGAATGAAGGGAGAAAGGAAAGGGAAAAGCAATAATTATAAATAAAGGGTATTGAACACAACATTTTCTAAAAGCCTTCTTCCTCTTAACCCTGTAGTCACCTCAGGTCTGCTACGTCTTCCAATTAAGGAAAATACATACTTCTTAAATAAAGGTAAGCCAGCGTGACACAAAATGAAATAAAAAGTATCACTTTTGCATCATTTTGGTGAAATAAAAATTTAGACAGTTTCAGGTTTACACAGTGGAGGAGATGATGATGGGGGAAGGAAAGAGGATGAATTACAGAGCAGGATTTCAAAGTAATGATTTTGAACCTTCAAGCTAACTCCAGTAAAAAGGTGGTAGGTGTAGCATTTATTCCTCTTTTCACTCTACCTGGTTTCAGAAAGAAATTCTGACAGCATATCTAGGTAAATCATTCAATAGCATTTATAGAGTGAATTTTAAAAAAAAGGTGAGCAGGAAGTAGAACTAGATTCTAATCTGGGAGAGATGAGTGGGAAAATCCCCTCCAAGGATAGATTTTGGGAGAGGTAGGGAGGAATAAGGGGTTGTAAGAGCCAGGTAGTGTTGGGGGCCCCTGTGGCTTTGGGGGCCTGAATAAGCTGCCTCCTGCCTGGGTGGTGGGGTCCTCTTTGCTTATGGAGAGATGGAGGTGGCTACCAGGGACCAGAGGTGTCCCAGAGGGATGCAAAGTGTGGGCCTCTTGAACCTTTGCTTCTGCTCAGTTCTCAGCTAAAGGGTCAGAGGCAGAGGGCCCTCCCAGTCTATTGGCCATAAGCATTAAGGAGGCTGAGGCTCAAGGCCATCATGGAATGTGAGGTGGTGAAGGGCAGAGCACAGGAGGCTGAGCCTCCATTTCCCTCCACCAAGAGGTGAGTGTGGCTCCACGGGAAGGGAGTGGTGGTAAAGTGAGATTGTGGGGAAATGAATGGAGCAAGGGGGATAGGAATGAGATTGTGGGGATATGGATGAAGCAGGCGGGATCTGAATGGGGTTGTGGGGATATGGATGGAGCAGGGGGGATAGGAATGAAACTGGGGATACAGATGGAGCAGAGGGGATCTGAATAAGGTTGTGGGGATATGGATGAAGCAGCGGGGATAAGAATGAAACTGTGGGCATATGGATTGAGCAGAGGGGATAGGAATGAAATTGTGGGGATATGGATGGAGCAGGAGTATAGGAATGGGATTGTGGGGATGTGGATGAAGCAAGGGAAAGGTGCCAGGGAAGAGGAGAGCTGGGCGTGATTCTGGAAGGAGAGCACTCCTAGGCAGATTCTGGGCCTGGCAGCCCCGGGAAGGCTGCATTAGGCTTCTTGCAGTTTGTGGCTTCTACTCCTCCCTGGGAGCCTCAGCCTGGATCCTTTTGCCCCCATCAGCCTGCTAGCCTAATTAGATCCCAACCTCCACTCCCCCAACCACATAGCCCAGGGTTCTGTTTGAAATCAGTGGGTCTGCAGTTCCTGCTAGGCCTCCTCTACCTGTCACTGTAGATGGGAGCCTTCCAGCCTGGCTGTCATGTCCCTCCCCTTCTCCCCTGTCCTCCTGTCCTCCACCTACATAGCTCCATGCTCCTTTCTCTGAGGTGCCAGCTCTGGCTGCTGCATGTCCTGTCTCCTCAGCCCAGGGACCCCCTCTTCCCTCCCCAGCAATCTCCCTCAGGTCCTCAGGTCTGCATGCGTTTCACTCCACTTCTTGCCTTAAACGAAATCATTTCCCCTGTCCCTTGCCAGTGTTGATCTCTTCATGAGGATAGGGACTACTGTAGCTACAAGAAACTTGGGACCCTCAGGGATGGAGGTCACATGTCATCTTTTATCACCCTCCAATCTGAGGTCAAGAGATCGGGCAGGAGTAGTTGTCCCTTCCCAATACAAACAGGAATGGAGCCTCTGGAATACCCATTTTCAGTTTTTGTCACCCCTGTTCCCCATCTGATGTTTCATGACATGTTCAAGAAGAAAGCATTGGAACATTATTAACTCATGGGTGCAGGGATTGGCTCTATGACCCAGGAGACAGGTCAGTTGTGTTAAGGGACTGTTTGGGAGATATTCAGTTCATTTCAGCTTCGTTTCTCCTTTCCTATAAATGAGGTTGATAAAAACCTTTCCTCATGGTATGAGCCCCCCTTATAGCTTCTATATTTAGTTTCATTTTTCTTTATCTTTCTAAAAGTAATATTACCCAGAGGCATGAAATTAGATGTTTATATATATTAATGGACATAGAAGTCCACAAGATATATTATTTGGTGAAAAAAATACACAGTATAGAACAGCAATTATATTTGATCACCTTTACTTATACATATATCTATCTGGGTATACAGGTACAGGGAGATGTCTGGAAGAACATTCACCAAAGGGCTGACAATGGTTACAAAAGGGTGCAGAGTTTCAGGTAATTTGTAATTTAGTTTTTGTATCTTCCTTTATTTTTGAAGATTTAATGAAGAGATGCTCCTATCATAAAAAGCATAAAGTCACCAAATAAATAGACACATGAAGAATAGACCCTTAAGCTGGCAGAGAAGGGAGCAGGAACAGAAGTCACATCATTTTCCTCCATTGTGCTAGTAAGCAAGACCTCTTCTCCTTCCCAAAGGAAAGCTGCTTTGTGGATTAATTCATGCAGTTAGAAACCCACCCTGCACTCCCGTTATTCCCAACACCAGACTCTGAAAACAGTTAAGGATTTTTTTAGGTCTGGGTCTAGATCCTTACTGTGGCTCAGAAGCATCACTGTGCTCTCCAGGGACCTCTTTTGACCTCTCCTCTGTATGTGTCAGCTCCTTCGGGGTGATGATCAGATTCTCAAAAACTGGGCCTTGTTGCTCTCATTGTCACAGGTTTCTTTTGAGTGGCCCTCTTTACCACAATATGAGCAGCGGATTGTGTATTTTCGCTTCCTGACTCTATGAATATTCCCAGGACCATCCTTATATCCGGAACCACCACTGGTAGAAAGAGACTGAGCCCCAGAATTGTTGGGGAAATCAATGACCAGCACTTGATCCAGAGGTCTGGCTCTTCCTCTGAAGGGAGGGGCACTTGTGGGTGTCAGTAGAGGGTCGGGAGACTCCACCAGGACCACATCCTCATTGGAGTCATCAAGGGTATCATCTATTTCAATCACCTTGCAGTTACAGTCAGCACTGCTGATTGCTAATGGCTGGGGGTCCTGAAATGCCACAGGGCTGGCTGACCTCTCCATTATTGGCTCAGACCTTTTCGGCCGCTTCTGTCTAATAAACGCATCATCTCAATCCTCCTCCTCCTCCCTTATCATCTTGATTAACTCCAGGAAATTGGGAAGCCGCTCCTGCTCATTTGCATACATCCTGAGAAGATGCTTAAGCCTGAAGCGCAGGTCTTTATTCAGCTCAGCGCCTAAAAGAAGCTGTTTCAAGCGAGTCTGGTTTGCATCTTTCTCAGCTAGGATGCCTGCCTGAATAGCATTCTGGAGCTGCACCTCTAAACGGATCACATAAAGAGAGGCTTTCTCCCCTTGTGCCTGCAGGGTGTTAACAAATTTACCATGGGCAGTCACACTGCTTTCAGACTCCCCAAACACCAATTTCATGGCCCGCAAGAAATCTGCTACACTTAGGTTGGGGTTGGCAGCCTGAAGCAAACGCACGACCTCCCGGGCAGGGCCCCTGAGGGTTTTCATCAGGCGCTTGAGTTTTTCCTCCTCAGACGTACTCCAATCTGGTAGGACCCCATTGACTTGGCTCAGCCAGTTTTCAAAGATTTCTTTCCCGTGGGCTGGCACTACCCTCCCCGCGAACAACTTCATGTTTCTCTCTGCCATGTTGACCATTAAAGGACCGAGACTCCTCTCCAGAGACCTCAACATGGAATGGGCCCAAGGTGGCAAAGGTGCATTCTGCCTCCGGCTGTTACCCACATGTGCAATGATGCTAGCCATGAGTGACAACGACAAGGTATCTGAATATAAGATGCTTGCACTTTTTGGAAAAGCCTTATCTGCAGGATTCTCCAGAGCAACGATCCTGGGCTTTGCCTGCTTTGTATTTCAGGAGGGACTGTAAAGAAAATAAAAACGGTTAATAAGGCTGTGGGGAGGCAGTCTGCAGTAGCATTCTCCATCTTCCTGAATAACCTTGTAGTGCATTTTATATCTGCCCAGTGCCTTAAAAATACCCTGCAGGAGACTGGCAATTAAGACATTCCAGAGCTAGCAGGTGTCCCTGGACTAGTAGGGTGTTTTTCAGAGCCACATCTGTCCCCTCCTGCCTGCACTCCAGGAGGGGCGAAAACTGTTGCTTCTAATTCAAGATGACATAGTGTTCAGAGCTGATACTGGACCCTCAAAACAGAGCTCAATGGTGTGTGTCACAGATTTATGGTAATAATAACCCATTAACCTCATGGCCTCAGGTCTCAATCACACCTCCTTGTCAACGTTTCCCCTGTTATTTCTCAGATTCTTACGTGAGCTCAGAAACTAGCGTTCGCCTTTATTTTACTTGCAGCCTCTCAACAGGTGCCTGCCACGAGAAAATTAGCCTCTGGGGTACGGCCGACTTTTGTTCACTGGGGGTCGCAGATCCCAGTCCTCAGGGCCTCAAGACTGGGCCACAAAGGAAGAAAACGAAGGATTGGAAGCAGCCTCATCCGAAAACCTGATACTTCCCCTCCACCGCCTCCACTGTCACCAGGCAGGAAATTCCCTCTCCCCTCTTCTAAACAGAAGCCAAAGTGCCTCCTGCCGCCCCCCCTCCCCCCGACCCCCTTACATTTCCTCGGAGAAACAGTCCGCCTACCAGCTCTGTGCAATCAGCCGCACAGAATTCAAGTTCGGATTCGGCTTTGGTGATCTGACAGGGAGAGAGACTAGAAATTGGACAATCTCCCCCCCCTTCCCCATATTCCTTCCCAGGAAGAGATGAGGAGATGAACAACGGGTTCAAGACAGCTTCCGATCATCCCCTCCCGCCCCTTGCCACCTCCCCAAACACCACCCTCCCCACCTCCGACCCCCAACAACACCGCCGCCCACCTCAATCCAGGCAAATCCTAAATCCTACCCAGGTGAACCACAACTCCTTCCTCAGCGCAACCAGGCCATGGGAGTGCTCCATGCCCTGCCTCGCAGTTGCCGAGTCTCCAAACAGGGGCGGCGCTTCCCCGACCCCTCACCGCGCAGGGCAATCGCGCGCTCTTTCTTTACCTGCGCTTCACTGGTGGGCAGCCTGTGCTCCCGCGTCGACAGCTCTGTTTCAACGCCTTCCGGTCCCCGTAGCTCTGCAGGGGAACAGGATCTCTGGCGCCTCCTCGGCCGCTAAACGACCCGGGGCTGCCCGCCCCAGCGAGTCTTTCGCAGGACCGCCCAGCGAGGGGTAGCCGAGTCGAGGCAGCGCGGTTCCCAAGGCAGCCACGGCTGCGCCCAGCCTCCAGTTCGGCCCTCCGGGCAGCCGCGGTTACTTTCAGTCTCTGCCCATTGAAACAAAAGAGCGTGAGAGCGTGACGAGCCGGGCGGCGCGGCCAATCAGTGGGGCGAAGGGAAGGTCTCCTCGCGCAGCCTCCGGCCCGAAGCTACTGCTGGCTAGAGTAGCGAGCTGGGAGCCGGCGGGCGGGGGCTGCTGCAGACAGGCGCGGGAGCCGGCGCAGCGGCAAGTGCAGGTCGGACGCACGGACCGGGCCCATTTCCCTTTCACCGTGAGTTTGCTGCTACCCCGTCGCTTCCCTTCTCCCCATCCCCTTCCACCTTGGCGCTCATCCGGGCTTTGAGACCGGATGCCTTAAACACGAGGTGGGACAGAAACCAAGTGAACAATGAGAGTTCCTCAGCTTTGTATAGGGGGAAGTGGGGAAAGAGCGTTTCCTGTGTGCTTTCTGTGTGCAGATGCGCCTGCAAGGACATCTTCTTCTCAGCAGCTGTGTGAAGGAGGTAGCAATGTGCCCATTTAACAGGAAAGGACTGAAGCACCCAGACAGCACAGTTAGGAAGTGCAGAGCTAAGAGCTCACACCCAAGTCAACATGTCTGACTTCAAAGACTGCCCCTTGCCAACACTCCTCTATTCTGTCAGATTAAGGGTTAGTGGGGAAAAACCAAAGCCAGGATGGGAGGACCAACTTGGGATTGCACAGAATTAGTGAGCAAGGACTGTTATTTCCTTTTCACAGATGAAGAAACTGAGCCAAAGGGAGAGAGGTTACGAGTCTTGCCCTGTATCTTGCCCTGAGTTAAGCATCCAACTTAGCACTCCTCTGTTGCCCTCTAGATGCTAATTCTTTGCCCTGCAGCGCTGCCTGGAGAGCATTTTTGCACAGGTAATCTCAAACCATCTCAATAGCAGTCTCAGTGTGATGATAGTGGTGAGGGAGAAGGTGAGGAGGTAGTGGGGAGAGGGCTGAGGGCAAATGGAGGCAGCCTTTATGGTGCCCATTGTACAGAAGTGGAAGCTCTTCTTGGCACTTTTCTTTCTTTCGTTTTTTGTTAATACTTTTTTTTTGTTTTAAACACAACAAGCTGCCCGTTTGATAAAAGCAACATGATTTCTACAGCCCTTTGCAAACCCAAAGGAGGCAAGGCTCAGAGAGGTAAAATGATTTGTCTGAAGTTACAAGGTGAAGCCAAAATTTGGATCTAGTCTCTGAATCCAGAACCCATGCTATTCATCAAAATATGAGTACAAGGTGGGCTGCCTCAGAGTCATTTTGGAGAGCTTGTAATAAATGCAGATTCCCGGGCCTTCCCCCTGGGGGATTTTAATATACTAGGACTAGGGGTGAAGAGTGTGATTTGTAGTTTTAACTAGTTCTGTAGTTGATTCTGAGGTGTAGGGAGATTCGTGAACCACTGTTCTAAACACCACCTGTGATGTTGAAGGTTATAAGTAAATGGGCCTGCTGTTGGTGTATTTGTCCATGGCATGTCTGTCATGACATGTAACTCCAGAGCACAGGCTCCTACCCGAGGTCCTTCCTAGAATTGTATGCAAAGAATCTGGCCTCCGTACATTTTTCTGAGTCCCCAGTTCTGCAGATTTTCAAATGGGTTTGTCATAAGGCCTTCCTTCTTCAAGTCATGCTTGAAGAAGAAGTATGAGAAATAAAATCCCATTTAACCTAACCCCCAAACCACAGCTGTCTGTCACTGATATAGCTCTTTCATTTCCCGGCTCAAGGACAGGTTGCTAGGTTGCCCTTCTGTGAGCTCTTCAGGGGACTTCTCCTTTGCTGGATTTGGCATCACTGGCCCCAGAGAAGGAGCAACTCCATGGAAACGGCATGCAGGGCTGTCCAAAGTGAATGACCATGAAGGCAGTGGCTGGAAAACTGCTCCACTTTTCTCTGGCTTAGAGAGCAGGTATTACTTCCTTTATGTACAGTGTGTCTAGGAGGCTCTTGTGGGGCTTGTTCTTGACTTCTGATGCTTAGAAACAACTAAACAGTCTGATACCCTTTGGCTGCTGTTAGCTTCTTCTTCAGCCTGCCAAGGTACTTCACTTTCTCTTTTCCGCCCTCTTATTTACATCACCAAGATCGAGAGTTCCTTGGAGTAAACAATGCAAATTTGGAGATGAATCACCTTCCGTCTCAGGATCATGGCCTGTGAATGGAACAGTGGGGTAGTAGTGGTGGAGGGTGGAAAGTGTGGATGTATGGAGAAGGCAGGTTGCTCACCTGGCACACTCAGGGGTGATGCTGGCAGTAGCTCTTAGGTTTCCTTCAGACTTTTGCTTCTGCTCCCCTGGCCGGTGACATCTGACTCTCGCCTCCCAGAAGACTCCTGTTCAGTGTTTAAATTGGCTTCATCACCAAATTAGGTATTTGCTGCTGGACTTGGTAGGGGTAGAATCACATAAGACCAAGAATAGATCTCAGAGCTCTGACAAAAGTAATGACAGGAAATGGATTGTGTAAAGGTGTCAGGGCTGGGCTACTGGAACAAAGCGAGGGACTCTGTGCAGGGATGCGGGGAGTATTTGCAGCATGGCTCCAGATGGATACAGGACATCCCATCTCTGGCCTCATGTGTATGAGTGTGATCCAGTTGATGGCTTTAGTGAGACCACATTTTCTAATTTCAATAAATAAACCTTAAAAGGTTGAAGGTTTGAAGATAAAGCTTTCAGATGAAACAATAATAGCTGCCCTTGGCTGCCTGCCTCCTTTGTGCCAGGAACTTTCTATCTGTTACCTCATTTAAGCTTCTCAGCAACCCTGTTGAGACAGACAGTGTATCCCATTTTGCTGAGAGGGAAACTGAATTTCAGGGACATTAAGTAGCTTGTGTAAAGTTTTACAACTTGTAAGTGGAGGCACTGGGACTTCAGGCCAGGGATGTCAAACTCCAAAGCCCATGAAAACTCTTCTTTGCTGTCTTCCAAACAAGCAGTCTAAAATGCATTCTGCAGATGAACCAGTTCATTAGACCAGTTGCAGCCTTTACAACAATTTAGTTGTTATCTTGCCTTTATTCCTATTATCTCATTTTTAAAAAAATGAAATTAATAATATAACTTATAGAGCAACTTAAATGCCAGGTGCTGTGCTAAGCACTTTCCACACTTTGCCTCATGCATCCTTCATGACAATCATTTTACATATAAGGATATTGAAGATCAGCGAGGTGAAGAAATTTGGCCAAGGTGATAAAGCTAGGAAGTGACAGAGTGAAATTCAAACCTAGGGCTGGCTGAATCCAGAGCCCATGTGTGTGCCCTACAACACAATGCAGTGGGGAAGACAAATGTGGTCTTCATTCTAAATGGGCTCCTCTCTGTCAGCCACAGCTCTATCTCTTTCTCAGCACATGGGGTAGGCCAGCCCCAAGCACAACTCACACTTTTAAGCCCATGTGCCTTAGGCCACTTCCTCAGCCTAGAATACTTGCCCTCACTCCTCTACCTAACAAGAGGCTATTCTATGCTACTCGATTAAGGATTGAGTCATATGCCTCTTCTCAGGTGGAATAAATTGCTCTTGTCTTTTTGCTTCTAACTTCATTAGCGTACCCTTTATTGTCTTTCTGTAGAGTTTAGCTCATTACTGACCTGTCTCCCTTACTAGATTCCCAAGCTCTTGAGGGCAGGCACCAAGTTCTATTCATTCTAGCTCCATGGTGGTTTACCCACAATGATTTAGTGGATGATCAATACATGTTTGTGAGTTGACCAAAGGACTGGCTGAGAGATGCCCCAATTGAACAGACAGATGCATTCATTTGTGGCTGGATCCTGGAGCAGTCACACAGGCTACCCATGTGGACTAGACTGGCTGGGAGAGTCTGGAATCCCCTGGGCTCATTTTCCTAGGCTGTAAACATAGGAGGCACGTCATAGGGTACAGGTGATATCTGCTCAAGGCCAATTCTAGGTCCATTCTGTGGTCTGTACTTTAGAATTCATGTGAAGGGGCCAGGCTCTCCTAGTTTGTTTATGTTGTGCCTTCCCATTCATGGAAGAAAGGGCTTCCCTGCCTCCCCCAGGAACACAAGATTCATTCCCACATGTCACTTTATCTGCTTCTGGCTGTTCTGAGAGTGTCCTGAAGGAGTATATGCCCTGTGGAGACAGATAGTGAGGTCCTGAAGCATTTTTTTTTTGATACTTTTTATCGAGGCCTCCATGTTATGGATTCTCAACCACTTTATCTCATTTTATGTTATTAATCTCTGCCACAACGTTTTGAGGTGGGTCTTAATGTCCCTGTTTTGTAACTGAATAAACTGAGACTGAATGAAATGTCTTGCCCAAGGTCACACAACTAAGTAAGTGGCAGAGGCAAAATTCAGTCTCAGGTCTGTCTGCTCCCAAAGCCTGGCATCTTAACAGAAAATACATAGGAGAAACATGAACTCCCCCTCTCCCCATAAAATGGAAAGGATTGTATTTATAAGATGGATTACATATTGAAGGTGAGATGTTTCTTAATTATTGTTCACCTTTAATCCCCCAAGATGATTTTTAAAAATGGCAGAAGGAGTTGGGAATTGAAAAGTACAATTCCTCTATCAGTTATTGACCTGAATGCCCCCATATCAACACCCTCTGACAGATACCTTTTGGAGATGACTACAGATTATTTTGCCCTTTCTGCTCCATGTACAGCTCAGGTGGGTAAGGCTCCAGATATCATTGAATTTCTAATGGTCACACATCAAGTTAATAACAAAACTCACTTAGAATACTGGTATCCCATACTACCCCACCCGATTCCTGGCCTTGCTGGGGTAGGTGCAATAGTCGGGAGTCCTTGCACTGCCAAGTCATAGCCCAGTTTTCTTTCTGCTACATCATCCTACCTCATGGCATCAGTGAATACATGTTTATAAATGGTAGGGAGGAAGTGGAACATTACTGCACTGTGAGGTAGAAGAGGGGACAAACATTTACCTCACCACCTGTACTTATTTAGGTGCAGGTTAAGACTTGGGGAAGAAGACCTTTGGTAGGAGAGCTGAAGACTGTTGGGGCTCCTGTGGATTTAGCAGCCTGGGTATCTGGGAGGAGTCCCCTTTGGCTCTGGAGAAATGAAGTGGGGCTGCCAGGGGACAGAGGTGCCCCAGAGGGATGCAAATAGTTGGCCTCTTGAGCTTTGATTCCTGCTTAGTTCTCAGCTAAAGAGTCAAAGGCAGAGGGGCCCTCCCAGTGTACTGGCCATGAGCATGAAGAAGGCTGAGGCTTAAGGCCATCATGGAATGTGGGGGAAGGGGAAGGTGGTGATGGGCAGAGCACAGGAAGCTGAGCCTCCATCTCCCTCCACCAAGAGGTGAGTTGGCTCGAGGGGAGGGGAGTGGCGGCAAAGTGAGATTGTGGGAAAATGTATAGAGCAAGGCGGAATAGGAATGAGATTGTGGGGATATGGATGGAACAGGGTGGGATAGGAATGAGACTGTGGGGATATGGATGGAATAGGGTGGGATAGGAATGAGACTGTGGGGATATGGATGGAACAGGGTGGGATAGGAATGAGACTGTGGGGATATGGATGGAATAGGGTGGGATAGGAATGAGACTGGGGATATGGGTGGAATAGGGTGGGATAGGAATGAGACTGTGGGGATATGGATGGAGTGGAGTGAGGTATAAATGCGACTGTGAGCATATGAATGGAGCAGGGGGTATAGAATGAGATTGTGGGGATGTGGATGGAGCGGGGCAGGGGATAGTAATGGGATTGTAGGGAGTTGGATGGAGGAGAGGGATAGGAATGGGATTGTGGGGATGTGGATGGAGCAGGGGATAGGAATGAGGTTATGGGGATGTGGATGGAGCAAGGGGAAAAGTAATCAGATTGTGGGGAGTTGGATGAAGGAAGGGGCATAGGAATGTGATTGTAGGGAGATGGATGGAGCGGGGGTGGGGGGGATAGGGATGGGATTGTGGGGAGATGGAGCAGGGGGCACAGGGATGCCATTGTGGGGAGATGGAGCAGGGGGGATGGGGTGGGGTTGTGGGGAGATGATGGAGCAGGGGGGATAGGAATGGGATTGTGGGGATGTGGATGCGGCAGGGGGACAGGAATGAAACTGAGGATACAGACGGAGCAGGAGGGATAGGAATGGGTTTGTGGGGAGATGGATGGAGGAGCGGGGATAGGAATGGGATTGTCGAGGTGTGGATGGAGCAGGGGGAAGGGGCTAGAGAGGAGGAGCAGAGCTGATGGGAGTGATTCTGGAGGGACAGCACGCCAAGGCAGATTCTGGGCCTGGCAGCCCCGGGAAGGCTGCACTGGGCTTCTTGCAGTATGTGGTGTCTACTACTCCCTGGGGACTTCAGCCTGTACTCTCTGGTCCCCCATCACCCTGCTAGCTTAATTAGAGTCCCAATCTTCATGCCCCCTACCACATAGCCCAGGGTTCTGTGTGAAACCTGTGGGTCTGCAGTTCCTGCCAGGCTTCCTGTCCCTGTCACTGTAGATGGGAGCCCTCCAGTCTGGCTCTCATGCCCCTTCCCCTCTTCCCTGTCCTTCTGCCCCACACCCACACAGCTCTGTGCTCCTTTCCCTGAGGTAACAGCTCTGGCTGCTGCACACCCTGTCTCGTCAGCCCAGGGACCCCGTCTTCCCTCCTCAGCAAATTCCCTCAGATCTGCATGAGCATTCATTTTTTTTTTTTTTTTTGATCCCAAAGTTTCTTCATATGTCCTGGCTTCCAAGTTGCTTCTCATGCTAGCCATCTGCTTCCTGGTCTTTCTGGGGTAAGGAGCAATAGTTCGGAGTCCTCGCACTGCCAATTGTATCTAGTACAGTGGTTCTGAGCCGGGAGCAGTTTTGCCTCCCAGGAGACCTTTGGCAAGGTCTGGAGATATTTTTGGTCATCACAGTGGGTTAGTCACCACTGGTGCTACTGGCACACACTTAGCTGAAGCCAGGGAGCCTCTGACCATCCTCCAATGCACAGGACAGACGCCAAGGATAAAAATTATCCTGCCCAAAATGTCAATAGCACTGAGGTTAAGAAACCCCGCTCTATTATATAGCTACAGATCTGCAAGGTTAGGCTTGGAAATTGCCAGGTGCTGAGCCTTTAGGCACTGAACTTTCAGGAGCAGCTGCTCTTTCCTTTCCTCACTTGCCAGACGGGGGCTGGGCGTTGCCATGAAACAGCTACAACTTGGGCAGGAATCTATGGAGAGAAAGGCAGGGGGAGATTCCCCCTCCCCAAATTTAATACCAACTTTTAGAGAAAGCATTGCACTTCAACTGTTAAATGTCTTTCTGCCTCTACAAGATAGTGCCAGTTTTTTTTGTTTTTGTTTTTGTTTTTTTTGCAAACAGAATAGTAACTTATTATTCTCGTAGTTTATAAAATGCACAGTTTCGTGTTGTGAAAGTTGATGCATTAAGTTTTGGAGTCTTCCCCTCCTCTGTTTCATGTTCTTCAGTTGTAATCCTTCTTTGAATATTGGTATATTTTGCTGTGTCAGCAAAGTACTGTAGTGGTGGCTCTGTCCAAAAAGAAAAAAAAAAAAAGAAACGGATTGCCTCTCTTTTAATGTAAGGTTAATGAATTCTTAATTTCTTAAGGGTGTGCTTATTTATCAGAAACTGGCTCAAAGAGTTGCTTGTTTCCTTTGACCTGAGTTTTTTAGGATTTTTTTCTAACTAAGCAATGAAGATTCTTGCCAACAGATTTAAATGGTCAGTCTAATCTCTTTTTTTTCCACCCTTGCCAGTTTCTTCCATCTGCTCCCAGTTGTCTTCAGCATGGGGGAGCAGAACCACTCTCCTGGGAATGAGCTTCCGCACAGGAGGAGAGCAGAGATTCCCGGAAAGAAAAGCTGGCACTCCCAGGCCTACGCCCTTGGGGCTGTTTCCAACTTTATGTCTACTTTTCTGACCTTTCCTATCTATAAGGTTGTGTTCCGGCAACAGATCCATGCCATGGCAGTGTCAGAGGCTGTGAGACAGCTTTGGCACGAAGGTCCTCAATACTTCTACCGGGGAATCTACCCTCCTCTTCTCTCCAAGACGTTGCAAGGGACTCTTCTGTTTGGGACTTATGATAGCTTGCTGTGCTCTCTCTCTCCTGTTGGGCCACACACTCTGGGACATCGCTGGGCTGCAGGGCTCATGTCTGGTGTGGTGGAGGCTGTGGCACTCAGTCCCTTTGAAAGGGTGCAAAATGTGCTCCAGGATGGTCGCAAGCAAGCTCGCTTCCCCAGCACCTTCAGCATTCTCAAGGAATTCAACTCTTACGGTCTTTGGGGGCGCCTGTCACTGGGCTACTATCGTGGTTTCTGGCCTGTCCTGGCCAGGAACAGCCTGGGGAGTGCTCTATATTTTTCTTTCAAGGACCCAATCCAGGATGGCCTGGCAGAACAAGGCCTTCCCTATTGGGTTCCTGCCTTGGTGTCTGGTAGTGTCAATGGAACAATCACCTGCCTAGTTCTGTATCCTCTGATTGTGCTGGTTGCTAATATGCAGTCCCATATTGGATGGCAGAACATGCCAAGCCTGTGGGCCTCTGCCCAGGATGTGTGGAACACTCGGGGCCGAAAGTTGCTCCTGATCTACCGTGGAGGCTCCCTGGTCATCGTAAGATCAAGTGTGACATGGGGCCTCACTACAGCAATCCATGACTTCCTGCAGAGGAAGTCTCGCTCCAGGAAAGAGCTGAAGACTGACTAGCTGCAGAAAGTGTGGCCATGGAAGCTTTGGTATTCTAAATCTTCCCTGGTGGGTTCTTTACTGCTTACTTCTTTGGCTCAGTTGCCTAATACAGCCATTCTTTAGCATCTGTAAACTCAATGCATGGGAGAAGTTCCCGACTACCAACCTGTTGAGCACAGACAAAGCCCAACAGGATTCCTTAGTCAAAAAGAAACGTTCGCCCCAGTCTCTCCACAGCTTCAGTAGCCTCAGAGCCAGGAGGCCTTTAAATAACCATGTAACTCAGATTAAGCGTCATTCCTTTAAGGAATTCCTTGACAATAAGAGGAAACTTAAAAAGATGAGCTTACTTAGCACTGTGAGCTCTGCAACCCCTCTAGGTGTCCTCCAGACCAAAATGAGTGGAACTCCAACTTCAAAGAACTATGCTTGACTCTTAGGATGGGAATTTCATAAAACTTCTCAGATGGCTACATTTTTATGATATTGTTCACTTCCTCTATCACCACCCCTCACTTCTCAAGGCTGTGGATCCTACTTTCAGGGTAGTAGCTGTGGCCGGAAATCCTAAATTAGACTTGCTTAAACTCATCATGTCCCACAAGAACTAGTGGGGCTGGAGACGGGAGTGAGAAGAGGTGTGGCCCATGCATGGAAAGAATAAAAACTTTGAAAGAAGAGATTTAATTACATGCAAAATAGAAACATTTATTATTGTCTGGTTGGTGTTACCTGCCAGGATATTTCTGAGAGCAAGGGGATAACATTGCCTAGAAACTATTTGAATTTCTCTAAGAAACCTGGAAGTGAAGTGACCATATCTCTTCACAAATAATTCCATATTTTGTTGATGTGGTAAATGTAGTTGCTATGACATAAAGATCAGAAATCTTAGCCTGTCATTCAGAGCCATTCAATATATGGTCCTCATATAACTTTCAACATATTGTCACTCCACTTACATAAACCCCAAACACTAGCCAAGGTGAACTATTCTTCTCCTCCCAAACATTCCATGAACTTTCCTATGGCCATACTTTGGCCCACACTATTCTTTCCACCTGCAGTGCTCCTTCTTCACATGCCAGTCTACCAAAATCCTTCCAGTTCCTCAAAGCTCAGCTCAGAGGTCACCTTCTCTATGGAGCCTCTTGATTTCCCCCAAATGAATGTGACATTAGTCTCTGTGATGCCCCTTTCTAACAGCACTTCATACATGGTACTGATTCCATTATGTCACTAATCTCATGCGACCCTGTGTTCTTGTATTCTTCAATACCTCCTTCTAGACTGCAAAACTTGTTGAAAGCAGGGATTCTTGTAAGCATTTTTAAATCTTCCATTGTGCCTGGGTGCTCAATAATGTTGGTTGAATTATTGAATTGATTATCAAGCTGTGATATGGTATATCCTCAGGGTGCTGTCCCTTGTACATGAAGATAATGTTATTGACTCACTGTCAGCAAGACACGTGCCTTTGGGCTGTGTTTTTGTTTTCTTTTAATAGTGGATTTAGTTTTGTGCTAATGAGAATGATGCTGCTGCTGCTGATAATAATAACAATAAAAAATTACTTTCAACTGGAATATTTGATGAGTTTGTGTTACTGATGTCATGTTTGCTATCAGCACCAGTTCGGAAACTGAAATTTCCTAAACAGAATCACACTGTATAACTGTCCCATTTGTTTCAACTCTGGGATTTTGAAGATTTCCAAGATGACATGTGTTATAGATTTCCCTTACAGATATCTTGATAATGCCCTGTACTTGCATCTCCTTACTGAACCAAATTTGTCCTTTATTTGTCTTATCTGGTTGTAGATTTAGCAGTGAGAACTTCTCACTAAACACCACAGAAATTAAAGACACAGTTGTTGGAGGTATGATGTCAGAGAGCATTTGCCGTCAAGGTTGGCAGAAAATAGCTAGTCCAAGAGAGATGAAGATGAATTTCCACATCTGTAGATCTGGATGTGTTGGGACAGTACTCAACTTGTGGGTTCAAGGAAGTATGAACACAGAGTCTACATAATGGAGGGAAAAAGATACATTTATCTTCCAAGTACACGGTTGATTTCTACTTATGTCACTGTGTCCATCCATTTTCCATTCTTCATTTTAACATCTTATTTAGAAATAATTTCAAACATATAAAAATGTTGCAAGCATAAATAAAGCTTAAAGAACACCCATGTACCCTTTACCCAAATTCACCTATAATTAACGTTTCTCCCCATTTGCTTTATTACTTGTGCCCTCTGTCTATATACAAACAGGATATTTTTTCCCTGAACTATCTGAGAGTCGCATACATCAATTTTCAGTATTGCTAGATTCAATATTTGTAGATCCAAATTCTTTTTTAAAAGACTGTGTTTTATCTCCATGACAATGGCACAGTTATTACAGAGTATTTTAAAATGAAAACTCACATGGTATATGTGATACTGTGAAATATATACTTGGTCTTCTATCCTGTTTCCTGGCATACAACTCCTAAAATCCTTAGAGTTTCCCAAGTGATATTCTTTTTGTATGCTAATGATTGACTGATGGCTGGCAGCCCATGGTTGCTTCAGGATGGGAACTGGTCACCAGAAAGACGAAGGCACCATTAGGGGGTTGGGACTTAACAGCCTCATTCTTGATCTCCAGGGAGAAGAGAGGTGTGGAAAGTTAAGTTGATCACTAGTGGCCAATGATTTAATCAATCACATCTATGTAATGAAGCTTCCATAAAAACCCCAAAGAACCAGGTTTGGAGAGCTTCCAGATAGCTGAACATGTGGAGGTTTCTGGAGGGTGGTACCCCAGGGAGGGCATGGAAGCTCTGAGCCCCTTCCCCAGCACCTCACCCTATGCATCTCTTCATTTGTATCCTTTGATATGTCCTTTATAATAAACCGGTAAACATTAAGTATTTTCCTGACGTCTGTGAACCTTTCTGGCAAATTAAACCCAAAGAGGGAGGTCATGTGAACTCAAATTTGAAGCCCAACTGTCAGAAGTTCTGGAGGCCTGGATTTGCAACTGGTGTCTGAGGGGCCTGGGAACAGTCTTGTGAGACCTAGTCCTCAGCTTGTGGGATATAATGCTATCTCCAGGTAGATTGTGTCAGAATTGAATTGGAGAACACCCAGCTGGTGTTCGCTACAGAATTGATTTTTCACTTAGTGTGTAGGAAGACCCCACACATTTGGACATCAAAATCTTCTGTGTTGATTGCTGTGATGTGAGAGCAAAGGAAAAAGTTTGTGTGTTTTCCCTTCAGAGTGTATTTTAAAGCTAAATTGGTAATAATTGCTTAAATTTACTATATTTGTCTTTATGAAAACTTTAAATTTACATTATGTATGTTGAAACTTGAAGCTATGCAATTATAAACATGGATTTACAACGAATGCATGTTATAATGTAAATAATTGAGTTTTTCAAATTGGTTCATATAAAATCATAGGCAATATTGTAAAATTATTCAGACCTGTCAACTTTTTCCACTTAAATCTTCTGAGCAAAATTTAAGGATGTAGTCGTTTTCTGGTAATTTTAAATGTCAATATTAATATTTAGTTTGGTGATGTTAATGTGGCTATATTTTCTGATATTAAAAATAACTCGGGAGTTGAAATCAATAAAATAAGGAGTTAATAAATATCTATATCTGTTTAAAGACATAAAATATACAACTGAACACTAAAACTACTTGGTATAAAAAATTAAAGGAAAAAGAATAAAAAGTCACCATACAGCACAATATATGCATGATACATATTTTTATCTAAATATACACTATAGCAACTTTTCTAAAGCTCAAGGTGAAATAATAAGTAACCAACGTTTTATGACAAATCATTATATGGTTTATTTAGACTTAATTTCACTTTTAGAATTTATTTCTAAACATTAAATGGCATAATTTTACTGGGATAACTACATATAGTGTAGTATATTGAAGTTAATAAAATAACGTTGCACATAAGAGATAAAGCATAAGTCAGAAACAATATAAAAAGCTTTTATAAAAAAAAAGATAAAAATACCGTATTTCTCTAGTTTGTTTACTTGCCAATGTCTCTGATTCTTTCATATCATCTTCCTTTCCTCAAATCTTTTACTGCCCTCTCCCTCATCATTTCCAACTGGTGACCTTGCTTTCTATTTCATTAAGAAAAGAGATACATTCAGAAGAGAATTGCCAGTTTAAAGAACAATTACAAAGACATCACCCATGTAGTAACCAGTCAGGGCAAGAAATAGAACCCTTTAATAAACTACTCCTCTCCTCCCACCACTGATGACATCCCTCCCTCCATCTTAGGGGTAGCCCCCATGCTGACTTTTGTGATAATAATTTCTTTGTTTTTGCTTATAAGTTTTCTTCCTTATAAGCATCCTTAAAGAACAGTTTTGTTTTACAGATGTTTAAACATTAAATGCTTTTTAAACTTGGAATTGTGATGATCTTGTTTCACTCCGCATTGCTTGTGAGACTCATCGATATTGCAGATAGCTGTAGTTGATCTATTTTTATTGTTGCACAGTTTACCATTGTATAAATATACCATAATTTATTCATGATAACTTTTAGGGACATTCTGGTTGTTTGCAGGTTTTATTTTTACAGTTTATTAGTTTTATTGATATATAGTAATTGTATATGTTTATGGGGTACATGTGATATTTTGATACATGTGTACAATGTGTAATGATCAAATCAGGGTAATTGGGATATCCATCAGCTCAAATATTTATCTTTTTTTTTTTTTTTTGCGTTCAGAACATTCCAAATCTTCTAGCTATTTTGAAATACACAATAAATTGAATACTGTGGTCACTCTGTTGTGCTACTGAACACTAGAACTTATTCCTTCTCTCTAACTGTATTTTTTCACGCATTAACCAATCTCTCTTCATTCACCCCTCAGCAGTACCCTTCCCAGCCTCTGGTAAACACAGTTCTACTCTCCATCTCCTTGAGATCAACTATTTTAGCTCCCACATATGAGTGAAGACATGAGATATTTGTCTTTCTGTGCTTAGCTTATTTCACTTCACATTTCACTTCACATAATGTCCTCGGAGCTCATGTATGTTGCCCCAAATGACAGGATTGCGTTCTTTTTTATAGCTGAATACTATTAAATTGTGTACATATACCACATTTTATTTATCCATTTATTTATTGATGGACACTTAGATTGATTCCATAGCTTGGATCTTCTGAATAATGCCACAATAAACATAGGAATGCTGATATCTCTTCAAGATATTGTTAAAAATTTTTTTTTTCGGATATATGCCCAGCAGCGAGATTGCTGAATCATAATGGTAGTGCTATTTCTAGGTTTTTGAGGAACACCCATACTATTTTCCATAATGGCTGTACCAACTTACATTCCCACTAACAGTGTATGAGAATTCCCCTTTCTCCACATCCTTGCCTGCATCTGTTATTTTTTTTGTCTTTTTGATAATGGCCATTTTAACTGGGATGAGATGAAATCCAATTTTTGACTGTTACAAAACAGTGCTACCATGATTGATCTTGTACATAAACACAGGTATTTCTAAGGCATTTATGTAAGAATGGAATTACTGGTTTATGGAATATGAGCACCTTCAATTTAAATGGATGATACCTAACTTCCTCATGGCATGTACCAATTCACACCCTTAATAGGCAGGTTTAATAGTTCTCATTGCTCCACCTGCTGGCCAACACATGGTATTGTCAGACTTCTTAATTTTTGCCTATCTAGTGGGTGTAAATGGCATCTCATAATTTGATTTTCCTGATTACTAATAATGTTGAGCATCTTTTCACATGCCTGTTGAACATTAGGATTTCCTCTTCTGTGAAGCATTTATTCTAGATATTTATCATTTTTTTCTGTTGGGCTGTATGACTTTTTCAAATTAATTTGAAGTTATTTTAGTTCTTTCATTTTTATATGTGTTCCATACAACTCTCCCCACTTTGTCACTTATTTTTCCATTGTAATGATTTCTTTTGACTAGCATAAGCTCTAATTGTAAGATAGATTTCAATGTTATCAATCCTTTTTTATGGTAAGTGCCTTTTGTGTCTTTTCAATGAAATCTTTCTATACCTCAATATCATAAAGATATTCCTTTATATGATAACATTTAAAATTTTTATGGTTTTGACTTTCACATTTAGGTTTGTAATATACTTGGAAATAATTTTTGTGTAGAGTATGAGAATAGAGGTCCATTTTTTTCTTATGAATATCCAATTGTCCCAATATCATTTGTTGAAAAGTTTTTCCTTCTCCCATTCAGTTAGAATGGAAACTATGTCAAATACCAAGTGTTCCTATATTATTGGGACTATTTCTGACCTGTCTGTTCTATTCTACTAGTTTATTATCTAGTCTTGTGCCAATACAGCATTGCCTGTATTGTAATAATAATAAATGTCTTGGTATCTGATAGGGAAAGTCTTCCCACATCATTTTTATTGTTCAAGAGTTTCTTATTCTTATCAGTGTGTGCAGAAATAAATGCTGAGATTTTCTTTTCACAAAATTACTGTTGAGATTTTAATTTGAGCAAAACTTAGCTGTTGAGTTTTAACGTAAACAAAAATAATGGTTGAAATTCTAATTTTAATGTTTCTCAAAGTTTCATAATATTCTTCATAGTGTTCAACATATCTTTTGTGGTATTTTTATTTGTTGCTTAATTTTTAAATAATTATTAACAGTAAAGCGGATTATCATAATGGGATTATAATGTGTTTCTAATATATAATGTCCTTCTATTTTGTTTTAAGAGAAAAAGTATATATCTGTTAAAAAATTAGTTTATATGTTTTGATGCCTCATGTTGACATATTCAGTATAACATATATTGATCAATATAATGTACTATGTTATTATATATAAAGATGCCACTAATTCATTAGGTTTTCAAAAGGTAAACAGCAAACCTTAACAATTTTATTATGATAATGGAGATGGAGTACAAAATAGGTCAACTCAGATAGAGTACATAAAAACTCAAGATATCTGTATCCAACTGCCTAGTTGACATTTTCACTGACATATAGGCATTCCAAACTTAATACGCCAAAGATTAAACTCTTTATTCTCCCTACCAATCTGTCCCTAGTCTTCCCACTTCCAATGGTATCATCGTTTTCTGGTACTTTCAACACAAAGGGTACTAACATATAGGGAACTTGACTCTCACTCATCACTCTATTTCCAGTGCCCAGACTGTCATGCACATAGTAAGTGCTCAATAGATATTTGTAGAATGAATGAATGAAAGAATGGTCCCTGCCTTCCAAACATGTTTGATTAAAAATCATTCAACAATATACACAAAGTAGTACATGAAAAAATGCCAAAAACTTCTGTCTTTTCTTTTCAGTTATTAGACCAAAGCCTTAGTTCAATCTCTTATTTTATACCTGAACAACTGCTATAACTCTTTTTAGTGGATCTTCTTGTCACCTTCCAATGTGAATAGCTTACAGGATAAAATCCAAACCACTCAGCATGACATTCAAGGTCTTCCATAGTCTGACACCAGCCTACTTTTTTCATCTCACTTTCGTCTACTTAAATATTATGAATCTTGATGTCCCAACCTCACAAGACTACTGGATGTTTCCCAAGTGTGCCCTACATTTCTCTTTGTTCTTCTTTTCCCCTCTTCCTGGAATTCCATTGCACCCATTTCTTCCTTCAACAAATGCTATTCATTTTTAAAGGCCAGATTCAAATGTCATTTCCTTTTTTCAGGCTTCTTGGACTCTCTCAGGTAGAATTAGGTTTCCCTCTTTTCCACTTTCCCCTGGTACTTATTAACCTTGATGTAATATTTAAAATCATAGATGTCATAGAATTATAACATTAGACTTAGAAGTAGTCTTGATCATCATGTGGTCTGACTTCTTCATGCTATGGAGGGCCAAAGCTAGAAGAATCCAAGTCTTTTAATTTGCCTTGCCTCTTGATTATTTCTGTACATATATATATATATATATATATTTTTTTTTTTTTTGAGACAGAGTCTCACTCTGTTGCCTAGGTTGGAGTACAGTGGAACCATCTCAGCTCACTGCAACCTCTGCCTCCCAGGTTCAAGTGATTCTCTTGCCTCAGCCTCCCAAGTAGCTGGGATTATAGGTATGTGCCACCACGCCTGGCTAATTTTTTTTTTTTTTTTTTTTAGTAGAGATATGGTTTTGCCATGTTGGCCAGGCTTGTCTTGAACTCTTGACCTCAAGTGATTTGCCCACCTCAGCCTCCCAAAGTGCTGGGATTACAGGCGTGAGCCACTGCACCCGGCCTATTCGTGTATATATTTTTTATTCTCTACCTGTCATGTGGCTGGGAAGAAATAGGGTCTTATTCCTCTTTATGCTCTTCATGATACTTAATGCAATCTATTGCACATAGTGGATAATACAGTAAGTATGTTTTAATTGACTTGAGATGAGAGGGATGGTTTAAGTAGAGGTAGCATTGATAGTATTATGCTTTGTACCAAGTAACATGCCAAAGTTTTACAAGAATTATCCGATCACACAGTCCTGCGAGATAAGCACCATTTTTAGCCTTATTTGCCCAATAATTCATAGCCAGTAAGTTGTCGAATCTGGACCAGAATCCAAATTCCTCTGGCTCCAGATTCTTTGTTCTTAGTCATCGTGCTATAGTACAAAACAACAAGGTGGGAACTCAAACATTTTGAGTTTAGAATATGATTGATGGATGAATTTGGCATGAAAGGCTAACTTTTATTTCCTGAAGGACATTGCAGCTAGGTTAGGGACTATATTGTGGAAGGCTCTGAACGCCAAGCATGGTATAAGAAGTTACCTCCTTTCCGTAGCTCTCCATCTGCACCAGTCTAGATCACCGTCTGAGGCCCAACTCAAACACTCCTTATTATTTGAAGACTTCCAGGATCTTCTAAGTTATGATGAATTGCCCCTGCTCCCACAGCCCTTTATTCATACCTTTGTTATAATACATAATCTATCCTTCCTTCCTTCTTTCCTTCCTTCCTTCCTTCCTTCCTTCCTTCCTTCCCTCCCTCCCTCCCTCCTTCCTTCCTCTTTCTTTATATATCTCTCTTTCCCACCCTCCCCATTTTTCCTTTCCCCTTTCTTTTCCCCTTTCCCCTTCCCATTCCCCTTCCTTTCCCCTTCCTTTCCCTTTCCCCTTCCTTTCCCCTTCCCCTTCCCCTTCCTTCCCCTTCCCCTTCCCTTCCCTTCCCTTTCCTTTCCTTTCCTTTCTTTTTTCCTTTCCTTTCCTTCTTTCCTTTCCTTGGACAGAGCCTCACTCTGTTACCCTGGCTGGAGTGCAGTGGCATGATCTCACCTCCCCTGGGTTCAAGCGACTCTCCGGCCTCAACCTTCAAGTTGCTGGGACTACAGGGGTACACCACCATGCCTGACTAGTTTTTGTATTTTTTGTAGAGATGGGGTTTCACCATGTTGCCCAGGCTGGTCTCAAACTTCTGGGCTCAATCAATCTGCCCACCTTGTCATCTCAAAATGCTGGGATTATAGGTGTGAGCTGCTGCACCTGGCCAATATGACTTTCTTAGCAGAAATATTTTGTGGCTGTGTCTGTCTTCTTCATATTTTGTAAACTCCTTGAGAGTAGGCATTTTATTTATGACTGTATACCTCTTTTTATTTAGCAACTGATACATAGTAGATGCTTGTCTTACTCCATTGTGTGTTGTTATAAGTGAATACCTGAAACTCGACAATTTACAAAGAAAGGTTTATTTAGCTCATGGTTCTACAGGCTGGGATGTTTTAGATTTGGCAGCTGCATCTGGTAGCTTCTGATGAGAGCCCTGTACTGCGTCAAAACATGACAGAGAAATGGAAGGGAAAGCAGTTCCCTGCAAAGACAGTAAAACACAAAACACAAGAGGCAACCTTACTTTATAACAACTTGCACTTGTATAACCAATCCAGTCCCACAAAGAATAAGAATTGACTCACTCCTACCAGAGAGTGAGTCATGAGAGTGAACCTTTAGTGGCCCAGAAGCCTCTTAAAGGTTCCACCATCTCTCAACACTGTTACATTGGGGACTAAGTCTCAATATGAGCTTTGGTGGGCACAAACCATATTCAAATTATAACAATGCTCAATAAATGTTAGTTGAATTAAATGTTTCATTGGGAGAATATAGACATGAATAAGGCACGGTTTTTTGCTCTCAAGAGAAGCCAACATTCTACCAAGGGAAACAGTACATTATTCCATATGAGAAGCTATACTAATGACATGTATAAAGCATGTGGAATTCAGCAATCAATTAGAAAACACAATAGGAAAACACAATAGGAAAAATAGCCCATTCATGATATTCCCAAAATCTTAAGGCAGCTAGGAGGATAGCTAACAAAGATGTATAAACCATTATACAGAAAAGTATAAGACTGAGCTAAAAGAAATTTAATAAAAATTGGAAAGTGGAGGAATATACTTGTTAAGAACCACAAAAAGTCTAGAATTGGACCCTATTTACAAATTTACAAATTAGCCTGACATACACAGTTTTATGTATTCTGTCAGAAAACATGAGAATCTTGGGTGAGAGGCAAAGGACTATTACTCAGAAAAAGCAGTAGCTAGAACTTCTTGTCAGCTTGTGTCTTTTCCCAACGCCCCCCAAATCCCATACGGGCAATGCAAAGAACCAGTGATGGATGGCTGCACAGTGGGTTGCATTACAGGAAAGAAAAAATGCATTTGGAGGATCTACTGCTTTTATAGAAAATGCAAATAAGCCTGCTCTTTGTGATGTTTTCTCATCCTTTAGGGTTTTTCACTGCAGATGTGGTCCTGAGAATGGCCAAGGTAAAGAGTCATCAGTGCCTTATAGTTTTGGCATCCCCAGCAAGAACATGCATGAATGCTTAGGGACCATGATGGGTTGTCTTTCCCAACAATACTTCATTTGTATGTGGGGAAACTTTAAGTCAGAAAATTGGTAATTCTTCTCAAATTAATACATAAATCCAATATTGTTCCAATCAAAATATTAACAGGCCAATTTTTTGTGGAATATGACAATTTAATTACAAAATTGGAAAAGGCACATATAGTAAATTGGTATATGAAAGAAGTGACATTGCAAAGGAGTGAAAAAAGGATGAATAATTTAATAAATGTGATTGGGACACTTGTTTCCTTCTTGAAGAAAAATCTAGATCCATGCATTATACAAAATAAAGTCTAGATGTATAAAAGACCAAAGTACACAATCAAAATCTTAAAACCAACAAAAAATCATGTCCTCAGAGTAGAGAATTTCATAAACAACATCAGAAAACACAAGTTTTAAAGGAAAAGATTGATATATTTGATTCCACAAACATTGTATATTAAAAGACATGAGAATTAACATTAGTATTAAAAGATGAGCAATGATTGGTACAAGCTTTTGGGAAAACTAGTTGGCTTTATCCACTGAAGCTGAACCTATGCATTTCCTATGACCAGCAACTCCGCTTCTTGGTATATCCCCAAGAAAAATACACATGTTTATTCACTAAATACATTATAAATATGCTCATAACAGCATTATTTGAAATAGCCCCAAACTGAAAAAAAACAAGTGTCCACCAACAGGAGAATAAATAAATAAATTGTGGTATATTCATACATTAAAATGTAGCACATAAAGGATAATAAACTAACTACAAATTCACAACAACATGGATGAATCTCACAAACCTAATGTTGAGTAAAAGAAGCCAAACACAGAGGAGTATATACTGAAAGATCCCAGTTATTTAAAGCAGAAAAGAGGCAAAAAACTAATTGTCAGGAGAGTGGTTATTATCCCTGAGCATAGGGACTGGATAAGGGCACAAAAGAAGTTTGGGGGCAGGGGGCTGGTAACATACTGTGTCTTCATCTGAAAGCTGGTTATATGGATGTCTTTACTTTGTGAACATTTATCAAGATAGACACCTAAGATATGTATGTATGTATATTGTACATAAATAAAACATTTTGAAAATCTGCCTAACAGGATATTTTCTCACCAGTAGAGTTGCATGCATACTGAAAGTCGTGTTTTTCAACAAACAGGTTTATTCCAGTTACATTCGTTGTAAATGAACATAATATGGATGCAAAAAAGGAGATCAGCCCACCATTCCTATTGAACATAGTATTGGAAGTTCTAGCCAGAGCAATCAGGCAAGAAAAAGAAATAAAGGGTATTCAATTAGGAAAAGAGGGAGTCAAATTGTCTTTATTTGCAGATGACATGAATGTGTATTTAGAAGACCCCATTGTTTCATCCCCAAATCTCCTTAAGATGATAAGCAACTTCAGCAAATTCTCAGAATACAAAGTCAATGTGCAAAAATCACAAGTATTCCTATACACCAATAACAGACAGACAAAGAGCCAAATCATGAGTGAACTCCCATTCACAATTGCTACAAAGAGAATAAAATACCTAGCAATACTAACAAAGGATGTGAAGGACCTCTTCAAGGAGAACTACAAACCACTGCTCAAGGAAATAAGAGAGGACACAAACAGACAGAAAAACATTCCATGCTCATGGTTAGGAAGAATCAATATTGTGAAAATGGCCATACAGCCCAAAGTAATTTATAGACTCAACGCTATCCCCATCAAGCTACCATTGACCTTCTTCACAGAACTGGAAAAAAACACCATAAACTTCACATGGAATCATAAAAGAGCCTGCGTAGCCAAGACAACCCTAAGCAAAAAGAACAAAGCTGGAGGCATCATGCTACCTGACTTCAAACTATACTACAAGGCTATAGTAATCAAAACAGCATGGTACTGGTACCAAAACAGAGATATAGACTAATGGAACAGAACAGAGGCCTTGGAAGTAATGCTACACATCTACAACCATCTGATCTTTCACAAACCTGACAAAAACAAGTAATAGGGAAAGAACTCCCTGTTTAATAAATGATGTTGGGAAAACTGGCTAGCCATGGGCAGAAAGCCGAAACTGGACCCCTCCCTTACACTTTACACAAAAATTAACTCCAGATGCATTAAAGACTTAAACATAAGACCTAACACCATAAAAACCCTAGAAGAAAACCTAGGCAAAACCATTCAGGACATATGCATAGGCAAGGACTTTATGACTAAAACAACAAAAGCAATAGCAACAAAATCCAAAATAGACAAATGGGATGTAATTAAACTTGAGAGCTTCTGTACAGCAAAATAAACAATCATTAGAATGAACCAGCTACCAATAGAATAGGAAAAAATTTTTGCAAGCTACCCATCTGACAAAGGGCTAATATCCAGATTCTACAAAGAACTAAAGCAGATTTACAAGAAAAAAAAAAAACAACCCCATCAAAAAGTAGGCAAAGGATATGAACAGACACTTCTAAAAAGAAGACATTTATGGGTGCAACAAACATATGAATAAATGCTCATCATCACTGGTCATTAGAGAAATGCAAATCAAAACCATGTTGAGATACCATCTCACACCAGTTAGAATGGTGATCATTAAAAAATCTGGAGACAACAGATGCTGGAGAGAATGTGGAGAAACAGGAACACTTTTACACTATTGGTGGGAGTGTAAATTAGTTCAACCATTGTGGAAGACAGTGTGGTGATTCCTCAAGGATCTAGAAATAGAAATACCATTTGACCTAGCAATCCTATTACTGGGTATATACCCAAAGGATTATAAATCATTCTGTTATAAAGACACATGTACATGTATGTTCATTGTGTCAATGTTTACAATAGCAAAGACTTGGAACCAACCCAAATGCCCATAAATGATAGACTGGATAAAGAAAATGTGGCACATATACACCTTGGAATACTATGCAGCCATAAAGAAGGATGAGTTCATGTCCTTTGCAGGGAGATGGATGAATCTGGAAACCACCATTCTCAGCAAACTAACACAAGAACAGGAAACCAAACACCGTGTGTTCTGACTCATAGGTGGGTGTTGAACAATGAGAACACATGGACACTGGGAGGGGAACATCACACACTGGGGTGTGTTGGGGTTGGGGGTTAGGGGAGGGATAGTAGGGGGTGGGGAGGTTGGGGAGTTACAACATTGGGAGAAATGCCTAATGTAGGTGATGGGGGGATGGAGGCAGCAAACTACCATGGCATGTGTGTACCTAAGCAACAATACTGCAAGATCCGCACGTGTACTCCAGAACATAAAGTATAATTTAAAAAAAGGAGACCAACAACAGATTTAAAGAAACTTTTTTCAAAATACATTGCTGACCAATAGTTATATACAGAATATGTGAAGAACCCCTAAGAAGCAATACTTAAAAAACAAACAACTTAAAGGAAAAATAGGTAAATGACCTGAAAAAGTACTTCACAGAAGAGGAAATATGTATAACCAGGAAGCCTCTAAAAAAGATGTTCATCCTCGTTCAAGTCCTTTGCAGGGACATGGATGAAGCTGGAAACCATCATTCTCAGCAAACTAATACAGGAACAGAAAACCAAACACTGCATGTTCTCACTCATAAGTGGGAGTTGAACAATGAGAGCACATGGACACAGGGAGGGGAACATCACACACTGGGGCCTCTCAGGGGTTGTGGGGCTGTAGCAGATCAGTCAGGGTGGTGGGAGAAATTATAGGAAAGACATAAACCTTCTTGGAAGGCCAGGAGGTTTTTGCAAAGCTTTGGGGAAGAATGAGCTGTAGGTGGCCCTTCTTACCCTGAGGCAAAGGGTGAGGAGTAGGTACAAGGGAATGTAGGGGAGTTTATCTAAATAGCTTGTTTACTCATGTTGTCCTAAAACCCACCTTTGATCACCTGCACATAGGACTGTCCCCTACTCAGGGGATTGACAATGTTAGTCACCCACAAATTGTGTTTGTTCCAGGTCTTTGTCATAAAATCTGTACTAAAATAACTATGAGCATCTCTGGCTTATTGGGGCTGCACTTTCTCATCAGTGGTGCTAAGCCATGCAGTCCCATAGCCATGCTCACAGGCAAAATACCTGTGTCTGCATACTTGTTTCATCTGTCACTCAGCCAGAGTCTGTGGGACAGATTCAACAGCTGGTGCCCCCGCATGAAGAATGCTGCAACAGATCAGATCACAATGGAACCCTTGAAAATGAAGGTGAAGAGAGTGTGCAGTCATTAAGTAAGTCATTGGTGCCCACTTGGGATTTCCAAGTTTAAGAGTATTGTTAAAGCTACGGTTTCATCATAGGATAACAGTTATCAGCACAACAGATAGTACATAAAAGTATTGAGACAGTTGCTTGAAGCTAGCGGAGCCTTGGTTTTGCAGGCTCAATTAAGGGACCTAATGCAAACTGTTGTTTGCCATAACCCATGGTTCCTGGAAGAAGGTACACTAGACATGGAACTCTGGGAACAAGTGGGGAGAAATCTTTTTTTTTTTTTGAGACGGAGTTTCACTCATGTTACCCAGGCTGGAGTGCAATGGCGCCATCTTGGCTCACCGCAACCTCTGCCTCCTGGGTTCAGGCAAGTCTCCTGCCTCAGCCTCCTGAGTAGCTGGGATTACAGGCACGCACCACCATGCCCAGCTAATTTTTTTTTGTATTTTTAGTAGAGACGGGGTTTCACCATGTTGACCAGGATGGTCTCGATCTCTTAAACAACATCATGCACAAGGGCAATGGGTCTCAGTAACATCTTTAATGTATGGGCCTTAGTCAGGGCTTCTTTGGCCACACTCTACACAGAAGAGCCTAAAAAGGGAAGGGAGGAGGAACTGTCACCTATCTTACTGCCTCCTTCTTCTCCTTCAGCCCTGCAATTACTAAGTAAAAATGCCACAGAGGAAACAGAGGTTCTCCCTGAGACCCTTCCCCTATATATTGAAAAAAGGACAAGGGAGACACTACAGCTATGGAACCCTGTCTTAGGCAAGCAGTGTCAGAAGCGGGGCTCTTGTCCTGCCTGGTAATGCAAGATCGACAAGAAAATCAGGTATATGAACCCATTTCTTTTGATGCTTATAAAGAGATAAGAAAAAGCATTAGAGAAAATGGAGCTGCTAGCCCATTTAGGAAAGGATTAATTGAAGCCATAGCAGACAACTTCTGTATGACTCCATGGAACTGGTCAGTGCAAGCTAAAACAACTTTAAAGCCCAGTCAATACCTCTTCTGGAAGGCAGAATATGATGAGTTGTGTGAACAACAAGCCAACCAGAATCAAGTGGCTGGGCAAGACATAACAGCTGTTATGCTCCAGGGGAGGGGTCCCTATGCCAATAAACAACAACAATTTAGTTTTGTTCCCCAAGCCTATGTACAAGTGGCTTTGTGCACTCTCAGGGCTTGGGGCTAAATTCCCAAAAGTGGAGTTCAACAGGGATCTTTTATAAATGTTCGACAGGGGCCTCAGAAGCCATTTATTGAATTTATCAATCAGTTAACTCAGGCAATTAAGAGACAAATTAGTCATGCCCAGACTGCTGATATTGTTGCAGTTGGCTTATGAAAATGCTAATGTTGACTGCCAGCAAGCAATGCAGGCAATCAGAGGAAAGGCAGTTATAGTTGGAGAACTTATACAAGCATGTAAACTGGTGGGGACTGAAACACACAAAGCCAAAATGTTGGCTATGGCATTAAATCCTCCTAAAGTGAAAAGGGGGAAAAAAACCCAAATTGTTTTCTATGCAGAGAGCCAGATCATATGAAGCAGGACTGCCTCAATAGTAGAGACTGAGGTAGCTAAGGAAAAGAACTCCCTTCTATATGCCCCCGATGTAAAAAGAGAAAACATTGAGCAAATCATTGCAAGTCCAAATTTGATGAAAATGGCAACCCTCTAAGTAATCGGAAAAGAAACTTCATGAGGGACTGGCCCCTAGCCCTTCTCCAAACTGGGGCAATGCCAGATAGAAAGTCCACAGTCCTCTCTCGCAGAGAAGTCACCACTGGGAGCACAGGACTGGACTTAATCTGCTCCAATGAATTAGTGCTAAAAGAAGGAGAAGACCCTAAAAGGGTTGCAACCAAGATCTGGGGCCCACTGCCTCCGGAAACAGTAGGATCAGTCCTAGGGCAATCAAGCCTATCCAGTAAAGGAATTAATGTGCTCACTGGGGTAACTGATAGTGATTATCAAGGTGAGATATTAGTTATGATGGAATGTAAAGGTCTGCATATTCTTCCCCCTGGATCAAAGAATAGCTCAGTTACTCTTACCATACTGGGTCCCCAACATCCAGGGAAAGGAAAGGGGAAAGGGAAGTTTTGGAAGCACGGGAGCCATAGGAGTATATTGGAACTAATTAATCACTGAGAAGAGACCCATGATTACCTTAAAAATTATAAATAAAAATTTTCCTGGCTTATTGGATACAAGGGTGGATGTTTTAATCATTAGTGATTAAAACTGGCCAGAAACTTGGCCTTGGGTCACTTAGAAACAAAATTGTCGGCATCGGGGAAGCACACACAGTCAAGCAGAGCACGTGCCCCCTAACATGTTGTGATTCAGAGGGAAGAAAAGCAGTTATACAACCTCTAATCATGCCCAACCCCATTAACTTTTGGCAAAAGACCTATTAACACAATGGGGGGGGGTCACTTTGCAGTCCCTTTTTTAATAATGGCCACTGTTATTAATCCTCCCCTACCCCTAATCTAGGTCTCTCAAGATCCAGTTTGGGTAGAGCTATGGCCTTTAAAGGGAGAGAAATTACAACAAACCCATGAGTTAGTTGAGGAGCAATTAAAAGCCAACCACATAGAACCATCTAACAGCCCTTAGAATTCACCCATTTTCGTCATTCCCAAAAGGTCTGGCAAATGGAGACCACTGCATGACTTATGGGCTATTAATCCTAATCTGCAACCTATGGGGCCTCTTCAATAGGGGCTCCCTTTCCCCAAGGTAATTCCTTGAGATTGGCCTATAGTCATTATTGACTTAAAAGACTGCTTTTATGCTATTTCCCTTGCAGAACAAGACAGAGAAAAATTTGTGTTTACAATACCAGCTATCAATAATGAAAGGCCAGCTCACCAATTTCATTGGAAAGTGCTTCCTTAGGGGATGCTGAACAGTCCTACCATGTGTCAGTATCATGTAAATCAGGCTTTGCTCCCCAGAGAAAAGAATTTCCTAATTGCAAGGTTATTCATTTTATGGATGATATTTTACTAGCAGCCCCAATGGAGCCAGTACTTTTAAGCTTATATGCCTCTGTCCAAGGGAATACACAATTAAGAGGTTTAATCATAGCACCTGAAAAGTACGGATGTCTTCTCCTTGGAAATATCTTGGATACATACTAACTTCCCAGTCAGTAAGACTGCAAAAGGTTAAATTAAATGCTAGCAACTTACATACCTTAAATGATCATCAAAAATTACTGGGCAATATTAACTAGCTTTGCCCCATCTTGGATATAACAACTGATAAATTACAGAATCTGTTTTCTATCTTAAAAGGCAATACAGCCCTAGATTCTCCAAGATATTTAAGCCCCACAGCAAAAAAAAGGAAATTGAGGAAACAGAACAAGATATTTCTCAGAGACAACTAGATCGCATAGACCCACTATACTCAGTCCAGTTGTTTGTTTTTCCTGCTAAACATTCCCCAACAGGATTAATAGGACAGATAGCCCCAGGGCTATGCTTCCTAGAATGGGTTTTTTGCTCACATACTGGGACTAAAACACTATCTCCCTATATCCAGCTAGTTATTAAAGTCATCTATATGGGCCTCAGATGATGCAATCTGTTGCTAGATTATAACCCTGATGTCATAAGAATTCCCTTGAGTAAGGATCTAGAAATAGAAATAGCATTTGACCCAGCAATCCCATTACTGGGTATATACCCAAAGGATTATAAATTATTCTGTTATAAAGACACATGCACATGTATGTTTATTGAGGCACTGTTCACAACTGCAAAGCTGTAGAACCAACCCAAATGTCCATCAGTGATAGCCTGGATAAAGAAAATGTGGCAGATATACACCATGGAATACTATACAGCCACAAAAAAGGATGAGTTCATGTCCTTTGCAGGGACATGGATGAAACTGGTAAACCATCATTCTTAGCAAACTGACACAAGAACAGAAAACCAAACACTGCATGTTCTCACTCATAAGTAGGTGTTGAACAACGAGAACACATGGACACAGGGAGGGAAACATCACATACCGAGGCCTGGGGGGTGGGGGCTAGGGGAGGAATAGCAGGGGGTGAGGGGATCAGGGAGGAATAGCATTAGAAGAAATACCTAATGTAGATGACAGGGAGATGGATGCAGCAAACCACCACCATGGCATATGTATACCTATGTAACAAACCTGCATGATCTGCACATGTACCCCAGCACTTAAAGTATAATAAATAAATTAAAAAACAAGAATTCCCTTGACTAAAAAGCAATTCAAAGCAGTCCTGCCCCTATCTCTAGATCTTCAGATAGCACTCTCTGATTATGCAGGCCATACAGAACATGCTCTTCTTTCTGCCAAACTGCTTCAGTTCTTATCTGATACTCCTATAGTTGTGCCTACAAAAGTAGTTCACTCACCCATACCTAACACTTTAATGCTTTTTACTGACAGCTCTGGTAAAAATGGAAAAGCAGCTATTTGGTGGGAATCGCCTAATTCCTTCACTTGATCTGGATTCACCAGCATTCAAAGAACTGAGGTTGGAACTCTAATATTAGCCCTGGAAACCTTTTCTGCTCAGTCCATCAATATTGTTAGTGACTCTGCTTATCTATTTATTGCAGAACATTGAGACAGCCCTCGTTAAGTCTATTGTCAAGCCCACCCCATGTGCCTTTTTTCTTTGACTTCAGCAACTGCTAGATCAACTTAAGCATCCTATTTTTCTCACATATATTCGAGCCCACAGCTCACTGCCTGGCGCACTGGCTTATGGCAATGATCAAGAAGACCTGCAGGTTATGATGTCACTGCTTGATCAAGCCACCCAATTGCATAATTTTGTTTTTTCCAAAATTGCAGAAACTTAACTAAGCAATTTCAACCTACCCTGACTAGCTAAACAATTATTTTACAATGCTCAGATTGCCAGCTCATAGACATGTCCCTTCCTTCAACAGGTGTTAACCCTAGAGGATTAGAACCTAATCAGTATGGCAAACAGATGTTACACATATCCCTGAATTTGGAAAACTAAGATATGTACATACATCCGATGATACCAATTCTCACCAAATTAGCACGCATGCTTTTTCTGGAGAGTCCACTGGATATGTTATTAAACACCTTCTTTTAACTTTTGCATTTACGGGGCGGCCCACAAAAAATAAAATTGATATTGGTCCAGCTTATGCCTGCTCACAACTTCAGCAATTTTGTCATACATGGAACATCCAACATTCCACAGTCATCCCGTATAACCCCCAAGGACAGGCCATTTAGTAGAACATGCCCAATCTACCCTTAAAAATATGCTCAGAAAACTAAAAAGGGGGAATATGAATAAGGACCCTGCAATATTACTAGCACAAGCCTTATTTATACTTAGTTTCTTAAATTTAAATGGCAAATTTCAATCAGCTATAGAAAAGCACTTTGCTAAAATCTTTCAAGACATAAAACCCAGAGTTTTATGGAAAGATGTGAATAGTAATGTATGGTATGGTCCAAATGATTTGTTGACATGGGGAAGAGGATATGCCTGTGTTCAAACCTCCTCAGGCCCTCTTTGGATTCCAGCACAATGCATCAAACCTTACCATGGCGTGGCTAGGACCCAACCTGATACCAGAAATGAAGGAAATGACCCTGCAGGACCTGCAGCCCTGGACAATGTGGCTTCCTTGGCCAACACAAGCCTCAGAAATTTGCTGGGGAATGCTGAAGAAGACAACTCAGGAGACTGAGCAAATCCTGCTCCAGACAGGCACCATTCACTCCAGATAATTTGTTCCTTGCTATGCTCTCTGTTGTACACTGCAAATCTTGTAGGGTATTAACCTTTTTTATTCTCTTATTTTGCCTGCAACGCATTCCTGCTATGCCCTATTAGGCTCATCTCTTAGATCTGCCTTTTTTTTCTGCCCTGTTACCTTACCTTCTTCCCAGCCTCTAAAAACATAACTGCTTGGCTAGGAGGGATTGACTTAGCCCCAGGGGGGCCCCTCATTAATGGCACACATTTGACTCAGGTGCCAGGTAATACTACATATCACTCCACTATCCTCCCACTGTGTGTAAGTCATAAAAGTTCTAACCCTTACTGTATACCCACGCAAACACAATTATGGCTACATTAAGGCAAAGGAAATGTCTTAACATTCTTGGTTGCAGATAGCCTCAAACCGGGCAACACAACCAATGCCACTTTCCCCAACATTCCTCTCTATGCTAAAGAATGAAGCCGGGAAAGTAATGGATTCCACTTTGGCTGGGAGGTCTGTCACAGGGGACAAGCCTGTAGCCTCAAGTTAGGCAAATATAACATCTTAGAGTGCAGCCCCACGGCCATTTTTAGGGTGACCATACTGATATCCGTGTCTATCATGGCATCAATCACAGTTTCATAGCCATGTCCCGTTCCCCTTTGATTTGGGCCAATGGGGGGATGGGATATCTCAGACCCCAAGTAGAGTCCATGCCACACCAAGACAGTCTATGGTACCTGGGACATCTTAGCATCTCCCTTAACACCTAGCATGGGACATATCCTAATTCTAGTAACAATTATACTATGACCTTTATCCATAATCACACAGATCAGTGCCCAATTTGCACTACCCATCCATATGTTTTCCTTATGAGAACCAATATTCCCATTACACCCGAAAACTCCATGTTTGTGACCAGAGGTGCAGGGACAGGCTTGGTTTGCCTCATGTATCACTAATTACAATATATCTAATTTAAATATTACATGGTACTAAGGAGACAATCTGAGGCATTCCTACCAGTCAATTTGACACATGATTTGCAAGGTTCCTCTGCTCTTGCCACCTTAGACCATGCCTTGTCTCAGGTCAGACACAAAAGATTCACAGGTACACTTATAGCCTTTATAGTCTCAGCCATAGTCATCTTCTCGTGTTGCTGTGGCCTCTATTACTCAATCAGTACAAACAGCTACTGTTGTAGATAACTTGGCCAGAAATGTGTCTAATGAACTTCTCCTACAGCAGAGTATAGATCCCTTCTACACCCAGTTGGTTTGGACTTTCCAAAGCCTGAAAACAGGAAGGGCTAAGTCACCCAAACAGCAAACATGATGGCACACCCCTCCCCCATGGAGCTCTGTCCCAGGTAGTTGCAGCACCACCGCCAGTGGCTAGCTGGAATTCCAGGACAGTAGGTCTTATCCTGTGATGTGTTGTGGAAGTAGGGCCTGTAGACCATGGCTGCTTGGTCCCTGGATTCAGCCTCTTTCCCAGGAGTATGTACAGGGGTCTAACCTCCTGCTTTGCCAGAGTTGCAGCTACTTTTGCCGGGAGACCCAAACAGCTAGAGTATCTAAATTTCCTGGTTCTCCACACACTCCTGCTGCCCTGCAAGGGCTCTACATAGCTCTGTGTGTGAGACTGAAGGCCCTGATGGAGTGGGCTCATGAAGGGATCTCCTGAACCTGAGGATTGCAAAAATCCATGGGAGAAGCATAGGTTCCCAGGGCCACACATTCACTCACCACTTCTCTGGGCGGGGGAGCTTCCCTTGGCTTTGTGTCACTCCTGCATGTGCCATTATCCTCCCTTGCTTTTCTCCATTCTCCACGGGTCATTATTTCCTTGATTAATCCCAGTATGAGTACCTGGATGTTTCAGTTGAAAGTGCTATATTTACTCATCCCTTCCATTCCTTTCTGTGAGGGCCACACATGCTAGCTGCTTCTAGTTGGCCATTGTGGCCCTCCAGCCTGGTTTTCTGTCATTATAGATCAACATGATTTCTGTTTCCAGGAGCAAAATGAAGCCTTGTTTGAACCAGTGATCCAAGCCTAAGACCACATCCCCCATATCCCTTGGGGTTGACAGGAAGCTCCAGATACACACCTCTCCATAGACCAAACTTCAAAATCCTGCCACCCTGATCTTCCTTCAATCTATTAGAACTTGACTAATGATAACATTTATCTCTATTTGTGCCAGTCACCACAAGAATTCCAAGACACCTCTCAACTCCTACATTCTAACCTCCACAAGGTTGTGTCCACATCCCCTCTTTAGTTCACTCTCTCATTCCTCCCCTACTAATAAACCACAATGCATCATCAGTAATTCCTCCCCTACAAATAAAACACAATGTACCCTTGATATTCTAAGCCTCTTTTCTGAATGGCCCCTTCCCTGAGGACTCTGGATCCCCTGAAGCCAACTCACAAGGAGCAGATGATTTTTCTTTCCTACCATCACTGTGCCACAGATCCTAAAGGTTGTGTAAGTGACTTTCCTGCTTCTCAATGCTGCCTTTAGATAGCAATCTCTCTCCCACTTCCCTAAAAACTTCCAGCTTTTGTTAGCTAGTCACCAACTGGCTCTTATTGCTGTTGTCAGAAATATCCTCCCCTCATTTCTCAGACGTTTTGTCTATGAGGACATGGTCATTCTTAATGGTAGTTGCCCCATCTTAATTCTTAGTGAGTTCAACATTGATTATTCTAAAGCTAGGCATGGTGGTACTCACTACAGTCCTAGCTACCTAGAAGACTGAGTTGGGCTGAAACTCAGGAATTTGAGCCAGCCTGGATAACCTAGTAAAACCCTCATCTCAAAAAAAATTATTCTGATAATCTGAAAAATTAGCCCCTTCAGTTCCTTGAACATTTCTCTTCTATAACATTGTCCTCAACTCCATCTCAGTTGCTCGCTCATGTATTCACTCATGTAGCCATACCCTAGCCCTGTCACTATAATTTTTGGGAACCCCTCTGTAATCTCAATTTCAAGCATCCCTCTTTCTGACCGTACACCCCTCTCTTTTCAGCTCACTCACTTTGGACCCTATTTTCTTTCAACCTCACCAGAATCTCCAATCCATTGACCTTGTCAGATTTTTACTATCTCCTCTTCCCTTTATTGTCTTTTTTCTTCTCCTTTTCTAGCTTAGATGTCATGCTCAGTTTTTAAAACCACTCCTCTACATATATCCTCCACTATCCTGCCCCTCTCTCTGTGTTGCTTGGCAAAATCACAACCTCTGGCTAAATCCAGCTACATTCCCATGAGCCTGCACTCACACAGCTAAACTGGCTAGGGAAAAGTTTACAACCACATGACTAATCTCAGTTTAACTTCATGACCATGAACTCCAACCAGACTTTAATACTGCCAGGCAATTATGCTACAGGTCCCTCGTCCCTTAACTTTCTGACTTTTCCAAGTTATTATTTTGCACCTTCTTTCTTCTCAAACTCCCAAAACTGCCTCCATATCTTAAGTAACTCTTCCACTGCTTCCTATTCACGTTCTTCCTGACTGGGAGAGACCTTCCAACTGAGGTCTTCAGCCACCTCCCACAGGTGCATTCAGGCTGGCAACAGTCCCATACCTCCTCGGGATGGAGCTCCCAGAGGGAGGGGCAGGCTGCTATCTTTGCTCTTTCACAGCCTTCACTGGTGATACCTCCATGTACTAGAACATCTGAGGTGACTAGGGACTGGAGTGGACCCCCAGCATACCACTGTAGCCCTATAGAAAAATGGCTAGACTGTTACATGGATGCCCGTTCCCATACCCTCCTCACCAGGCAGGTCGTCCAGGCCTGGAGCTCCAACTATCCCCTGCCAGAGCTATTGAGCCTGTAGCAACCCAGCAACTTCCTAGACAGAGTCCCCAGGGGAAAGTGAAAGCATTTCTGTCTCTGCCTCTGCAGTGGAATTGTCCTTGCTAATCTAGGACTATTAAAGGAGCAGAGACCCTGAGTGTCTTATTCATACCTCCAACAAGCTACAGTCAACCCAAGGAGAGGAGACCAGTTTGTCTTGCATAGGTCCCACACACTCACCACTGCTTGTAACCAGACAGGGAACCCATAGCTTGGGCCTGTAGCACAGGTACTCTATCCTGGGCTGACTGCACTGAGCTATTGCTGACCCACGTTTTTCTGGGGTGCAGCCCCCAGGAGACAAGCAAAGTGGTGAAGCAGCAACCCAGATGATGTGGAGCCCAGAGGGGTTGGTGCATGAGCATCTGTAGCAGAGCATGGCCACGTTTGGCCATCCCTTTAAGCTTGACATGTTCCCATAAGAGACTTTAGCACTAGGGGAACTGTTGGCCCTGATCTCTGCAGTACAGTCTTGCACATCAGACAGGGCTAGTGTGACCTGAGCACTCCCTGGTCTGCTGTCCTCTCCAGGGGCCCCATCTTGGTCACACCTGCTTACAGGGCAGTCTTGTGTGCCCTGGGGGTCCACACCATAGCTTCTGTGCTGGTAGATTATGCCTGGGTGGTGGAGAGCTTTAGTGAGGTGGCTCCTATGGCCGTGCACCAGCCCACATGTTAACTCCCCATAATGCAGCTTTCCCCAAGCCCATGGCAACCCCCTACATCACTTTGCAGGCATCTGTCTGTGCAGGTGGGTTTTGCTTTACTTGCCCTTCCAGCATGTGAGAGTGCCGTAGGCCCCCAACTCCTGCTGATTCCCACTGGAGATAGAGCCTTGGTAGGCACAGAGCCATCAAGCCTTGCCTCACTAGCAAACAGGGAACATGGGATCTGTCCATACCCTGAGTGATCACTCCTGCTTGTGGGACAGAGAGAAGGCACCCAGACCTGAGCCAGCTAGCACTCCACCCCAAGCCAACACCACGTCCATTATAACAGCCCAGCTTCCTGCAGTGGCCCCCCACTCCCTGCTCCCCACAGCTGCTTTGCCTCTGCCACTGTGGTGAATGCCTACAGGGAGGCAGGCACCCCTGCATCCACTAGCACTCAGCTGCAGCTGCTGCCCCCGGTATAGCAGACTCCAAATGTCAAGGAACCAGAGAACAAAATTAGGGCCCAATACAAATCCCCCAGAGATAGAGCATGCAGTCCAGGGGTTGGGAGCTGAACCTTGGCCCCATAAAATCTTCCAGAAATGAAGTCAGTTGGCTGAATCCACCTTATACCACAATCAAACTCTTAAGGTCATCAAATAGGATAAAAGATTAAAAAAAAAATCCAAAGATCAGCAATCTCAAAGACTGAAGATACATAAGCCCACAAAGATGAGAAAGAATCAGTGCAAGAATGCTGAAAATTCAAAAAGCCAGAGTACTTTCTTTCCTCCAAATTTCTGCATCACTGCTCCAGCAAGGGTTTGGAACTGGACTGAGGCTAAGACGGTTGAAAATGAAGAAGGAAATTAAACAATAGCAATAATAGTAAAACAAAATCTTATAATTTATAGTTGCTATATAATAAAGTAAATTTTGCTGTGTTGTGTGCTGTTTAATATAATACCTCCCCAGCTCTGTTTAAGGCAGAATAACTGCCTTTCTGCAAACCACTGAACCTTATCTATCCTCCCTACATTCTTAGCAAAGTCCCCAGGCATCTAGAAATTCCTGGTTTTCTTGCTGACCAGCTGCAAGGTCACAAAGCAGATAAACTCAAAACTGCAAAATGTATTTCTCAAGATGTTACTTTTCAAGTGTAAAGTTCATCACAAAACATGTCAAAAGTTAATTAACAGCTCTTTGTTCTGGCTTCTGTAATCTTGCTTTCTGCTTCGTCATTCTGTACCACCCAGGTGCATAAAAGGTACTCCATTTTCTTTGTCTTTTGCTCAGAATTAGGAAGCAATTCTGCTGAGCCCAGGATCATGTTAAATAAAATCCTCCTGCAACTCCATCAGTCTCTACAGATTCCTGATTTCCCACTACAAAATGACAGAAATATAGGAACAAAGTTCACTGAGCTACAGGAGTACATTGTGACTCAATGCAAGGAAGCTAAAAATCATGCTAAAACATCATAGGAGCTGACAGACAAAATAGCCAGTGTAGAGAAAAATGTATAGAGAAGAATGTAACTGACTGGATAGAACTGCAAAACACACTACAAGAATTTCACAGTGTAATCACAAATATTAACAGCAGAATAGACTAAGCAGAGAAAAGAATCTCAGAGCTTGAGGACTGCCTTTCTGAAGTAAGACAAGCAGATAAAAATACAGAAAAAACAATGAAAAGGAATGAACAAAATCTCCAAGAAATATGGGATTATATAAAGAGACTGAATCTACGACTGCTTGGTGTACCTGAAAGAGATGGGAAGAATAGAATCAACTAGGAAAACATATTTCAGGATATCATCCATAAGAACTTCCCCAGCCTAAATATGGAGGCCAACATTCAAATTCAGGAAATGCAGAAAATTCCAGTCAGATACTCCATGAGAAGCTCATCCCCAAAACACATAATCATCAGATTCTCCAAGGTCAAAATGAAAGAAAAAATGTTAAAGGCAGCTGAAGAGAAAGGCCAGGTCACCTACAAAGGAATGCCCATCAGACAAACAGCAGACCTGTCAGCAGAAACCCTACAAGCCAGAAGAGATTAGGGGCCAATATTCAACATTCTTAAAGAAAAGAAATTCCAACACAGAATTTCATATCCAGCCAAACTAGGCTTCCTGAGCAAAGGAGAAATAAGATCGCTTTCAGACAAGCAAATGCTGAGGGGATTTGTTACCACCAGACCTGCCTTATAAGAGCTCCTGAAGGAAGTACTAAATATAGGAGGGAAAGACTATTACTAGCCACTACAACAGCACACTGAAGTATACAGACCAGTGACACTACGAAGCAATCACATAACCAAGTCTGCAAAATAACCAGCTAACATTATGATGACAGGATCAAATCCACACATATCAATATTAACCTTAAATGTAAATGGGCTAAATGCCCCAATTAAAAGACAGAGTGGCAAGCTAGATAAAGAACCAAGACCCATTGGTATGCTATCTTCCAGAAACCCATCTCACATGCAATGACACACGTAGATTCAACATAAGGGATGGAGAAAAATCTACCAAGCAAAATATCAATGAATCCAGGAGCTAATTTTTTTAAATGAATAACATTATTAGACCACCAGCTAGACTAATGAAGAAGAAAAGAGAGAAGATTCAAGTAAACACAATCAGAAACGGCAAGGGGGATATTACCACTGACCCCCACAGAAATACAAACAACTATCAGAGAATATTATGAACAACTGTATGCACATAAATTAAAAACTTTAGAAGAAATGGATAAATTCCTGATACTTACACACTTCCAAGACTGAACCAGGAAGAAATTGAATTCCTGAACAGATCAATAGTGAGCTCTGAAATGCAGGCAGTAATAAGTAGCCTGGCAACTGAAAAAAGCCCATGACCAGGGGATTCACAGCTGAATTCTACCAAATGTACAAAGAAGAACTGGTACCATTTGTACTGAAACTATTCTGAAACATTGAGGGGGAGGGACTCTGCCCTAACTCATTCTATGAGGCCAGCATCATCCTGACACCAAAACCTGGCAGAGATACAACAACAACAAAAACTTCAGGCCAATATCCTTGATGAACATTGATGCAAAAATCCTCAGCAAAATGCTGGCAAACTGAATCCAACAGCACATCAAAAGGCTTATCTACTACAATAAAGTAGAGTTTATCTCTGGGATGTAAGGCTGATTCCACATATGCAGATCAATAAATGTGATTAATCACATAAGCAGAACTAAAGACAAAACCCACATGATTATCTTAATAGATGCAGAAAAAGCTTTTGATAAAATTCAACATCCGTTCATGTTAAAAACTCTCAATAAACTAGGTATTGAAGGAACATACCTCAAAATAATAAGACCCATATATGACAAACCCACAGCCAACAACATACTGAATGGGCAAAAGATGGAAGAATTGTCCTTGAAAACAGGCAACAAGACAAGGATGCCATCTCCCACTACTATTCAGCATAGTATTGGAACTTCTGGCCAGGGCAATCAGGCAAGGTAAAGAAATAAAGCACACTTGCACAGGAAGAGAGGAAGTCAAACTATCCCTATTTGTAGATGACTTGCTCCTATATCTAGAAAATGCCATAATCTTAGCCCAAAAGATTCTTAAGCTGATAGGCAACTTTTGCAAAGTCTCAGGAGATAAAATCAATGTGCAAAAATCACTCCCATTCCTATATACCAACAGCAGTCAAGCCAAGAGCCAAATGGCTAATGAACTCCCATTGTCCCATTCACAATTGCCACAAAAAGAATAAAATACCTAGAAATACAGCTAATTAGGGAAGTGAAAGATTTCAAAAAAACCCTACAAATAACAAACGGAGAACTGCTCAAACAAATCAGAGATAACATAAACAAATGAAAAAACATTTCACACTCAGGGCTAGGAAGCAGCAATATCATTAAAATGGCCATACTGCCCAAAGCAATTTATATTAATAGATTCAATACTATGCCTATTAAACCATCACTGACATTCTTCACAGAACTAGAAAAAATATTTTAGAATTCACATGGAACCAAAAAATAACCAAGGCAATCCTAAGCAAAATGAACAAAGTTGGAGGCAAGCCATGCTACTTGGCTACAGTAACCAAAACCATATGATATTGGTATAAAAACAGGCATATAGACCAATGGGACAGACTAGAGAAGCCAGAAATAAGACCACACACCTACAGTTATATATTTGACAAACATGAGGAAAACAAGCAATGGGGATAGGTTCTCTATTCAACAAATTCTGCTGGCATAACTGGCTAGCCATATGCAGAAGATTAAAACTGGACTCTTTCTTTATATCATATAGAAAAATTAACTCAAGATGGATTGAAGACTTAAATGTAAAACCCAAATCTATAAAAACCCTGGAAGACAACCGAGGTAATACCATTCAGGACAGAGTTATGGGCAAAGATTTCATGAGAAAAAAAGTCCATTAAAAAGTGGCCAAATAATGTTAACAGACACTTTTCAATAGAAGACATGCATGTAGCCAACAATCATATAAAAAAGGCTCAACATCACTGATCATTAGAGAAATGCAAATCAAAACTACAAGGAGATACCATCTAACACCAGACAGAATGGCTATTATAAAGATGTCAAAAAATAACAGATGCTGTTAAGGTTGTGGAGAAAAAGGTATGCTTGTACACCGTTGGTGGGAGTATAAATTAGTTCAGTCATTGTGGAAGATAGTGTGGCAATTCCTCAAAGCTCTAAAGACAGAAATACCATTTGACCCAGCAATTCCATTACTGGGTATATATCCGAAGGAATAGAAATTGTTCTATTGTAAGACACATGCACAGGTATGTTCATTGCAATACTATTCACAATAGTAAAGACATGGAATCAACCTAAATGTCTATCAATGATAGACTGGATAATGGAAAATGTGGTATATATACAGCATGGAATACTATGCAGCCATAAAAAAGAAAGAGATCATACCATTTGCAAGGACATGGATGGAGCTGGAAGCCGTTATCCTTAGCAAACTGATGCAGGAACAGAAAACCAAATACCACATGTTCTCACTTGTAAGTGGGAGCTAAATGATGAGAACACATGGATACAGAGAACAACACACACTGGGACCTATCAGGGGGTGGAGGGTGGGAGGATGAAGAGGATCAGGAAAAATATCTAATGGGTGCTGGGATCAATATCTGAGTGATGAAATAATCTGTACGACAAACGTCCATGATACAGTTTACCTATGTAACAAACCTGCACATGTACCCCTGAACTTAAAAGTTAAAAAAATACACTGGAAGCGACACATCACATTCAGGATGGGACTGCCCCTGGGGAAGTGGAAAGGTTAATGGAAATGGAGTGAAGGTCAAGGAAACCTCGATTTTTTTCTGTAAAGGTTTCATTCCTTAAAAGAAAGACAAAATCAATATACCTAAATGTTGACAACATTGAAATCTGAGTAGTGGAAACATTGGTGTTTGTTATATTTAATGCCAGGGACATTGTAGGTACTCAATAAATATTATTTGTTGAATGACTATGCCTTTTTGCTTTAAAAGTTTCTCCAACAAACATACACAATTCTCAAATTAACAGAAAGTGCTACAAAGGCAAAGAAAAGGTACTGAAGTGAGGTGGGAAAGCTTGAGAAATCCTTGTGGAAAGAGTGACATTTGATCTA
>NW_022437014.1:0-25731 GCF_009761245.1 Sapajus apella
GGTCTCGATCTCTTGACCTCGTGATCCACCCGCCTCGGCCTCCCAAAGCGCTAGGATTACAGGCTTGAGCCACCGCACCCGGCCCATAAATTTAAGTTTTATTTAAACTTTTTTTTTTTTTTGCAATTCAAGTAGAAAAAGCTGTTTTTAACTACTGTTACACAAAAAGTGGAAAGTGACGCAAGCCATCTTTTCAACAGTAATCTTCTCTTCCTCTTAAGTGTCATCTTCTTTGAAAGTCCAGATAATTCCTTGTAAATAAGGTTTTTAATAAATTACAAATATGTAATAGGTTTTTATCCATCTTCTTCCTAACTAGTCAATGCACTGTTGCATAGCAACAATTTTTTTCTGCTTCTTCTTTGCTGGAAGTCTGAGAGTCTGAAATCTGCACTGGCTTGGTGGAGCCTGGGAATTTTTTTGGTACCACGGGTGCAAATATCCATTGTAGAAGTCAGTAGCTGTTAGTGTTTTCTTGAGCATCACTGATCGAACACCGATCCAACCATCCTAAAGGGCAAAATACAAATAGTGAATAGGCAGGGGTGGCAAAACTAAAAAACCAAGTAAATATTAGTTTCTAAAATTTTTATCATGGAAACAAACCAACAAACCTTTACTAAATGCCTAGCTGCAAATAGCACTATACTAAGTAACATGTATAATTCCTTGACTTTATTAGGTTGGTGTAAAAGTCATTGCAGTTTTTGCCATTGAAAGTAAAAGCGTATTACCAAGGAGTGATAACAAATGTACAGACCTATATAAACGTATTTAAACACAAAAGGAGCAGAATAAAAGGTATATAACATGAAATACATATATAGGCTGGGTGTGGTGGCTCATGCCTGTATTCCCAGCACTTTGGGAGGCCAAGGCGTGTAGATCACCTGAGGTTAGGAGTTTGACACCAGCCTGACCAACATGGCAAAACTCCATCTCTACTACAAATATGAAAATTACCCAGGCGTGGTGGCAGGTGCCTGTAATCTCAGCTACTTGGAAAACTAAGGCAGGAGAATCTCCTGAACCCAGGAGGAAAAGGTTGCAGTGAGCCGAGATTGTGCCACTGACTCTGGCCTGGGCAACTCCAACTCAAAAAAAAAAAAAAAGAAAAAAAAAAGAAAGAAATACATATATAGACCCAGACAAGGAAAGGAAGACATATGCACCCAACACTTCCAAAATAAGCTGGTGAGAGACAAAGGAAGGTTGATGGAGTTTTGTATTCACATTCTGTGTAGGTCAGATCAATCTATCACACATTTTAAACCTCTTCTTAAGCATAAAATATCTCACATGAATACCATATGATGCAAAATACCTAGGAAATGGAAGGAATGTGGAACACTTCTCAGTCTTATAAAACAATAATGATTCCAAAGTTATTTTACATAGTTCAGAAATCTCTCTAGTCCTGTTAAGCAGTACAAGCAAGTAGGATATGTGTCCTGCAGTAGTTCAGCCAGATATTTTGGTATGACTATCTTTTATGTTACCAAGCACAAGAGCTTGTTAGTTAAATTGGGCTGCTGAAAATACGCATGTTCTTTGAAGAAGGCACTCGAGCTACTGAATCTTCTTTGAGTAATAATAATGCCTTGGCAAAACTTCATCGCTTCCAAAAATATTATGCTAGAGACTCCAATATTTCTTAAGAAAATTAAATGGTCTCTTGACCCAGTCTGATGGACAGGCAGTTAAGTGAGGTTCCAACTAAAAATAATAAATGCTACAGACTATAAACACAGTAAAACAACTATGATAACTTGAAACTAATGGAAAACATACCTTGCAATAAACCAACAGTATCTGTGACTGTTTGTGGTATATTACTGATCCTGGAATAAGAGCCTGTGCCATCAATTCTGGATCTGAAGGATGGAAAAAAGAAAAGATATGCGAAAGAGAAAAGTAATTATGCAACTTCCCAGTTCTTAAAAAAAAAATCTTAGGAGGCAGTATTAATACCAGAGAGAAGACATTTGATGCTGACTTTGTAAACCAAAACTTACAAAGAAGGCACAGGGCTCTCTGTACATCAGAAACGCAAAGGAAAGCGTCGCATGCACATACAAAGCTATAATTCCTTTAGCCAGTCTCCCAGTGATCACCTAAAATGCTGAATCTACAAGTTTGTGTTAGCACTTTGGTGAAATAACCAGCCAACAGGGAGAAATACATGGAATGTTTAGGATTTAAGCTGGCCCTTTCATCCCTGCCCAAACAAGTCCTAATTCCTAGGTTCCTGGGGAACTCCAACTACTCTAAATTAAATAGCTTCCTCTGTGGCTCACATTCCTTCTGTCCACCATATTGGGAGGGCCCAACTGATGGGCCTCAGAATGGACCTATAGCATTAAGTATGAATGAATACACTCTGGCCTACATTTTCACTGAGTTGCCCAAATATTTTCATTATAATATTCACCAGGATGAAACTAATCATTTTGCATTCTCTGAAAACCTTAATGTAGGAAATTACAGAGCTTAAAAAGAGAAACACTGCTCTGCCTACTCCCAGGTTCTTATGATTTCTTTTTTTTTTTTTTTAATGGAGTTTCACTCTTGTTGCCCAGGCTGGAGTGGAATGGTGCAATCTCGGCTCACTGCAACCTCCGCCTCCTGGGTTCAAGTGATTCTCCTGCCTCAGCCACCCAAGTAGCTGGGATTACAGGCACGTGCCACCAAGCCCAGCTAATTTTTTGTATTTAGTAGAGACAGGGTTTCACCATGTTGGTCAGACTGGTCTTGAACTCCTGACTTCAGGTGATCCACCCGCCTCAGTCTCCCAAGGTGCTGGAATTATAGGCATGAGCCATCGCGCCCGGCCAGTTCTTGCAATGAGTAAATGACAGAAGAATGAGTGTTGCAAATAAGACAGTAAGTGAATGTAAAGTATTATCTTTACTGAACTGAAACAAACCAAAATAATCCTTTTTAGTAATTGTGATGTATGATAAAACAGATGTATTTCTAGACAGACTACAGTGAAAACAGCTTCCATGTTAGCTATTCAAAAGTTAGTACCAGCAAGGATTGAACTGTTAACTTCTACCAAATCCAGAAGTTTAATGGTATTCGCCATCCAGAGCGTCTGCAATGGAATCTGCAAGTAAAATTAAAGAAGGTATAAGGAATACACTCAACTCCCAACTACTTTTCAACTACTATTTTTTATTAATCTGGACTGTCCCTGAAATTAGAAGAACTGGGAACTCAGTCACTAAGTTTGATGGAACAGGCCATAAACACGACTCCACATCACTCTTTCCAGGATTTATAAGATCTAACATTATTTAAAATCAATGATTATATCTAATATATGAATATTCCCAATTAAAAATTTATGCTCCTTATAAAAAATATGAGCCTTACATCAATTATGTTAAAAACATTTTAGAAAGTAATAGCATTCTGTATTTATTTCCATCCCTAGAGGTAAATACTGTTAAGTTTCATGTGCATTTCCCTGTATTTTTTTCTACAATTATTATTATAAAAATCTAGCACACACTGATAGAGACAGGAGACAGCCAAATGTTGGCCAGGTCATCATGCACAGGGGGCTTGCCTAAACATGCCCATGGTGAAAAATTCTGTTCCTTAACACATGTGCAGTAAAGGAAATAAATCAATGTAGAGTGGCTCAGACTAAGGGCCCACATGCACACTGGAAGAATGGGGATGGAGCCACCAGGAATTTGTGCCTTATGCAAGGGAAGGAGCCTGGCCTCTTCAGATGCTGTGCAGTGTTCTGGTAGTCAGTCTGTGGGGTGGGAGCCTGCTGGCAGGATCCCTTTTGCTGATAGCTTTCTTTTAATAAATTCCACTCTTCTCATGTTTCAATGTGTCCATGTGCCTAATTTTTCCTGGTTGTGAGACAAGAACCCAGATTTCAGCTGAGCTAAGGAGCAAAAAGTCCTGCATCAATACTGTTTTACAAGGACTTTTGTTACTTGGCCATAAGCCATTGATGTTTCATCAGTACATACTTACCTATTTCACTCTATCTGCTGCACAGTAGCCCATTTTATGAATATATAATTTGTGTAACAAATCTCTTTATGATAGATATTTCAGTTATTTACAATTTCTTGGGATTTATAACATTATAAACTCGGGTAACAGGCTTGTAGATATATCTTTGAGTACTTCTACATTTCTGGATAATACTTTTGGGCTTTTCTGTTTTTAAAGTGGAATGCCTAGGTTAAACAGCATCAACATTTTATTGCTAAACTGCCTGGATAAGTGAGAAAAAAATATTATAATCTCTTGCTGTTTATTATTAGTGAAGCTGAGGAGCCATCCATGTATTTATGGGCACTTTTAATTTATGTCTCTGTAACCTGCCTATTTAAACCCTGTGTGTGTGTGTGTGTGTGTGTGTGTGGGTGTGTGTGCATACGTGTGTGTTTTGAGATGGAGTCTCGCACTGTTGCGAGACTGTAGTGCAGTGGCACGATCTCAGCTCACTGCAATCTCCGCCTCCTGGGTTCAAGCAATTCTCCTGCCTCAGCCTCTCAAGTAGCTGGGACTACAGGCATGCACTACCACACCCAGCTAACTTTTTTGTATTTTTAGTAGAGACGGGGTTTCACCATGTTGGTCAGGACGGTCTTGATCTCCTGACCTCGTGATCTACCCACCTCGGCCTCCCAAAGTGCTGGGATTACAGGCGTGAGCCACTGCGCCTGTTTTAAAAAACTGGGATGGCCAATCTCATTAATTTGCAAAAATATTTTATATATTTAGGAAATTAGCCTTTTAACTCTTATATGTGTTGTGAAGATTTTCCTCAGTTTATTGACTTTTAATCTTGGGGACAGCATAAATCTTTTATTTTTATAGTTATATTTGTCAGTCTTTCTCATGACTTCAGTGGTTCATATCATACTTAAAGAGGCCTACCCCACACTTTAAGATTAAATATTGTCAAATTGTTCAATTGTGCTATTTTCCAGTCCTTGTGATTTTATTTTTATATACTTTTTTTGAGACAGAGTCTTGCTCTGTTACTAGCCTGGAGTGCAGTGGCGCGATCTAGGCTCACTGCAACCTCTGCCTCCTGGGTACAAGCGATTCCCCTGCCTCAGCCTCCAGAGCAGCTGGGACTACAGGCGCATGCCACCACGCCCAGCTAATTTTTGTATTTTTAGTAGAGATAGGTTTTCACTATGCTGGCCAGGATGGCCTTCATCTCCTGACCTTGTGGTCTGCCAGCCTTGGCCTTCCAAAGTGCTGGGATTACAGGCGTGAGCCACAGTGCCCAGCCCTTTTTTTTTTTTTTTTTTAAACGGAGTCTCACTCTTTCGCCAGGGTGGAGTGCAGCGGTGCGATCTTGACTCACTGCAACCTCCGCCTCCCGTGTTCAAGCGATTCTCCTGCCTCAGTCTCCCAAGTAGCTGGGCTACAGGCATGCACCACCACGCATATTTTTAGTAAAGATGGGGTTTCGCCATGTTGGCCAGAATGATCTTGATCTCTTGACCTCGTGATCCACCTGCCTCAGCCTCCCAAAGTGCTGGGATTACAAGCGTGAGCCACTGTGCCCAGCCTGACTTTGTTATGGTAAAAAACACATAAGAAAAGTCTACTCTATTAACAAATTGTAAGTATACAGTCCAGTATTGTTAACTACATATGCATTGTTATAATATAGCAGTTTCTATGATTTTAAAAGATAAAATTTGAAGGCTTCCCCCTCCAATGGTTGGCCAGTTACCCCAATGCTATTTACTAGATGATAATCCATCTTACTCCTCCCTCCAGTGTGAAATATCACCTTTATCATGTAACACACTTCCAACATACCTGAGATCCTAGAGCCTAATTTAAATATGTTAATAAATTTTAAATATGTTAATAAAAATTAACACACACCAGGAAATAAGTTCTCTCAAATTTCTGAATTGAATGCATTTTCAGAGTGTAGTTCAATCCTCTATTTCATAGATGAAGAGATGTGAGACTCAGAGAAATGCAACCATTTCCCAAGGTTGGACCCAGCTAGTTAGTGGCAAAGCCAGTTCTGTTTGCTGAGTCTCAGCACAGCGCTCTTTTTATGACATCCCTTAAAGAGGATATTTAACTTTCAGAAGAGTTAGGTTGTTGTAATAATTTGAACATTAAATCAAAAAAGTAAATGAAGTTCACAACCGTTACCTCTGTTATATCCTCTTCTAAAACTTGCTGGCTCACTTTTATTTTTTTTTTTGCCTGCTTCAATAAAAGTTCTGAAACGATTTTCACGTGTGCAATTTTTTTCTTTTAAAGAACTCAAAATATTTCTGAAACATGCTTACTGACTAAAAAAGATTTTTGTTTACTGAGAGTAAAGCATGCTAGGTACATACTCAGAATATAACCTCGATCTTGAGGAGGTAAAGCTCACCTTATCATCAGAGCATTGTAGAAAGGAAAGGGATGGTAAGAACATAATCATTTTGGTGTCTGCCATCATTACTGCCAAAATCTTATGTTTGCATGGATTTACATTCACCTAGTTCATTTCCTTTGACCTTGACAGTTGTGTATGTGGTCATTAATCCCACTCTAGAGGTTTAAAAAAAGCAGAAGCTCAAAAATAAGGGCCTTCCTCTCGGGCAGTAAAGGGTAGTTCTAGGAACCAAATCCCACCTTCAGTCTTTTTATAGCACAAAGCTTTTCCCCATGGATAGAAAAGACAAACAGCAGAGGGTAAGAACCATCATGCAGTAAGTTATAGGTGCCAGCAGATTTCAAGCTGCTGGCCTAAACTGCATCTCAGGACGTTGTCTACTTGATATCTCCATATGAATGTCTTCTAATTTATGTCAAACTTAACACGGCGAAAACTATTGATTTTTCTTCCCAAATTTAATCCTCCCCAGACATCCTCATCTCAACTACATGGCTCCGCTATTCACCCAGTTTCTCAAGCCAAAAATCTACGAGTGACCCTAACTTATCTTTCCCTAATTTCCCAGATTCCATCGGCAAACCCCACTGACTCTCCCTCCAAGCACAGTCTGGATGTCCACCTCTTTCTACCCACCATTACCATTGCTTCAAACTGCCATTGTCTGCCATCTGGCTATCTGGCTACAGTTGCAGCTTGTTTTCCCTTTTTTGGACAGGGTCTTGCTCTGCCCCAATTCAGTTATTTATTGTTTTGCTGCAGAGTTGTTATAAGAGTTATTTACTCTGGATATTAAGCCCTTATCAGTTATATGATTTGCAACTATTTTCTCCCATTCTATAAGCTGTCTTTTTTTTTTTTTTTTTGAGACAGGGTCTCACTTTGTCACCCAGCTGAAGTGCGGTGGTGCAATCACGGCTCACTGCTGTCTCAACCTCTCTGGCTCAAGTGCATCTTTTTATTCCAGCTTCCCAAGTAGCTAGTACCACAGGTGTGCACCACGATGCCCAGCTATTTTTGTTTTGTTGTAGAGATGGGGACTCCCTACATTGCCCAGTCTGGTCTCAAACTCCTGGGCTCAAGCAATCCTCCTGTCTCAGCCTCCTGAAGTGCTGGGATTATAGGCATGAGCCACCATGTCTGGCCTACCTGTCTTTTTTCCTTTATTCGTGGTATCTTTTGAAGCACAACGCTTTTTAATTTTGAAGAAGTCCAATTTCTCCATTTTTAGTCTGACTGCTTATGCTTCATGGCATCATGTCTAAGAAAGTACTGCCTAACTCAATGTCATGAGTATTTATACCTATATTTTCTTGTAAGAGTTTTCTAGTTTTAGCTACTCTTCAGCTTCTTTAACTTTCACATATGATGTGGCATGAGGTCCAAATTCATTCTTTTGATTGTGGACAACCAGTTGTCCCAGTGCCATTTATTGAAAATACGATTCATTCTCCATTGGATCATCTTGGCACTCTTGTCAGAAGAAAAAAAAAAAAAAATCAATTGACCATAAATGTATGGGTTTATTTCTAGGCTTTTTTCTCTTTTTGTCTTTTTTTAAATTTTTTTCTCTTTTTTTCTGTCACTCTTAGGATATGCCTAAGTTACTATTTCTAGGCTTTTTTAAAAATCCGAGACAGAAGTCTCACTCTGTTACCCAGGCTAGAGTGCAGTAGTGTCATCTCAGCTCACTGCAACGTCCATCTCCCAAGTTCAAGTGATTCTCGTGCCTCAGTCTCCTGAGTAGCTGGGACTACAGGCATGCACCACATCTGGCTAATTTTTGTGAATATTTTTAGTAGAGATGAGGTTTCACCATGCTGGCCAGGCTGGTCTCAAACTCCTGACCTCGAGTGATCCACCTGCCTCAGCCTCCCAAAGTGCTAGGATTACAGACATGAGCCATCATGCCTGGCCTATTTCTAGACTCTTAATTCTACTCCATTAAGCTACAGCCGGTACCACACTATATTGGTTACTGTAGTTTCGTAGCAAGCTTTGAAACTGAGAATTATGAGTCCTCCAATTTTGTTAGTTTTGGCTATTCTGGGCTCCTTGCAATTCCATATGCACTTTAGGAGCAGCTTGTCAATTTGTACAAAAAGCCAACTGGGATTTTTTTTTAGGAATTGTATTGAATCTGTACATCAATTTGGGGAATAGAGGCACCTTAACAATACTAAGTTTATCCCATCAATGAATACAGAGGTCTTTCTATTAACTTGGGTCGTCTTTACAGTTTAGTAGCTCTAATAGTTTTTCTGGAAATTCTTCATGATTTTTTATATGCAAGATCATATCGTCTACAAACAGAGACAGTTTTACTTCTTCCTTTCTAACCTCTCATTTGGCTGCCTTTGTTTCTTTTTTCTTGTCTAATTGCCCCAACAGAACAGTTAAATAGAAGACATTTAACTTCGAGAAAGCAGACATCTTTATCTTCTTTGTGATTTTAGGGGAAAGGCTTTGTCTTCCGTTTTTTTTTTTTTTTTTTTTAGAGACAAAGTCTGGCAATTTTCTTTCTTTTTTCCTTTCTTTCCTTCCTTTTTTTTTAAGAGACAAAGTCTGGCTATATTGCCCAGGCTGGTCTCAAACTCCTGGCTTCAAGCGATCCTCCCATCTCAGCCTCCAAAATGTCTGGGACTACAGCATCCACCACTGCCCCTGGTTTCTTTCATTAAGTATGATGTTAGATGCAGGGTCTTCATAGATGTCCTTTAGCAAGTTGAGGAAATGCTCTTCTATTTTTAGTTTATTGAGGTTTTTAAAAAATGTGTTGGATTTTGTCAAATGTTTTTTCTCCATCTATTGATACAGTGATGTAGCTTCTGTCCTTTATTCTACTAATATGGTATGTTACATTGACTGATTTTCATGTTGAACCAACCTTGCATTCCTTGGATAAATCCCACTTGGGTGGGGCATGGTGGCTCACATTTGTAATCCCAGCACTTTGGGAGGCCGAAGTCGGTGGATCACTCGAGGTAAGGAGTTTGAGACTAGCTTGGCCAACATGGTGAAACCACATCTCTACTAAAAATACAAAAAAATTAGCTGAACATGGTGGCGCACGCCTGTAGTCCCAGCTACTTAGGAGGCTGAGGCAGGAGAACTACTTGAACCCAGAAGGCAGAGGTTGCAGTTAGCTGAAATTACTCCAGCCTAGGCGACAGAGTGAGACAATCCAAATTAGTCATGGTGTATAATCCTTTTTCATATGTTGCTGGATTTAGTTTGCTGATTCTGTTGAGCACCTGCACATCTATATTCAGGGATATCAATCTGTAGTTTTCTTTTCTTGTGATTCTTTAACTGGGTTATCCCACCTTGGGTTTTGTACTAGCTGTTCCTCTGCCTAGAATACTCTTCTCTGATCTAGGCATGGCTGGCTCCTTATTGTCTTTCAGATGTCAGCTTAAGTGTCAGCGTCAAACAGGGGCTTTTCCCATCACCAATCTAAAATAACCTCCAGTTATTCTATATGACCCTATTTTTATTTTCATCAAGGAATTCTTCACTTTTTTTTTGGAGACAGAGTCTTGCTTTGTTGCCCTCGCTAGAGTGCAGCAGTGTGATCTCGGCTCACTGCAACCTCTGCTTCCTGGATTCAAGTGATTCTCCTGCCTCAGCCTTCCTAGTAGCTGGGATTACAGGTGCATGCCACCATGCCCAGCTAATCTTTTCACTGTATTTTTAACAGACAGGGTTTCACCATGTTGGCCAGGCTGGTCTCAAACTCCTGACCTCAGGTAATACACCCATCTTGGACTCCCAAAGTGCTAGGATTACCGGTGTGAGCCAGCGTGCCTGGTCTGGTTTTTTTTTTTTTTTTTTTTTTGGTCTGTCCTCCCACACCACCTATATCTTATAGTACCTAGTACACTGCTTGACATATAATAGGGCTTCAATAAATATTTTGTTTAATGAATGAATGAATAATAGCGGCTATCATTTAATGAGTATCTATTCTGTGCCAGATACTGTACAAGATGCTGTAAATCCATTATTACCAGCCCTGATGTTCCAATGAACAAACTAAAGCTTGGAGGTTAAATAACTTTCCTGAGTCTACAAAGTTAGGAAGTAGCAGAGTCAAGATGGAACCCAGCTCTGTCTGGCTCTAAAGTCCTTATTTCCTGATGCCATTCTGTGGCAGTGGAAAATGATAGGATTTGAAGACAGATCTTGTTCAAAACCTGACTCTGACTTTCATTAACTAGCAACATGACATTGAGTAACGCTTAATAACAATTATCTACTTTAAGCCTCGATTTCTTCAACTTTAAAAAGGGATAATAATAAAGGTAACATGAGTCTGTGATCCTCCTTATTGAAGAATGCAGCATGCTATAGATAGCCAATGGCAGTTCCCCATTTAACCCAACATTAATAACAGAGATGGTCCATTAAAAGCCACACACTTGGCAGGGCGTGGTGGCTCATGCCTGTAATCCTAGCACTTTGGGAGCCCGAGGTGGGTGGATCACCTGAGGTCAGGAGTTCAAGACCAGCCTGGCCATCATGGTGAAACCCCATCTTATTTAAAAATAAAAAAAAAAAAAACCACACACTTGACCAGGCACAGTGGCTCATGCCTGTAATCCCAGCACTTTGGGAGGCTGAGGAGAGTGGATCACTTGAGGTCAGGAGTCTGAGACCAGCCTAGACAACATGGCAAAAACCTCGTCTCTACAAAAAAATACAAAAATTACCCAGGTGTGGTAGTGTGTGGATGTGGCTGCAGCTATTCAGGGGCTGTCACAGGAGGCTCATTTGAGCCTGGGAGGCAGAGTTCGAAGTGGGTCAAGATTGCCTGGGAGACAGAGCCAGATCCTGTCTCAAAAAGTAAAACAAAACACACAAACACACACATACGGTAAGCCCAGTGTTGAAATAACACACAAGTAGCTACTGAAATGAAAGAAAAACACCCCACAAATTTATCAATGAACTGGGAATTTCACTCAGACATTTTAAAAAACTGTTGTATTACTACACTTGATGTGCCATATGTAGAAATCAATGATTTAACAATTCAATTGTAAAAAAATGGCCAAAGGCAGAAAGACATACTGGAAAAAGCAGCGGATTAGGAGTTAGAAGATTTAAATTCATTTTTTAGTGACTGGACATCCTGTTAGTAATATCATTTTCTTTCTCCTCGCCTACGAAGTAGGATAGTAAAAGTTGGTTATGTGAAACTGCGACGTACATATATTTAAAAGTGCTTTGTGAATTCTAAGGTCTCTATAAACACTTTAAACAGTTTAAAGAATACTTTAAGAATAAATTTCGGGCCAGGCGCAGTGGCTCACGCCTGTAATCCCAGCACTTTGGGAGGCCGAGGCGGGTGGATCACGAGGTCAAGAGATCGAGACCATCCCGGTCAACATGGTGAAACCCCATCTCTACTAAAAACTACAAAAAATTGGCTGGGCATGGTGGCGTGTGCCTGTAATCCCAGCTACTCAGGAGGCTGAGGAAGGAGAATTGCCTGAACCCAGGAGGCGGAGGTTGCGGTGAGCCGAGATCGCGCCATTGCACTCCAGCCTGGGTAAAAAGAGCAAAACTCCGTCTCAAAAAAAAAAAAAAGAATAAATTTCAGGTTTCCTAGGTTTTGTTCATAAGATCAACCTTTTACTTGGGATCCTTTTATTTGGGATTATTCCTAAATAAAAATATTTAGAAAGCATATTACACACATAGAAAGCCAATTAGGTAGAACTGCAACCTGACTTCTCAACTTACGATATTTCCAATGGCACGGTAAAGTCTGAATATTTGTTCTGAAGTTTGTTCCTCCCATTTTATACAACTGGTACCAGCAGAAATCTTAGGGGCTACAAGATAAAGCCAAGAGCAAAAATGAGTATCAGGGTCAGTGTCCATGAATTGACAACTATTGATGCTGAATAAGAAATACCAGATAATTCATTCTCATCTCTCAACTTTTCTATATGTTCAAAAGTTTCCACATAGCAAGCAAAAATAACAAATAATCATATAAATACTAAAAGAAAACATGAGTGAACTTGTTTATATCCTGGGAATAGAAAATGTCCTTCTAACTATGAAATGGGACTACATAAAAATAACTTTTTTTTTTTAGGCAGGGTCTTGCTCCATTGCCCAAGCTGCAGTGGCACAATCTCAGCTCACTGCAACCTCCACCTCCCAGGCTCAAGAGATGCTTGTGCCTCAGCCTCCCAAGTAGCTGGGACTACAGGCGTGCACTACCACGCCTGGATGATTTTTTTGTATTTTTACTAAAGACAGTGTTTCGCCATGTTTGCCAGGCTGGTCTCAAACGCCTAACCTTAAGTGATCCACCTGCCTCATCCTCCTAAAGTGCTAGGATTAGATGTGTGAGCTACCATGCCCAGTCAAAAATAAGCTTTTTTTAAAATAAGAGAAAAAGAAATGCCAAAAGTTAAATCAAAAAACAAATGACAAACTGAATTTGCAAATTATCTCAGAGAGGACTAATTTCTCATTACAAAATACAAGTATTCAAAAAGCTGAGAAGAAAAGGACAAAGATGTTGATAGAAAAAAGGGCAAACGATACAACACTACCCAGAAAAAAAGAAATGCAAATAGTTCTTAAATATATGAAAAGATCCTCAACGTTACTGACAGGAATAATGTGCATTAAAACTACTCCAAGTAGTTATACCATACTGTTACAAATAACTATGCCCATGTTATCTTCCTAATCTTAATAGTAGTAGTATTTGAAATAGCAAAAGATTGGAAACAACCCAAATGCCCATCAATAAGACATCTGTTGGGTAAATCATGATATATTCACACAGCTGAGGACTATGTCATCATCAAAAACAAAGGAAGCCAGGCATGGTGGCTCATGCCTGTAATCTCAGTCCTTTGGGAGGCCGAGGCAGGAAGATGGGCTGAGTCTAGGAGTTCAAGACCCACCTGAGCAACATAGTTAGAACTTGCCTCTACAAAAAATTAAAAAAGTAGCCAGGCATGGTGGAGCGCACCTGTAGTCCCAGCTACTTGGGAGGCTGAGGTGGGAGGATTGCTTGAGCCTGGGAGGTAGAGGCTGCAGTGAACCAGGATCACACTATTGCACTCCAGCCTGGGCAAGAGACCCTACCTTAAAAAAAAAAAAAAGAAAAAAAAATCTTTTCTTACTAATAGGAAGTAGTCTCCAAGATACACTATTAAGTGAAAAATCAAAGGCATAGAAGAATATGTATTTTATGCCAACTTTTGTGAAGAAAAATGAAAAATAACACTATGTATATGTTTGCTTATTTTGGCAAAAGGAAACACTAGAAGGCTAAATCAGAAACTAATAAAAATAGTTACCTATAGAGGGAGGGATGCAGGTTAGATGAGACAGACATGGAAGGAGGACTTCCATGAGCATACCTTTTTCAGTTGTTTTAACTTTTGTAAATATTTTACGTACTCAAAAAATAAAATTTAACCATAAAGGAAAATAAAGCAACCCCTAAAATAAAAAAATTTAAAAAAACTAAGACTTAACTATGTATGAAGCTAGGTAACAAAACCACATGGAAAAAATAATCATTACTAGGAAGTTTTGAAGACAGTAATCTGACTGTATACCCTTAGAATATATTCTAAGGACCAAAAAGAAAAACTGTAAAGAAATCTTAAATATTACTTAGTATTTTTACTGTTAGTAGTAATACTGGTATTGTAATACTGAAACAATGTTATGCATAGCAAATAAATACGTTAATTTTTTTTTTAAAGTCAGTGTGACAAAATATAAGGAAAACCCTAATGATAAATTTGAATCATAAACAACATGAGCTTGAATACTTTTTAAAAATATAACTTCTAGTTTCATCAACTGATACCTTATCTTATAATAAATTGTTATACCAGAGGGTCTTTAACTAACAACCCCACTAAAACGAACAAGGGCTCCCTGGAGAACTGGCTGATTTCAATGTGGGCCAGAGAATACATAAGGGGAGCCTGGGACATATTGTGGTGGAAGCAAGGAAGGACTCCAAACTAGAGCAAAGTGAAGAGTGTTAACAGAATGTAGGGGCCAAATTTATGGGGCTACCACTGGCCAAATATGGGAAATTTGAGCAACACAAAGAATTATGACTGTAAAACACATCAATTAAAGTCCACATGTCAGATGATACTAAAAAGAATGCACCTGACACCAGAATTGAAGGCAATTAATGGCACCAACCTCTTACTATAATTAAAGAGAAAGAATTAAGCCCCGGCCCCATTTTAAGATTAACTAAAATTTATCTCCAATTAATGTGGAAAAACTCTTCTTTCCATAACAATACCAGCTATTAAATAAATGTAAAAGGAATTAGAAAACTGCCATTTTGTAATCCATAGTGAAATAATTCATTTCGGCAAGAAATATCAATCTGTACTAAAACTATTATGTGAAAGACTGTTGGGAAGTAGGATATTTGCACAGTGCCAGAGTATTACCCCACAGAGTACCTGCTAATTGCAAAAGGGAAAACACACCTTAACAATGGAAAGATCTGGTGGTCACCATCTCAACCAAGTGACCACACTTAGCTTCACTTGCTTTGGTACAACCTGATATCTTGGCTTACTCAAGTGGTACCTGAAGACTGCAGAGGACAAAAGTGAGACTGCTCTAGGTATATCAACTTTTGAACCAGCTATATGTTTTACATATTCAAAAAACAAAATTTAATCATAAAGGAAAATAAAAAGCAATCCCTAAAATTAAAAATAAACTGAAACAAATGTTTGTACTCCTAACTCTACTAAAAAAAAAAAGAAAAAAAACAAATGTCACTGAAACATACTCTTTCCAAAAACTTTAAGCCTGAGTCCAGTCAAACCTTTAGAACTAATTATAGGAAATATAAGAGCTAGGGAACAAGTAAAACAACCCTGGAAGAAAACAAACAAATAACTGGCCTGGGCTCTTCAAAAAGTCAATGACAGAGCGAGGAAAAAGAGGAATTTTTTAAAGACTAAAGAGACATAACAACTAATTACAACTACATCCTAGTTGGAAAAATAAAACTATAAATTTGTAGACAATTAGGAACACTTAAATATGGACTGAACACGGGATGCTATTAGGAAATTCTTCATTTTTCTTAGGAAAGGCACACTAAACTGCCTAGAGATGAAAGATCATGATTCCAAGTGAGTAAGCAAAATTTTAAATACATATAAGTAAATACATACAAAGAAAGAAAATATGGAAAACATTAATAATTGTTGACTCGGGGCTAAACTGGTATTTATTATACCAATCTTTCTATTTATTTCTATTTAATATTTTCAAACTAAAAAAACTGGAAAAAAATGCTCAATCCTTCATAAGGCTATATGCTAAGAGGGAGACAGAATGCTTTCCACCATTCTTCGGAAAAGCACACAGAAGTGGGCACTCAAACTTTACTCAAAATTATGGGAAAAGCACAGCTAAGAAGAATGTTCAGATGCTATAGTGACAAGCAGAACCTTTAGAAAGATGTGGGAGTCTCTGTAGTCTTCACTTACCATAAGTTGCCCCCTCTGTTGGCTGCTGTCTTCCAGCATTCAGACTTTCAGGCAAATTTTTCAAAACTGAAATGAGCTACAAAAAAAAAGAACGTGATACATTAAAAATGAACAGAAGAACAAAAGCAGAAACACATTAAAATTCAGTACTATGAAATAACCTGTAACTTTCTTATCTTTTTCTCAAATTAAAAAAAAAATTTCTTTACTATTGGCTCATCAAGGCTGAACCTATAACTTTAAAAGAACTACATGGCAGGGTAAGGTATTACACTGGCTTAAGTTGTGAGGACAGGTGTCTACTTAGGGAAACCTCAGTAGAGATTCTGCTCTCTGCAGCGTACAGGTCATTGAATCACTTCTGGCATCAGGATAGTGTGTGGCTATACAAACTCTCACCCCATGGGTGAGAAGGCAGTGAAACCTCACAGGAGAATGTACTATGGAGTTACGCAGCTCTGGGTTCAAATCCTAATTCCACCACCTACCAGCTGTCTCACTGTGGAAAAGTTATTTACCTTGTCTCTGGACTTCAACGTCATCATCTCTGAAACAATCAACAACTATCTCAAAGTTGGGAGGATAAAAAAAAAAAAAAGTCCATAGCTGGGCATGGTGGCTCACGCCTGTAATCCCAGCACTTTGGGAGGCCGAGGCGGGTGGATCACCTGAGGTCAGGAGTTCAAGACCAGCCTGGCCATCAGGGTGAAACCCCATCTTTAAAAAAAGAAAAAAAAAAAAAGTCCGTAGAGTATCCAGAACAGTCTTTACAAGCCAATGCTGAATAAACAGCAGCCACTATTGTAAGATCACTTGTTAGCCAAGTGCCTAGAATAGGAAATATCATCTATACAGGTGGGAAAAAAATCTTCTTCCATATAAAATTAACTCGTTCATATGGAAAATATAAATTTAATCATTAAACATTTACCCAGACTCTACACATGCAGTTTCAATGAGCTATATATACAAATACAGAGAGAGAGGAAAGATCATCTACAGGTGGAATGGTCAGCAGAATTCCAATACAAATGACTGGAAGCCAGGCACAGAAATGGAAGGAAAGCTAAGAGCCACTTAGAAAGTTGCTGTTAGTTGATTCTGATGGGAATGCAAGGTATACATATGAAAGTGAGGAGAGTGAAATTGGGAAGAATAGTCTAAGGCCTCACTATGACATGTGGTAGGCAATATAAGATCACCTGTTTCATTTGAAAGCCTTTATTCAGTACCTACTCTTTGTAAATTCTCAAAGATGTATATCAAATCACAAATGCCAGGCTAATTTTTAGGAAGCCAAAGATAGAAACTACTCTTTTTTGTTTTTAAGAAAATTAGAAGTCACAAAATTGTTCTTCTCATAACCACTTAGGAAACCCACTAAATAAGTAAAAGCAGTAGGATATTGGAGAATACCATGTTGGCACCCAGTCTTGACAACACTGCTTCCAATTCCTTTGCAGTGCTCTTGGGTGGCACAGGAACAGTTTCTTGTTTGAGAATTGGGCCTACATCGAACCTAGCAAAAAATCAAAAGCAAATAATAACAATGATTACTATCTCCTGAATCACTGTCCACACACAGAAAGATACAAGCCAGGTACAGGGTCTGCATGCCTGCAGTCCCAGTTACTCAGGAGGCTGAGGCAGCAGGATCGCTTGATCCCTGAGTTTGAGACCGGCCTGGCCAATACAGCCAGCCCCTATCTCTTAAAAAATAAAAAAAATAAAGATAATTTATCACTGGCTATTAATTTGGCTGTCAGCCACTAGCAAGGGAGACAATGTCAGTTTGAAAGATGGGAGAGGCCGGGCGCGGTGGCTCAAGCCTGTAATCCCAGCACTTTGGGAGGCTGAGGCGGGTGGATCACGAGGTCAAGAGATCGAGACCATCCTGGTCAACACGGTGAAACCCCACCTCTACTAAAAACTACAAAAAATTAGCTGGACATGGTGGCGCGTGCCTGTAATCCCAGCTACTCAGGAGGCTGAGGCAGGAGAATTGCCTGAACCCAGGAGGCGGAGGTTGCGGTGAGCCGAGATCATGCCATTGCACTCCAGCCTGGGTAACAAGAGTGAAACTCCGTCTCAAAAAAAAAAAAAAAAAAAAAGAAAGATGGGAGAACAAAATATGGCCTGTATTTAGATTCTAAGTTTGTTTTTCCTGAAGGGAAAAAAGAATACAGTTGCATATCAGGAATTTAATTACAATTACTGAAAAATTATACCATTAGTAACAACATTAAAAATTTCTATTTGTGTATGAAAAGCATAAGGCAAATAATTTATTTTCCATGGAAGTACAGTTAGGAAATTCATAATTATTTCTTTCCATAGTCCCTTCCTCAAAGGATAAGAGTTTTGCCTAGATTATCACCATGGTAGGTGGTAGGGCCAGAAGCGGTGGCTCACACCTGTAATCATAGCACTTTGGGAGGCCGAGACGGGCGGATCACTTGAGGTCAGGAGTTTGAGACCAGCCTGGCCAACAGGATGAAACCCCATCGTTATCAAAAATACGAAAAATTAGCTGGGCATGGTAGTACGTGCCTGTAGTCCCAGCTACTCAGGAGGCTGAGGCAGGAGAATCACTTGAACCAGGAAGCAGAGGTTGTAGTGAGCCAAGATCATTTCACTGCATTCCAGCCTGAGCCACAGATTGAGACTCCATCTTAAAAAAAAAAAAAAAAAAAAAAACGAAATGCAAGTATATTTGTATTCCCACAAGTCTGATATTTTACATCAAGCTCTGTAAACACTGGCCATAGGTTTTCATGAGAAATATGCTTTATCTAAAATTTTGTTTTTTTGAGACGGAGTCTCGCTCTGTTGCCCAGGCTGGAGCACAGTGGTGCGATCTTGGCTCACTGCAACCTCCGCCTCCTGGGTTCAAGTGACTCTCCTGCCTCAGCCTCTCAAGTAGCTGGGACTACAGGCACGTGCCACCATGCCTGGCTAATTTTTTGTATTTTTAGTAGAGACAGGGTTTCACCATGTTAACCAGGATGGTCGCGATCTTCTGACCTCGTGATCCGCCTTCCTTGGCCTCCCAAAGTGCTGGGATTACAGGCGTGAGCCACAGCACCCAGCCTATTTAAATTTTTTAACTGTGTTTTTGTTAATTCTATTTCTAATCCAGAAGCTTTAATAAAATGTTTATTGTGAAAAATTGCAAACACCCGCCAAAAGAGTGAACAATCTAATGAATCAACATATATACATCAGACTTTTTTTTGAGACAGGTTCTTGCTCTGTTGCCCAGGCTGGAATGCGGTGGTGCAATCTTACCTCACTGCAGCCTAGCCTCCTAGGCTGAAGAGATTCTCTCACCTCAGCCTCTTGAGTAGCTCTGACTAGCTGGGACTATAGGTGCATACCAACACACCTGGCTAATTTTTTTTTATTTTTTTGTATGCTGCCCAGGCTGGTCTTGAACTCCTGGACTCAAGTGATACTCCCACCTCGGCCTCCCAAAGTGTCAGGATTACTGGTGTGAGCTACAATGCCTGGCTCAAATTTTAGAATTACCAAGGTTTCGCCGCTCTTGTCTCATCTACTCCCTCTCTTGTTTTCTGAAGTCAGTTAAAGCAAAGCCCAGACACCATGTTGTTCCTGTGAACTTGTGAATTATTCTTTTTTGAGGGGGCAATTAGGTGGTAACAGGCAAGGGACTGAAGAAACTCAAGTTTAAATAATTGTTTCTAGACTGCAGGTATGATAGGAAAAAAACGAATGTTTTAGGACAATTATATTGCATATTGATATACAATATATTCTTATTTTAGGTTCCAAAAAACTTTTGGCCATAGTTTAGAAACCATGGCCAGCAAAACCAAGATTCAAAACAATTAACATACAAAAATCCCATTTCTCATTTATACAGTGTCTTTTATAAAAAGTATTAATAATATAACTTATTTCAGTTGACAAATTACAATTTTCATATGGACTTTAAACAGATCCTGCACAAATACCAAAAGACATACGGTTTATGTTAAAAACCAGGAAAAAACAGAAAGGCTATAAAAGCAAAAGCAGCACTCCGGAGTCACAGAAATTAGGGAGTGCCACTCATTCATCCATTGCCCCCCAAACAGGCTGACATCAACATTTAAAATCACAAAAATCTCAAGAAAGGGAAATATGTTCTACCTTTTAGGTCTAATTTGCATAATTGTGACTCCAGCAACTGGGTCTCCATGAAGCACTGTATGGATTATAGGGGCTGGGCCACGCCATCTCGGTAGGCAACTGGGATGGACATTCAGTATGCCACTGAGTTAGAAAATGCAGAAAGTAGTAGTCAGTGGGCGTTACCACTTCATTACCACTACCTAAGCTATTACACTACTTTTCATTATGAAACTTTCCCAGAAATTCTGAAAACCTGACAGTTAAATCTAAGTCACACGTTGTATCACCTGAAAGGAAAAAGGTTAAAGGTAAATTCATTCTCTTGCCATAAGAAACCAATGAAATTTAATTAAAAACAGAGCCAGAACAACTATTTACTGTTCTAAAGATGTCCTACAATAGCCCAGATGTCTGGGAGTTTTTAAATAAAATTTTAAAATGCACTTATGACTATAAGAGAACCACTCAAACCCTATTATGCATCTCATGAACAATTCTAATTTTATAGTTTAGTAATATAACTACCCTCACTTCACTTGGTTTACAGATAGACTGCCCAAAATAAGCTTTTTCTTTACTAAGACCAGGTCGGCCACAGAAACCCCCACCCAGGCAGCACTGGAGGCATTAAGCAGCAGGCACCCAGCCAGGTACAGTGGCTCATGCCTGTAATCACAGCACTTTGGGGTGCTGAGGCAGGTGGATCAAGAGGTCAGGAGTTCGAGACCAGCCTGGCCAAGACGGTGAAATCCATCACTACTAAGAATAAAAAAAAAATTAGGAGGGCGCAGTGGCGGGCACCTGTAATCGCAGCTACTGGGGAGTCTGAGGCAGGAGAATCGCTTGAACCCAGGAGAAGGAGGTTGCAGTGAGCTGAGATCATACCACTGCACTCTAGCCTGCGCAACAAAGCAAGACTTCATCTCAAAAAAAAAAAAAAAAAAAAAAAAGAAGCAGACACCCAGATAGAACAGCAAAGTGGGACTATCCAGGGGCCAAAGTTTTCAGAGCTGAGAGCTTTCAGAGTTTTCAGGGGCCTGACAGCATTCTGGGCTGAGGGCCTTGAACAGACTCTGACCCATGTAGTTATTCTCTCTGAACAGGTGATTATTGTTAACAAGCAGGTGTTCTGTGTTTTCTCACAGAGACAAGATAAACTAGGTAGGCAGCTGATACCTGCTTACCACTGATCACGGACAAACTAGAAAGTATTCTCCACCAGGAAGCCATGGGGGCAGGGTCACATATCCTGTACTTAAAGAATTGTTTTAGGCCGGGCGCGGTGGCTCAAGCCTGTAATCCCAGCACTTTGGGAGGCCGAGGCGGGTGGATCACGAGGTCAAGAGATCGAGACCATCCTGGTCAACATGGTGAAACCCCGTCTCTACCAAAAATACAAAAAATTAGCTGGGCATGGTGGCGCGTGCCTGTAATCCCAGCTACTCAGGAGGCTGAGGCAGGAGAATTGCCTGAACCCAGGAGACGGAGGTTGCGGTGAGCCGAGATCGCGCCATTGCACTCCAGCCTGGGTAACAAGAGCGAAACTCCGTCTCAAAAAAAAAAAAAAAAAGAATTGTTTTAACAGGTGTATGATATACATATACTGTTTTGCTACTTTAGAACGCCCCAAGCAGTTTTCCACTTGCTGGGGGGTGGTGGCCAGGTTTTCCTTGCCATCGTTCTCAACAAACAATATAATTTATCATACACCCAGCATTTCTCAGCAACCACACACTCAGCATTTATTCTTTCTTTCTTGCATTTCTCAGCAATCATACACTCAGCATTTCTCTCTCTCTCTCTCTTCTTTTCTTTCTTCTTTTGAGACAGGCCCTCACTCTGTTGCCCAGGCTGCTGGTTCACTGCCGCCTCACCCTCCCAGGCCATGAGATCCTCCCACCTCAGCCTTCTAGGTTGCTGAGACTACAGGTACATCCACCACCAGATTTTTTTTTTTAATTTTTTGTAGAGATAGGGTCTTACCATGTTGCCCAGGCTGATCTCCAACTCCTGGCTTCAAGTGACCATACTCCGCCTCCCAAAGTGCTAGGATCACAGACATGAGCCACCACGCCCAGCCTAAAATAATCCCCACCAAATGATCCATTCACCTTTGCTGTTTATCCCAATATACCTATCATCCACTGATGTGCAATTTAAATACTTTACTAATCTGTCATTAGTTTAATGATGTCTCCATCAGCATGGCTGTGCCTTTGGGAGCATGTATATATGAGAATGTCTTATATTCTCACTGTTCAGCCCAATCTAACAAACATTCACTGAATACACTTCATGTGAGGGCACTGTTCTAAGTGTTAGGCATACAAGCAGCAGTGAATCAGACAGAAAAATAAAAATCTTGCCTTCAGAGAGTTTATGTACAAAGAATGGGAGATACGCAAGAAAAAATAAAATATGTAAAAGGTTTGCCAGACGATGCTGAGAGCTGCGGAGAGGAATATGAGGGGGACAGATTGTAATTGTGATAGTGGTCAGAGAAAGCATTACCATTAAGAAAACACTTGAACAAGAACAGGAAGGAGGTAAGGAAATAACAACGAATATATATGGGAGAAAAGCGTTCCAGGCAGAGGCAACATTAAGTACAAAGATCTCGAGGGAGGTAAATGCTCGGTAAGTTCAAGGCACAGCTGGGAGACCAATTAGGCCTGGCCTAACTTTTATTCTGAGTAAGACAGAAAACTACCAGAGGATTTCGAGCAGAGTGACATGATCTGACTTATATTTTAAGAGGATCACTTTGAGGCAGGGTACAGTGGCTCATGCCTGTAATCCCAAAGCTTTGGGAGGCCAAGGCAGGAAGACTACATGCATCCAGGAGTTTGACACCAGCCTCAGCCACACAGCAAGACCCCTGTCTCTCAAAAAAAAAAAAAAAAAAAAAAAAAAAAAACAAGGTTAGCTGGGTGTGGTGGCACATGACTACAGTCCCAGCTACTCAGGAGTCTGAGGCTGCAGTGGGCTATGATAGCAACACTGTACTCCAGCCTGGGTGACAGCAAGACCGTCTCTAAAAACAATAAAATAGAAACAAATAAATAAAGGATCATTTTGGCAGCTGGGTTGGTAGAAGACTAAGAGGGCCACGGATAGAAGTAGAGACCAGTTAGGAAGCTTCTGTGGTAATGCAGGAAAGAGTGGCAGCAGTGGAAGTGCTGACACACAAGTTTTTTTGTTTGTTTTTTAGACAGAGTCTTGCTGTGTTGCCAGACTGGACGCAGTGGTGTGATCTTGGCTAACAGCAACCTCTGCCTCCCAGGTTCAAGCAATACAGACAGAATTTACATAGATTTTGAAGGCAGAGCCAATAGGATTTCCTGATGGATTGGATATGGGGTATAAGAAATCAAGCATGACTCCAGGATTTTGGTGCAAGCAGCTAGAAGGATGGAGTAGCCATTTATTGAGATAAGGATTTTAGGAGATGCTTTGGGTATCTCAAATGTAAAGTAGCTATCAGACATCCAAGCAGAGCTGTGGAGGCAGTAGGTATTGGGGGCCTAGAGTTTGGGGACAGAGCTGAGCTGGAGGGACCAATTTGGGTGTTGTCAGCATATATATGAAATGTAAATGAAGGCAGATAAAAGCTCATAGAGGGTGATAAGGAGTTAAATACATTTTGATAACTCATGCCACAAATAAAATGTTCCTTAGTACTTTAAAAGAAAATGTCAGCCAAATATGGCTGTACCCAGGCGAGTTGAGCGAAGGCTGCAGTGAGTCCCTGGGGAGGCGCCCACCAGCTGCTGGGAGGACAGCACCAGGCTCAAGACGGAAATCGTCAATCCGATACTACCAAGGAAAACCTAACAATTTTTGATATCATAACCAGAAAACTTAACCAGCTTCCACAAGCAGAAAGGAATCTACCTGAACAGGGATCAGCATATGTTGGATTGAATGCTGCTCTCTGTGGCCTCATAGCAAATAATCTTTTTTAATGTGTCCTGAACGTGACACAGACTCTTATAGCTGCCGGTTTACTAATGGCAGTGATCCCTTTTCTTAGGACAAACAGCTTACAAAAATTTTGTAAATTTTCCTTCGAATACAGGTGATTTGAATTGTGAACCCTACACCACAACACAGAGTGGACTGGTTGGTCTTGCTTTCGGTGGTCTATAGCCTGTTTTCTTGGCTATATCTGTGACTGGAAGCCTAGTAGCCAGGTATAAATCGACTCTGTTACCAGAGAAAGGGAACATCTTAAGTTACTGGATTGGAATTTCTAAGCCTGTCTTTAGAAAGATGTTATTTCCTATCTTGTTCAGACTGTGTTTTCAGCATACCTTGGATTTAAACAATATAAACTACTTATAAAGGCCCTTCAGTTACCTGAACCTGGCAGAGAAATTCACTGATTTTAAACAAACATGTACACAAAAATAAAATGGTAAAAATTAAAAAAAATCACTGAAAGCAGAGAGTTCAAATGACCACATTTTAGATACAAGGCCCATTTATAAAGACCAAGGTTGCTATACCACATTTCCTTACAAATAAAACTTACTAGGGAAACTTAAGAATAAGAGCCTCACTCAAAAGTTGGCCAAACGAAGCCACTACTCCAACATCATATTCTCCAGATCCAACGTCCGGCCACTCGTACACTGGAAGCTGAGACTGCACAGCATACTGCTTCACTGGCAGGCCTTTTCGTGATGGGGAAGGCATTGTGACCACCTCCAGTCTGTCGATTAATGCTTCCTCTTTGTTTTCCCTAAGTGAGAGTGGAAGAAAAATGTGACAGTGTTAAGGCAATGACTCAAAGCTAACCTACTTCACATATCACTAAGAATTTTTATGATTAAACTCATGAAGCATTTAGGGCTAAATGATTAAAACTATTGTGAGAGACTAAGTTTTCATTTTTCTTTTTTGAGATGGGAGTCTCACTCTGTCGCCCAGGCTGGAGTGAAGTGGAGCCATCTCAGCTCACTGCAACCTCTGCACACCCCGCCACCGGGGTTCAAGTGATTCTCCTGCCTCAGTCTCCTGAGTAGCTGGGATTACAGGTGAGCGCCACCACATCTGGCTAATTTTTTGCGTTTTTCAGTAGAGACAGGATTTCATCATGTTGGCCAGGCTGGTCTTGAACTCCTGACGTTAAGTGATCCACCCGCCAGGGACTCCCAAGGTGCTGGGATTACAGTCATGAACCGCCGTGCCTGGCCTGGGTTTTCTTTTATTTCCTTAATTATTTTAAATGTAAAGAGCGGTATGTGGCTAGTGGCTACTATTTGGACAGTATCATTCTAGGTATTTCCTGTGCATATAGAAACATTTACAGTATGGATACTTTGTGCTTGGGTTATTACATACTGCTTTGAGGTTTTTTTTCCTCTTAACAATGCTATATATACTACTATGTGAATCTTTTTGAAAAATGGGTTAAATATACATAAGCTTGTATTGCACTGAACATTTCTAGAAGAAACTGAAAACAGTGGCTGTCTCTGGATAAAGGAACTAGGAACTGCTAAACAGAGGTGGAAGGAAGCAACTTTTCACTGTACGTCCTTTGACTCCATGGAATTTTTTTACCATAACCATGAAGCCATTCAAACACCTTTTTTTTTTTTTGAGATGGAGGTCTGTCACCCAGGCTGGAGTGCAGTGGCGGGACCTCGGCTCACTGCAACCTCT
>NW_022437014.1:30731-34118 GCF_009761245.1 Sapajus apella
GCGGGGCGGGGGCGGCGGGGACGGGACGGCGGGGCGGGGGCGGCGGGAACGGGACGGCGGGGCGGGGGCGGCGGGAACGGGACGGCGGGGCGGGGGCGGGGCGCCCCGAGGCTGACCCGCGGGTGCGGCGCAGCTTCCGGGCGCCGGGGAACGCCGAGACCCGGGCACACACCGCTCCGGCGCCGCTGCTTTCCGCGACCGGAAGTCCGACACCCTCGGGGCCGGCCGTCCCGGCGCGCCCTGGGCGCCCTCAGCCGCCGGGCTCCCGGATCCCTGGCCCGGATACCTGGCGGCGTGCAGGAGTCGCAGCGCCTCGCGGGCGAACCGGTCCGTGCCGAAGAAGAGCACCCTCCAGGGCGGCTTCTCGCGGACTCTGGCGTCCCGGCCGTCCTCCCCGCCGAGTCCGACCAGCGCTCGCCACGGGGGACTCGGCCCCCCAGGCCTGGCGCCGCGAGCCAGCCGGGACCCCCAGCAGCGCCGCACCAGCACCCGCATGGCCTCGGCCGCCGGAAGCGCGGCCTGCGCAGGCGCGTCGGGGCGGTGCGGAGCGTGCGGGCCGGGGTGGGCGGGGCTTGCGGCTTGGAGGCGGGGTCTGGCTGGAGCTGCCGAACCGTTTGCCCGCTGCAGAAGCCCTGGATTTTCGTTTTATTTAATTGCACTGTGTAGCCAATCCTCCAGAACAAGTCTTTCATTTTAAAAATCCATTTATTTATTTATTGGTGTTGACATTTATTTAGAAAGGGTCTTGCTGTGTTGCCCAGGCTGGAGCGCTGCGGCACGACGTCACCCCAGCCTCACCGTTCCTGGGCTCAAGGGGCACGCCCGCCTCGGCCCGCCGGGCACGCGCCGCCGCGCGCTGCTGACTTTTCACGGCGACAGCATCCCACTGTGTTGCCCAGGCTGATCTCGAACTCCCCGGCTCAGGCGGTCCTCCTGCCTCGGCCTCCCCGAGTGCCGGGATTAACAGGCGTGAGCCACTCGAGCGGCCTTGCTAGGCATTTTCTCTCCATGACTCCGCTCACTTGTCACATCTGCCGTGGGAGGTAGATATCATTACAACCATGTTACCGAAGAGAAACGGAGGCTCCGCGAAGTGAAGGACTTCCCGGCGTATAAGGTCCACACAGCCAGGAAACGATAAACTAGAGGTGGGACCCTTGTCATTGCAAGGCCGTGCCGGATTCGATGTATTAGCAAGTCAATTACCTGCATTTTGCATGTCAGGAAATGGACTTGCCGGCCGTCACCTTCCTGAATGGAAGGCTCCATCGTGGGTTTCTTCGCACACAGAGGGATGTCATAAAGACGATTCCTAAGGAAAATGGACAGGGAAACTTCTCTCCAGAAGACCTCCGAGGACCGTTAGTGCTTAGATTCTGTATCCCCAACACCTCCTTGAGTAGAGTCAGACATCCATGAAACAGGATCTAAGCAAAAACTGAATTTCATTCTAATATTCTCACCACGTTTTTGTGTTTTTTTTTTTTAAATGGAGTCTAGCTCTGTTGCTCAGGCTGGAGTGCAGTGGCTGTCACCCAGGCTGGGGTGCAGTGGCCTGATGTTGGCTTACTGCAACGTCCACCTCCGGTTTCAAGCAAGCGATCTCCCGCTTCAGCCTCCCAAGTAGCTGGGATTACAGGCGGCGGCCACCACACCTAGCTAATTTTTGTATTTTTAGTAGAGACCGTGTTTCACCATGTTGGCCAGGCTGGTCTCGAACTCCTGACCTTGTGATCTGCCTGCCTTAGCCTCCCAAAGTGCTGAGATTACAGGCATGAGCCACCGCGCCTGGCCAGAAAATCTTAAATAGAAAATAATCCAAATGGATAAATTAATATGCAGGTAAATTTAAGGATGATGCCTCCAAAAAATGCAATTTGTTGTCAAACAGGTTATGCTTAGCAAAACAAAATTTTCCTCGAATTTTTTTTTTTTCTTATATGCAGGCTATAGTATGCCTGCATATAATCGAGCCAGGCATGGTGGCTCACACCTATAATCCCAACACTTTGGGAGGCCAAGATAGATGATAACCGGAGGCCAGGAGTTTGACAGCAGCCTGGGCAAGTCCTGGTCTCTACAAAATTTTAAATATTAGCCAGGCATGGTGATGTATGCCTATGGTCCTAACTACTTGGGAGGCTGAGGTGGGAGAATCACTTGAGCCCAGGAGATTTAGGCTGCAATGAGCCATGATCACGCCATTCCAGCCTGGGCCATGGAGTCAGATCCTGTCTTAAAAAAAAAAAAAGTGCTTACTTGCCTGTGAAGGGTGGGAAGGACAAAACTGAGACAAATTAACACACAATTCTTGCTTAGGAAATTGTTTGACATTCCTCAAACGCATTATTGAACAATTCATCTGCAAAATGAAGCTATCACAGTGCTGTGTCTGAGAATGATTAAACTTTGTACCTCCTATAACTAAAAGGCTGATAGACTTTGAGTTTATTCTGCTCTTGGACTCTGATTTAATAGGGGACTGAAGAAAATTTTTGGTTATACTATAACCAGGAGCAAGAGGTCAAAGACACGGAAATAATTAAGGATGATGAATAAGGGTCAACAACATAGATAGTCTCAAATGCTGTCGATAAGAAAGATGAATGGGATTGAGGTGGTGGCTGCAGAATGTCTTCTCTGGGAGAAAGTCCATATTGTACTTGGTTTTGTTGTTTCACACCAGTTTCTGCCAAACCTCCTATACTTTGCAAATATTCCTGAAATGCTTGTAGCAAAATATGTGTCTGTTGAAAAGACTTTGATCACAGTGATCCTTTCACGTCAGCATTAAAGATGACTTCCCTTTGAATACCATCACTCCTCTCAACCATCCTGTTACAGATGAAGGCCTCAAGTCAGTGTTTCACCGGAAATAATTTTGGACTTAATTCCCGACCTTTTCCAAAAACATCCCTCATTAATTCCACTATTCGTTTTTGTTTTTGCTTTTCCTCTTCTGGATTTAACAAAAATTAGCCCCTAGAAGAACTATGTGGTTCTGTTGGTATCATAATTTAACCAGTCCTCTGATCCTGGATATTTGTATTTTTGTTTAAAAACAACAAAAAAGGCCGGGCGCGGTGGCTCACGCTTGTAATCCCAGCAGTTTGGGAGGCCGAGGCGGGTGGATCACGAGGTCAAGAGATCGAGACCATCCTGGTCAACATGGTGAAACCCCGTCTCTACTAAAAATACAAAAAAATTAGCTGGGCATGGTGGTGCGTGCCTGTAGTCCCAGCTACTCAGGAGGCTGAGGCAGGAGAATTGCCTGAACCCAGGAGGCGGAGGTTGCGGTGAGCCGAGATCGCGCCATTGCACTCCAGCCTGGGTAACGAGAGCGAAACTCCGTCTCAAAAAAAAAAAAAAAAAAAAAAAAAAAAAAAA
>NW_022437014.1:34218-63780 GCF_009761245.1 Sapajus apella
AAAAAAAAAAAAAAAAAAAAAAAAAAAAAAAATTTTTCTTGAGACAGCATCTCACTCTGTAGCCCAGGCTGGAGTGCAGTGGTATGATCATGGCTCACTGCAGCCTCAACCTCCTAGGCTCAAGTGATCCTCCTGCCTTAGCCTCCCAAATATGTGGGACCACAGGTGCATACCACCACGCCTGGCTAATTTTTGTTGTAGAGATGGGGTCTCACTTTGTTGCCCAGGCTGGTCTTCGACTCTGGGCTCAAGTGATCCTCCTCCTCAGCCTTTCAAAGTGCTGGTATTATAGGCAGAAGCCACCATGCCCACTTTTTTGTTTGTTTTTTTTTGCTACTTTAAACAATGTTGCCGTGAACATTCTTGAGCATACACCTCTGCTCCCATGTGTCATCATCTCCTTACATCACCACTTTCAGATTTCATTTTATTTTCCATGAAGTTTACTAAGAAGATAACATGACTTTTAGAACTACTGTTTAAACTGAATTGTTAAACTGGCTTCTACATGTAAGTGATGCTTGTGAAAATGAGGGTAAGAACAAATGGCTAGCCAAGGGCTTGTCCACCCCTCCTGGTGCCAGCTGATGATACATGGCCTACCCCAAGGAGCAGAACAGCCTGCCCTGGAAATACAGAGCAGTTTCCACCACTTTGAAACCTTTGCTGGCTGACACATCTTCAGCATGGGGAGACAGGAGGCTGAGATGCAGGAAGATGCTTAGCCTTAGGCCCTGAAGGTCAGAGCAAGACTCTGTCTCCTGGGACTTAACCCTGAGCTAAGGTTAAAGCAATCCCTGAAATCCAGCTGAGGGATCAGGTCTCTGGACAGCTCAGCAGGTATTCCCTACCCTCTAGCATCCATCAAAATTTTTAGGGGAACACTTTTTTTTTTTTTTTTTTTTTCCGAGACGGAGTCTCGCTCTGTTGCACAGGCTGGAGTGCAGTGGCGTGATCTCGGCTCACTGCAACCTCCGCCTCTGGAATTTAAGCAGTTCTCTGCCTCAGCTGGGATTACAGGTGAGTGCCACCATGCCTGGCTAATTTTTAGGTTTTTAATAGAGACGAGGGTTTCACCATCTTGGCCAGGCTGGGCTTGAACTCCTGACCTCGTAATTCACCCGTCTCGGCCTCCCTGGGATTACAGGCATGAGCCACCGCGCCCAGGCCAAAGTTTTCTTTCATACTGGTGTTTTACCTTGTTTAGCAGAAAAGCCAAATGGTTGACCCCAGGTGGAAATCGCCCATGTTTAAAGGGCCTGGACTTTGTCATTACACTATTGGCTCCTGAAAACGGTTTCTAAAATCCTTTCCTTTTCACTCCTTGTAGAATCTTAGGCATTTTGATAAAAATTTGAGGTCCCACTGACTACTCAAGATCACACAACTGATCAGTAGCAAAGATGGACAGGACTAGAATTTAGTTCTGCTGCCCTGCTATTTATTTACCCAACAGTTTTTAAACATGCAGAACGTATGTATTAATTACAGTACAGGGTAAGTTTCTGTGACAGGGAGATCCCGAAACTTTTCCTGTACATAACATTTCAGAAGCGGTTAGGTGGTCCAGGGCAGGTAGGCTGCTCTGCTACCTGAGGTCATTCAGGAGCTCAGATTCCTTCTATCTTGCTGTATGGGTTGGGAAACTTTTTTTTTTTTTTGAGATGGAGTCTCATTCTATTGCCCAGGCTGGAGTGCAGTGGTGTGATCTCAGCTCTCTGCAACTTCTGCCTCCTGGGTTCAAGTGCTTCTCCTGCCTCAGCCTCCCAAGTAGCTGGGATTATCGGCATGTGCCATCATGCCCAGCTAATTTTTGTATTTTTAGTAGAGACAGGTTTTTGCCATGTTGCCCAGGCTGGTCTCAAACTCCTGACCTCAGGTGATCCACCTGCCTTGGACCCCCAAATTGCTGGGATTACAGGCATGAGTCACCTCGCCCAGCCGTCAAACTTTTTCGTTTGGTAAATAATGATCAAATGGTAAATATTTTAGAATTTGTGGGCCAATCATCACAGCTGTTCAATTCTGCTAATGTAGCAGGAAAGCAGCACTAGACAATTACATGAACAAAATGGGCATGGCATGTCCCGATGAGATTTTAACAAAACCAGGCTGCAGGTCAGATTTGGCCCATACATTAACAACCCCTCTCCTAAGATGTTCTTTCCACCATCATATCTGTGTTCCAGACAAAGGAAAGAGGAAGTGGAGGGGTTGAATTTTCTCCTAAAAACATGATCCAGCCGGGCGCAGTGGCTCATGCCTATAATCCCAACACTTTGGGAGGCCGAGGCAGGCGGATCACAAGATCAGGAGTTTGAGAGCAGCCTGGCCAACGTGGTGAAATCCTGTCTCTACTGAAAATACGAAAATTAACCAGGTGTGGTGGCAGGTGCCTGTAATTCCAGCTACTCGGGAGGCTGAGGCAGGAAAATCGCTTGAACCCAAGAGGCAGAGGTTGCAGTGAGCCGAGACTGTGCCATTGCACTCCAGCCTGGGTGACAGAGCAAGACTCGGTCAAAAAAAGAAAGAAAGAAAGAAAAAAACATGATCCACAGGTAGAAATAGCGTAGCATAGTACACAATAGGATACTATGCTACAACAAGAAAGAATGAACCACAATTACACATGACACAGATGAATCTCACAAGTATAATGCTGAGCAAAAGAAGCTGGCACAAATGATTGCATATTGACTGATTACATGTATATAAAGTGTAACAGTGGACAAAGTTAATCTATGGTAGTAAAAGTCAGGTTGCCTGTGAGACTTCTGGGATCTGACAGTGCTCTATTTTTCTTTTTTTTCCTTTTGAGACAGGAACTTACTCTGTGGCTTAGGCTGGAGTATAGCATGCAGTGGTACAATTGTTCTACTTCTTGATCTGGCTGGCATATCAGATCCCATGCACGAGTGTGTTCACGTGTGAAAATGCACTAAGCTTAACATTTGTGTACTTTTCTGTGTATACTCCAATATAAAGAGTTTGTGTAAATTTCAAAAAAAAAATGTGATTTTGAGGTTGCAATCACTTCTCAGATCTCTTTGGCCAAAACTTAGTCAAAGGACCACTTGTGACTGCAAGGAATCTTGGAAATGCAGGTTCATTACTTTTTTTTTTTTTCCAAGATGGAGTCTTGTCGCCCAGGCTGGAATGCGATGGTGCGATCTCGGCTCACTACAGCCTCCACCTCCCAGGTTCAAGCAATTCTCCTGCCTCAGCCTCCTGAGTAGCTGGGACTACAGGTGTCTGCCACCACACCTGGCTAATTTTTGTATTTTTAGTAGAGACAAAGTTTCACCTTGTTGGTCAGGCTGGTCTCGAGCTCCTGACCCCAGGTGATTTACCTACCTCGGCCTCCCAAAGTGCTGGGATTACGGGTGTGGGCCACCACACCAGGTCTGTGCATGGTTAACCCCTCATCATTCAGTTTTTAGCATAGTAATGCAGTCATCATGGCTCCCCCGCCCCATCCTGTTCTATATCATTATGTTGTTTAAATTATTCACAGAAATTATCACTAGCTGTAAGTATTTGTTAATTATGTTTTTGCTTACTTTTTCGTTGGCTATCTCCTGTGGAGTTTGAGCTCCAAGATAGCAGGGTCCTCACCAGTTTTATTTATCATGTATCTACACAGTAGATGCTCCAGCAACATTTATTCAATGAATAAATGAATGCATTACAAAACGAGGAGGCGTGCCAGGCGCGGTGACTCACGCCTGTAATCCCAGCACTTTGAGAGGCTGAGGCAGGCGAATCACAAGCTCAGGAGTTCAAGGCCAGCCTGACCAACATAGTGAAACCCCGTCTCTACTAAAAATACAAAAATTAGCCAGGAATGGTAGTGCATACCTGGAATCCCAGCTACTCAGGAGGCTGAGGCAGGAGAATCGCTTGAACCCTAGAGGCGAAGGTTGCGGTGAGCTGAGATCATGCCACTGTACTCCATCCTGGGCAACAGAGTGAGACTCTGGTCTCAAAAAAAAAAAAAAAAAAAAAAAAATGAGGAAGAGCTGGCGCTCCAGGAAGCCCCTACGTTCCCTGCTGGGTCTTCTTTCCTCCGCCCCCTGCTGTCATGTACACTGTTGAAAACTGTTTAAGTCATAGAGGAGCTTGGGCTTGACATGTGACCTCACTCAGCCTCTGTTTCATTTGTGAAATAAGAAATAAGAGTGGGCTTATGTGAAATAAGCCCACTTCTTGCTAAACCAACAACGATTGCTTAAGATACAAGGAGCCGGTTGGTTGAAAAGTGCACAGACTATCAGCGTTGAATGGAGCTGGCCTGGTGGAAGGAGCCCCTCATTCCGGCTTCCCCACCAAGCTGCTTGCCTTGGCCTGTTTCCTACTCCCTGGGTGACTGGTTCTCACACAGGTTTTCCCAACCCCCACCTCCAAAGGTCTTTTATAGCTCCTTGTGAGGAATTCACATGATGCCATGACCTTCACTGTGAGAAAGCACAGGTTGTAAAAGGCCAGCCCTGGCTCCTCGCTCCATGGTTAAATATTGATGATATTGGGAAATAGAGACCTGGAGTGGGCACACCACATGTCCCCCTGAAGTGATAGAACCCACAGACCACAGGTTCTCTGCAGCCCATTCTCCTGCCCGTCCAGAGGATCTGGATTTTTCTCTTTGCTTGAAGCCAACACATAAAAAGGAAAGCAAAGGGCTCGTGGTACTTTCAGATTGTGAAAGTCAGGTGGCGCTTGTTTGCACTCTGAGGCCGCTCACTCAAGAGGTCAGTCACCCCGGAGTGGTAGAGAAGGCTCCAGGCCTGGGCGTGTGCTACGGGCAGAGCTACCAGATGAGCCCAGCTGCTGCAGGCTCTCCCAGCTGTGACTGCCTGAGAGAGCTCAAGTACAAAAACCATCCTGTTCTCCCATAAAGAGGAAGAAGAGGAAGGTACAGAAATTGTTGCTGCTCCCAACAGCAGATCAAGGCAGTCCCCAGGAACTCAGGATCCAGGGTGAGTGTCCTCATCTTGCCTTGGGGATGGGTGGCCCAGGTCTTTGGCAGAAATCACAGTCCAGTGGCAGATGGTTAAACCCTGTTTAAAATGCAGGGGTCTCCCAGAGGGGCCCAATGAGTCAAGACAAGTAAATGCAGTATGACATCCTAAATGAGATCCTGGGACAAGAAAAGAACATTAAAGGCAGAACTAATGAAATGCAAATAAGGCATAAAGTTAATTTACTCATGCAAGTGACAATATGATGCTCACCCTAGAAGCAAACTGGATATGTGCTTTCATAGAAGTATGTCTTTGGCCAGGCCTGGTGGCTCATGCCTGCTGTAATCCCAGCACTTTGCGAGGCTGAGGTGGGTGGATCACTTGAGGTCAGGTGTTTGAGACCAGCCTGGCCAACGTGGTGAAATCCCATCTCCACGAAAAGTACAAAATTGGCCCAATGCAGTGGTTCATGCCTGTAATCCCAGCACTTTGGAAGGTTGAGGCAGGTGGATCACCTCAGATCAGGAGTTCGAGACCAGCCTGGCCAATGTGGTAAAACCCTGTCTCTTCTAAAAATACAAAAATTAGCGGGGCATGGTGGCAGGCACCTGTAATCCCAGCTACTCAGGAGGCTGAGGCAGGAGAATCACTTGAACTCGGGAGGTGGAGGTTGCAGTGAGCCAAGATCATGACATTACATTCCAGCCTGGGCGACAAGAGTGAAACTCTGTCTCTAAAAATAAATAAATAAATAAATAATAAAAATTAAAAAATTAGCTGGGCATGGTGCCTGTAATCCTAGCTACTTGGCAGACTGACACAGGAGAATCACTTGGGCCCGGGAGGCGGAGGTTGCAGTGAGCTGAAATTGCTCCACTGCACTCCAGCCTGGGCAAAAAGAGTGAAACTCTGTCTCACCAGAAAAAAAAAAAAAAAAAAAAAGTGTGTTGTTTCTGTGGCATCTAACATAGTCGGGGAGGGCTGACTCTCGGTTCTGGACTTGTATCCAGTTTGTCATTTTGGTTTTTTGTTGGTCGGTATATGTTTATTGTAACAATATCAAACACATTTTAGACATACTGTGGCCAGGTCAGTGGCTCATGCCTGTAACCCCAGCATTCTGGGAGGCCAAGGTGGGCAGATCGCTTGAACTCAGACGTTCAAGGCCAGCCTGGGCAACATGGTGAAACTCTGTCTCTACAAAAAATACAAAAGTTAGCTGGGTGTGATGGCACATGCCTATAGTCCCAGCTGCTCAGGAGGCCAAAGTGGGAAGATTGCTTGTGTCCAGAAGGTGGAGGTTACAGTTAGCTGAGATGCTGCCATGGCACTCCAGCTTGGGCGACAGAGACAGACTCTGTCTCAAAAAAAAAGAAAAAGAAAAAACCCACAAAACACCACTCCACTGTGGACAGTAGCTTCCTTGCATCTTTGTACCCTGATCTGATTAGTTCCATTAATTAAATATCCAAACTTGGAATTGTCTCAAAAGATATAAGTACAATATATACATACATTTAAAGATGCATTCAAAGGCTGGGCACGGTGGGTCACGCCTGTAATCCCAGCACTTTGGGAGGCCGAGGCGGGTGGATCACCTGAGGTCAGGAGTTTGAGACCAACCTGGCCAACATGATAAAATGCTGACTCTACTAAAAATACAAAAACTAGCCAGGTGTGGTGGCACATGCCTGTAGTCCCACTTACTTGGGAGGCTAAGGCAGGAGAATCTTTTGAACCTGGGAGGCGGAGGTTGTAGTGAGCCAAGGTCACAGCATTGCACTCCAGCCTGGGCAACGAGAATGAAACTTCATCTCAAAAAAAAAAAGCATACAAATTGACAAAATATACATTAAAAATATACAGATAAATATACATACACATTGAAAAATGTAACTGCATGTATTGTTCTCATGAAGGCAGTGTGTGCTCATAAGAAACCACACAGCATATACGGGGTCAACATGAATGTCCTGTGTGTCTAGGCCTCTTCCCACACCCTAGAGGAAGACTGTTTGGTTTCTCAACCTCTACACTTTTCTCTGTGAGTTCAAGCGGTCTGCATATGAGACGGGGGCCTGTGGCTGATGTTACTAATCAATCCAGGCGCGCTTACATCTGAGGCTGGATGGAATGTCACAGTCCTTCTTGGACGGTGCTCTGGACAGTCAGTTGGAGCTAGAACACAGATCACATCCGCTAGCCATTCCTGCAACTATGTCTTTCCCCTATTTTAGATAGGTAGATAGGTAGGTAGGTAGGTAGGTAGGTATGTAGGTAGGTAGGTATGTAGGTAGGCAGGTAGGTATGTAGGTAGGTAGGTAGGTAGGTATGTAGGTAGGTAGGTAGGTAGGTAGGTATGTAGGTAGGTAGGTAGGTATGTAGGTAGGTAGGTAGGTAGGTAGGTAGGTAGGTAGGTAGGTAGGTAGGTAGGTAGGTAGGTAGGTATGTAGGTAGGTATGTAGGTAGGTAGGTATGTAGGTAGGTAGGTAGGTAGGTAGGTAGGTAGGTATGTAGGTAGGTAGGTAGGTAGGTATGTAGGTAGGTAGGTAGGTAGGTAGGTAGGTATGTAGGTAGGTAGGTAGGTAGGTAGGTATGTAGGTAGGTAGGTAGGTAGGTATGTAGATAGGTAGGTATGTAGGTAGGTAGGTAGATAGACAGACTCTCCCTCACACAAGGAAGTAGGCAGTGTGCATGTGAGTCCTTGAAAGTCTAAGAAAGCATGGTGGCTCACGCCTGTATTCCTGGCACTTTGGGAAGCTGAGGTGAGTGGATCACCTGATGTCACCAGTTTAAGACTAGCCTGGGGGGCCGGGCGTGGTGGCTCATGCCTGTAATCCCAGCACTTTGGGAGGCCGAGGCGGGTGGATCACGAGGTCAAGAGATCGAGACCATCCTGGTCAACATGGTGAAACCCCGTCTCTACTAAAAATACAAAAAATTCAGCTGGGTATGGTGGCACATGCCTGTAATCCCAGCTACTCAGGAGGCTGAGGCAGGAGAATTGCCTGAACCCAGGAGGCGGAGGTTGCGGTGAGCCGAGACCGCGCCATTGCACTCCTGGGTAACAAGAGAGAAACTCCGTCTCAAAAAAAAAAAAAAAGACTAGCCTGGGAAACATGGTGAAACTCCATCTCTACTAAAAATACAAAAATTAACCAGGTGTGGTGGCACAAACCTGTAGTCTCAGCTACTCCTTGAACCAAGGAGGTGGAGATTGAAGTGAACCAAGATCACACCACTCTGCACTCCAGCCTGACTGACAGAGCAAGACTCTGTGTCAAAAAAAAAAAAAAAAAGTCGGCCGGGCGCAGTGGCTCATGCCTGTAATCCCAGCACTTTGAGAGGCCGAGGCGGGCAGATCACAAGGTCAGGAGTTCGAGACCAGCCAGGCCAATATGGTGAAACCCCATCTCTACTAAACATACAAAGATTAGCTGGGCATGGTGGCATGTGCCTGTAGTCCCAGCTACTCAGGAGGCTGAGACAGAAGACTTGCTTGAACCAGGGAGGTGGAGGTTGCAGTGAGCAGAGATCATGCCACTGTACTCCAGCCTGGGCGAGACAGCAAGACTCCGTCTCAAAAAAAAAAAAAAAAAAAAAAAAGTCTAAGGAAGGTATTTTTTTCTCCCTGACTTCTGTCTCTACCTTGACACATGAATGATCATTAACATATGAAAAGGTTAAGTCAGTATTCTATTTGTGTCAAAATATTTTCCTTTGCAATTTGTTGATATGCCTTTTTAGTTTTCTCAGATCATTTAGCTGGAGGAAACTCTGATGTCAAGCTGTCTTTTGTTGACACTCCAATTTTGTCTGGCTGTTTGCCATCCAGTTGCTTTTGAATGCCCCTGGCTAAGCATCCAAAGGCTATCTGGGGCTGTGATTGTTGGACAGACAACTGACTGTCCAGAGCACTGTCCAAGAAGGGTTGTGACATTCCGTCCAGTCTCAGACGTAAGGGTGCCTGGATTGATGAGTCCTGAGGCAATGTCAGAGTGTGAGGCGACCTGAGAATGCTGCGATCCTTCCTTTACACTTTTTTTCTTGGTGTCCTGTGGCATGTTTTGTAATTGATCTGTTCAAAATCCTTCTCATCTTATTTTAGTTACGTTTATCTCCATTCCTGCTCTCTTCCTCCTCCTCCCCAAGAGACATCTTAATGTGTTTAATGTGCGTCCTTTAAAAAAATGTATTATTGGGCCAGGCATGGTGGCTCACCTGTAATCCCAGCTCTTTGGGAGGCTGAGGCGAGAGGATCACCTGAGGTCAGGAGTTCAAGACCAGCCTGGTCAACATGGCAAAACCCTGTCTCTACTAAAAATATAAATAATTAGCTGGGCATGGTGGCGCGCACCTGTAATCCCAGCTACTCAGGAGGCTGAGGCACAAGAATTTCTTGAACTCAGGAGGTGGAGGTTGTGGTGAGACAAACTTGCACCATTGCACTCCAGCCTGGGCAACAGACCAAGACTCTCAAAAAACAAACAAACAGAAAAAACAATTTGAGTCACTGAAACTTCTATAGTCTCTGCCCGTCCAGGATCCACGTGCTCCTGGGTCGGGTCGTTTGGGTCCCATAACTTTGGGCCAGAGGAGATCCGAGTTTGGGCACAGAGGGAGACCAAACTCAGGGGGGATATCCGGTCATGCTCTCTGCTTTGTTTCCAGGGGTCTTCAAGGCTTCCCTGCCCAGGGGCCAGAACCAGAAGGCCAGGAGAGCTGCTGGGGCTAAGGGGCCTAAGGACCTCTTTGCCAGCGGCTCAGACCACCAGGGGCAGGGGCATGGAGCACAGTCAGGGGGCTCCTGGAGCCCCAGCCGGTACTGTGGTGCCCCAGGAGCTGCTGGAAGAGATGCTTTGGTTTTTTCGTGTGGAAGATGGTAAGTGGTGAAAGATTAATGGCAGGGGTCGGGTGTGCCCCTCAACACAGAGCAGAGTTTGGTCGAAGCCCTTGACACTGCGGTCCCCTCCAGGTCAGGCAGCAGGACAGGAACTCAGTCTGGGGTGTCTCAGTACCCAGAGGGGTCTGGCTGGACCCCCACTTCTCCTTTTCTGCAGGTGTAGTCACTCATTTATGCAGCCCTCCAACCATCACAACATTTATTAAGCTCCTACTGTGTACCAGACACTATTGTCAGCACTGGGGCGACAATAGTGAATAAAACACAAAAATCTCTGCCTTCATGGAACGTACATTCTAGTGGGGATTAAAAATAAACAACTAAGGCCGGGCGCGGTGGCTCAAGCCTGTAATCCCAGCACTTTGGGAGGCCGAGGCGGGTGGATCACGAGGTCAAGAGATCGAGACCATCCTGGTCAACATGGTGAAACCCCGTCTCTACTAAAAATACAAAAATCAGCTGGGCATGGTGGCGCGTGCCTGTAATCCCAGCTACTCGGGAGGCTGAGGCAGGAGAATTGCCTGAACCCAGGAGGCGGAGGTTGCAGTGAGCTGAGATTGCGCCACTGCACTCCAGCCTGGCACCTGGCGACGGAGCGAGACTCTGTTTAAAAATAAATAAATAAAATAAAAAATGAAAAATAAACCACTAAAATGCATAGTGCATTGGTGATGAGTAATAAAAAGAAAAATTAAACAGAGAAAGAGAGTAGGAAGCACCCAGCAAGGGTAGTAATGTGGTCAAGGAAGGCCTCACTAAAAAGGTGACATTTTTATCATCAGCAAGGTGACTGTCAGGAAGCTGAGGAATTAGCTATGCAGATTAATTGGGGGAGGAGCATTCCTGGAGGGAGGACAGCAAATGCAAATGCTCTGGGGCTGGACCCTGCTTCATTTTGGCACAGCATGAAGAAATCTTGAATATCCACATTCAGTTTAGCCACTTTATGTATTTGCTGTGGGCAGCTGCCATTCCTTCTACCCCTCTCCCTGCCTTCTTTCTTTCCTTTTTTTTTCTTTTGTCTTTTTTTGGAGGCAGAGTCACTCTGCTCCCAGGCTGGAGTGCAGTGGTGTGATTTCGGCTCACTGCAAGCTCTGCCTCCTGGATTCAAGTGATTCTCATGCCTCAGCCTCCCAAGCAGCTGAGATGACAGGGGTACACTGCCACATCCAGCTAATTTTTGTATTTTTATTATTTTTTAATTTTTATTTTATTATTATTTTTTGAGACAGAGTCTCGTTCAGGCTGGAGTGTGGTGGCACGATCTCAGCTCACTGCAACCTCCGCCTCCCGGGTTCAAGCGATTCTCCTGCCTCAGCCTCACAAGTAGCTGGGACTACACGTGTGCGCCACCACATCCAGCTTTTTGTATTTTTAGTAGAGACGGGGTTTTACCGTTTTAGCCAGGATGGTCTCGATCTCCTGACCTCGCGATCTGTCCGCCTCAGGCTCCCAAAGTGCTGGGATTACAGGCGTTAGCCATCACACCCAGCCTCTATTTTTGTATTTTTTTTTTTTTTTTTTTTTGAGACGGAGTTTCACTCATGTTACCCAGGCTGGAGTGCAATGGCGCGATCTCGGCTCACCGCAACCTCCGCCTCCTGGGTTCAGGCAATTCTCCTGCCTCAGCCTCCTGAGTAGCTGGGATTACAGGCACGCGCCACCATGCCCAGCTAATTTTTTGTATTTTTAGTAGAGACGGGGTTTCACCACGTTGACCAGGATGGTCTCGATCTCTTGACCTCGTGATCCACCCGCCTCGGCCTCCCAAAGTGCTGGGATTACAGGCTTGAGCCACCGCGCCCAGCTATTTTTGTATTTTTAGTAGAGATGAGGTTTCACCATGTTGGCCAGGCTGGTCTCAAACTCCTGACCTCAGGTGATCCACCTGCCTTGGCTTTCCAAAGTGCTGGGATTATAGGTGTGAGCCACTGTGCCCAGCCTTCTTTCTATTCCTTGTGCTACACAGAGGGCCAGCCCCTGGCAAAACTGAAGATTGTAAAGTTTATCTTGGCCCACCTCTCCCCTGCCCTTCCCCCCTGTTGCCCCACTATTATTTAACTGCAGTACTGTCTCCTCCATTAGATTAGGGCTTCTCTAGTGTAGACTGTGTCTTCCACCCTCCTACCTGTTAGGCTGGGAGTGCCCCAGGGCAAGCGGCTAGTCTTGATTAGGGCCTCCGCAGCAAGGGAGAGTTGATGCTGTAAGCTGGGTCTGAGCCCAGGCCCCAGCTGTTAGTGGGCTTGAGAGGTGCCTGGCTGCTCCTCAGGGCTCTGTCCTGTGTGTCCCTCCACAGCATCTCCCTGGAATCATTCCATCCTTGCCCTGGCGGCTGTGGTGGTCATGATAAGCATGGTCCTCCTGGGAAGGAGCATCCAGGCAAGCAGGTGAGGAGCTGGTCCTGGGGACATAGGGTGGTCTCTGAGGGGAATAGGCCCTGCCCTCCCAGAGGGAAATCTAGAGAGGGGTCACTTAGGGATCATGGCTGTCCACCCTCTGGGACAGCAAAATTCAGCCTTCGGGGTCCTTCAAGAACCCAAAGCTGCTAAAAAAAAAAAAGGAAAAAAAAAAAAAAACAGCAACAGGGCCGGACACGGTGGCTCACACCTGTAATTCCAGCACTTGGGAGGCCAAGGTGGACGGATCACCTGAGGTCGGGAGTCCGAGCACGGCCTGACCAAGATGGAGAAACCCTATCTCTACTAAAAACACTAAATTAGCAGGGCGTGGTGGCGCATGCCTGTAATCCCAGCTACTAGGGAGGCTGGGGCAGGAGAATCGCTTGAATCTGGGAGGTGGCGCGGTTGCGGTGAGCCAGAATCTCACCATTGCACTCCAGCCTGGTTAACAAGAGCAAAACTCCATCTCAAAACAACATCAGTCCCTGATGACCACCCCTGGCCCTGGACAGTAGGCAGCCAAGACTTGGAGGAGCGCAGCCATTCAGAAGGGGAGCTTGCCGCTCTCACCGTCAGGACACATGCACCTCAGCAAGGTCAACTCAGGGATGAGTGGCCGTCCACGGGCACAGCACACCTGTTTCCCCTCCGACCCAGCCAGAATCTCTGGGCAGACAGCTTACCACCGCTGGGTCCCTCCACTATGGCCTGGAAGTCTAGGAGTATCTTGAATAAAACCAATCTGGAGAGAGGACAGACGCGTGGGAGTCATTAGAAGGTTAAGGAAGCGGGCAGTGGGAGCCAGTGAAGGTAGCTGCGGGAGGGGAGTGATGTGTACACGATGGGGTTTTAGAAACATAGCTGGTGTTGTGCAGAGGCTGGTTTGGAGAAGGAAACACCCAGAGGCAGAGATTACTTAGAAATTTCCTGCAGTGGTGTGAGGGATGAGGTCTGTGGTGACAAGGACCTGTACAGTGTGGTTGGGTGAAAAGAACACGGGACCCAGAGTCAGGAGGCTGAAGTGCACACCCCAGTTATGTGCACCATTCGGCTCTTTTATTTATTTATTTTTGACACAGAGTCTCTGTGTCGCCCAGGCTGGAGTGCAATGGTGCAATCTCAGCTCACGGGCACCATCTTCTGCCTCCCAGGTTCAAGCCACTTTCCTGCTTCAGCCTCCCAAGTAGCTGCAATTACAGACACAACCACATCCAGCTAATTTTTGTATTTTTAGTAGAGATGGGATTTTGCCATGTTGGCCAGACTGGTCTCAAATACCTGGCCTCAAGTGATCCACCAGCCTCGGCCTCCCAAAGTGCTGGGATTACAGGCGTGAGCCACTGCCTCCAGCCTCCTTGAGCGTTTCCTCACTTGGAAGGTGTGGGGTGGCAATGATATTTGAGCTCACAGGTGACAGTAAAGATTCCTTGAGATGACACACACACAAGCATAAGCCATTTCTCTGTTGAAGGAATATCCAACATTGCTGCTTCTTCCCCCAGCCCCCACACCGTAGCTCCCAAACTGCATATAGGATTTTCCCCTGAGACTCTTTAAGGCATTTGGGAGACCCAGTCCTGCCCCAACCACTCAGCCTCCCTGGTTAATACTGTTCTCTGTCCCCCTAGAAGTCAAAAGATGCAGTCACCAGAAAAAGAAACTCCAGAAGTCCTCCATTTGGATGAGGCCAGAACCAAGGATCACAACAGCCTAAACAACCTCAGAGAGACTCTGCTCTCAGAAAAGCCGGTGGAACTTGAGTTAAAAGAGAGAGATGTGCTGTCAGTTTTCCTTCCAGATGTACCAGAAACTGAGAGCTAGTGAGGGGTCAGAGAAGCCCCACCCTAAGCCAGGCACAGGATCTGGGCTCAGCTCAGTGGCCTGAAACCTCAGATTTTACAGCCTCTCCCAAGCAGCCTGCTTTTTTTTTTTTTTTTTTTTTAAAGCAGATACGATGAATGAACTGCAAGCAAAGTAAAATTCTGTTATTAAAAAAATCTTTTATTAAAATGCTCCTGGAAGCGAGCGGGTGGTATTACAGTTTGTTCAGAGGGTGGTGATACACACACACACACACAAGTGGCTTGGAGCAAAAGTGCAAAATCCGTATCTGGCCTGCGTGTCAGGAAGCCTGGCTAGGACTCTAAGCATGTGGTCTTGAACAGTTCACAACCCCCTCTGACCTCAGCTCCTCCATTTACAGAACGAGGCTGAAGACTGGGTCAGAGACGCTGTTTGCAATCCAACAGCAGTCTTGAGACTGCTAAGAGGGGAAGGGCAGGATTCCAGGCTCAGAATCCCCTTCCCAATCCTTCCACCCACCAGGGCCCTCTCCTTTCCCTGCTTATCTGCTAAGAATCTGTGCAACACTTCCTTTGGACTTGGTGTGTGGTAAACAAAATCAGATAACTACCACACTGCCTGCCTCGGAGGGCCTTTTCTTGCCGACGGTGGGATCCCAGAGGAGTGTCCTGATCCCACGGTATTCTGGGATATAAGCTGTGGTGACACCAGCAAATAACATACGCAAAAATTTGCTTTATTAACCCAAAATGATGTAGGTTCTAAAGTGGGCTTTGAACACTCAGACCCATTGCTGAGGGTCCTGGGTCCTGCCAAACCAGAAGACAAACAGCTTTACTGTTTTTCCATCTGCAAGGAGGCATGCCCTGTAGCCCTGGATGGGTCTGATGCTGCTGTGGGCTCCCTGGAGCCCTGGGTAACTCACTGGAGTGACGACTTTCTTCCGAAGCCTGACCATTAAACTTGAGGGAGCTGGCCCTGCGGTTCTATGGACAGAGTCCTTAACAGTGGGAAAGCATGGGGCCTCTGCTGGTGAAAGAACTCTGGAGTTCCTTACATTGGACAGCCCCCTCCCTTTTACCCTCATTGAGAGGCCAAGTGCTGGAAATACCCCTTCCTGGGACCTCTTTGCCCCGCCCAGGCGGCCCATTGGATTATTTTAACTAGACTTTCCTTGGATAAACTGTGGAATTTGTAGCCTGGGCCTTCTGTGAAGTCAGCAGACGACAGCAGGGCCTGGCTCTGCCTCTGACGCTGCAGCCGCCCTGCCTGTCCCGTCCACCAGGTGGCACAGGGACCCCAGAGCGGTCATTCTGCAGGCCGTTCTCAGGCCTGACATTGACAGAGCTGTCCACCCAGACCTTCCACGGAGGGCCACAGCTGGCCCATCTGCAGCTGCAGCAGGAAAGGCTGATGGCAGCAGGATGGACACTGCAATTTCTTCCTACTTAAGGCTGACCCCAGGTCTCTGGGTTGTCGCAGTGGCCGTTTCCCTCCAGGGCCACAGATGTGGTGGTTACCATGAAGAGCAAGGCCTGGAGGGAACAGAGGCAGCATCCCTGCCTGCCACTCCAGCTCACACAGGGAACTGAATGTAGACACTGCTTGGTGCTGGAGGCGGGGTCTGGTGTCCACCAGAGGGAAAGGCTGGTGGTAAGAAGCCAGCCCCTGTCCTGCTGAAGTCCTGTCCAGCCACCGAGCCCAGAGTTCCTGCGGAGGGGCCCTCAGAAGATCTTGAAGCCCTTCAGGAGGGTCAGGGTAGGTGCCTTGCGCTTGCTCTGGGCCCGGGATGACTTCACAGTGACCAGCTTGGCCTGGGCCACGGTGGGCATCTCCTTCAGGCTGACAGTGGAGAGCGTGTTGAAGGTGCAGCTGGCCAGCCCATGGCGGGCGGTGAGCGGGGCCTGGTGGGGCAGGGCCCTATCCTCAGAGATGAAGAGGGGCCGGGTCAGGGGGCTCTTCTCCAGCTCCCGCCGTGCCTCTCGCACTGCCTCGTGGAAGACGTGCTGCACGTGCTCAAAGTCCAGACAGGCGGAGACCTCGAAAAACAGGCACCCAAACCTGCCTGCCAAGGCCACACCCTCTGCCTTGGTGACTTGCCTGGTGAGGAAGCAGGGTGAGGCAGGGAGTTAGGAGCAGGCTGTGCCAAGTTGGGCAGACCAGCTCCTATACCCAGTGCCCCACGGACTAGCTGGGTGGTCTGAGATCATCTTCATCTCTCTGAGTCTCCGTGTTCTCATCAGTACAATGGGTTACTGACCTCTGCCTCTCAGGGTTGTTAGGATTACAAAAGACAATTTGTACCTGGCACAGATTCAGTGCTCAATAAATGGTGGCTGATGTCGCCCAAGCCAGAATTTCAGGATGAGGATGAGGGTAAGAAGCTGTTCCAAATTGCCCGTGCTAGACCCTGCCTGTGGCTGGAGGAAGCAGGCCATTCCCAGCTCCATCTCTTCTCTACCCCAACATGGGTCCCTGGGGCAGGAAACAGGCCACCCACAGCTCTGGCTTGTGGGATCAGCTCTAGAGAGAGGCGGTCATTTGCACTGAAGGGTTAGGCCACAGAGGTGATTCCAGAAGCCTGCGGTTGGCAGAGTTCTCAGGGCTCCTGGGGTGTTCTCAGGGCAGGAGTGAGCAGGGGTGAAAACATTTCATGGTGAGGAGGGCAAAAGGAGAGAGGGGGCAACACCTATTCCAATTTGGTTCAACACCACCTCCCGTGAGGGGAGGATCGAGTATCTGAAACTCGGGAAGGTCCTGGAGGCTTCTGGACTGAAAGCCGTGGGACTTGAAGTGGCAGGAAAAAGAAGGCTGGCCCTCAGGTAGGTCAGATGTCTAGAAGAGGGAAGAGACGGGGGTCCCTGAGGTCTTGGGGCTGAGATTCCACTGACGGGATCTTTCTGACCTATGGCTGAGCAGACACTGCCCATTCCCAAGGATGATGGCACAGCCGCCAGATGAGAGGAGGCACTCGAGTGGGCCATGGTGGGGAAAGTTTCTGAGCCAAGGCTGACCTGGCAGGAGCAGGGTCTGAGAATGGGCTAGCTGCCCAGGGTGCCACTCCATCGGTGGGGGGAGTCTCAGAGACAGAGAGAGAGAATGACTGGGACTAAGAGTCAGAGGCATCGAATCCACGCTCCACCCGGGACTGGTGTTCTGTCGGAAAGCTCACCACTTCCTAAGGAACCCTTCTGGGAAGAATACTTGCTATTGTTTACTTTTATGATGAGCTTGAATCTGCAGCTTGAAGAATGAATTCTCACAAACACAAACCCTGTGTTTGCATGCACGTGTGTGAGTGTGTGACGGAGGCGCAGGACATTGTCCTTTGTCTTATTTTGTTATATCCTAGTGAAAATTTTATCAGTGGCTTGGGAAGCACCACCCTAACCCACATTTTACCCTTTTAGCTGTGAGACAGTCATGGGAGACAGGGACCAATGCTCAGCAAAAAGTTAGATTTCCTGTGCTTCCCGGAATCCTAATCTACTGAACTCGGGACTTGGTCAAAGAATGAAATCGGGATACGTTGTCATAAGTTGGGGTTTTTTTTGTTGTTTTTTGAGACGGAGTCTTGTTCTGTCACCGAGGCTGGAGTACAGTGGCACGATCTCGGCTCACTGCAACCTCTGCCTGCTGGGTTTAAGCAATTCTCTGCCTCAGCCTCCCAAGTAGCTGGGATTACAGGTGCCCGCCACTACGCCCGGCTAATTTTTGTATATTAGTAGAGATGGGGTTTCACCATCTTGGCCAGGCTGGTCTTGAACTCCTGACCTCGTGATCCACCCACCTTGACCTCCCAAAGTGCTAGGATTACAGACATGAGCCGCCGTGCCTGGTCGTCCTAAGTTGTTTTCAGGGAACGGGTGGGATCAGCTTCATTTGAGCATGTATTCTTTGTTATTTGCTCCCAAACTATTTTAGACAATCCCTTTGGCAAAGATTGGGGTCAAAAAAGTGATCCGTAATTTTTTTCCCTGTACTAAAAACTGGTCACAATCCTGTGATTCCTCAAAGGCTACCTTCAACAGCTTTCAGGTCACACGACTTCTCTCATTCCCTGAGACACAATTTGCCTGGGTCTGAGGGCTTGGCCACCTTCGAAGGCCTCTTACCAAAGTCCCCCTTCACGATCCCACACCTCTCTTTTTCCCATGGCCCATCTGACCCCTTTGAAACAAAGGGTCCCCTACTTGCTAACACCAGTCAATGTGCCCCTGGGGCCTCGGGAAGCAAGACTGACCAGCGAGAGCAGGGAGGGATGCGTGGCTGATGGAAGGGGCTACCTCTTGCAGGTAGACCGGCCACATAGAACCAAGGTCAGTGTTGGAGAAATCCAGCGGCATTACTCATCAATTACAAGCATCGCAGAGTCAAACGCCTCAGGGCCAGGCAGGCAACTTGAACGTGTGGAGAGGGTGGAGGTAAAGCACAGGGAGTGTCGCAGCCTCCGGTAGGCTGGAGAAAGTATGTCCCACCTCAAAGCATTCCAGTTCTAGGTCTTGTAAAACACTGTGCCAGCCAAGCAAAATACCACTGCAGTGTTCTTCAGTCATGCGCCCTCTGGCCCAGTCTATGACCTCTGATTCGAGTCCAACCCTTTTTAAGAGAACCTGCCCTCAGCCCAGCCAACAGTGGGAGTGAGCCTGGGGGGCTGGGGCTGGGTGAGGCGAGAGCCAGCTGGACCAGAGCAAGACACCTGACCAAGGAGCCAACCAGAGCCTCTCTCCTTAAAATTGGAATTGGGCGCCAGACCAGTCAGCTGCTGGGAGTGGGGCCAGAAGGTCATACAGACTCAGGCAAGAAGGGTGAGTCCAAGAGAGCCCAGAGACCCAAGAGGGTGGAAGGAGTGGACTCTGACTTTCAGGGTACAGCCCCTGTGTGACCCAGAAACCTTTCCTTTCAAGTCCTTGGCTGCCTGGAAGACCAACATCTACCACATCCTTACAACATAATCCCTTCGGCCAGGCACGGTGGCTCAGGCCTGTAATCCCAGCACTTTGGAAGGCCGAAGCAGGCGGATCATCTGAGGTCAGAAGTTCAAAACCAGCCTAGCCAACATGGCGAAACCCTGTCTCTACTAAAAATAAAAAAAATTATCCAGGTGTGGTGGCAGGCGCCTGTAATCCTAGCTACTGGAGAGGCTGAGGCAGGGGAATCACTTGAACCCGGCAGGCAGAGGTTATAGTGAGCTTAAGACGGTGCCATTGCACTCCAGCCTGAGCAACAGTGAGACTCAGTCTCAGAAAACAAACCAACGAACGTATAATCCCTACTATCTCAATTCAAAGGGATGACTGTTCTTAGCAGCCCACCGATCCCTAAAGATGCCACCTGCCCTTACAAGCGAAGAAAGCTAGCTCCAGAGACAAGGGCCAAGCAGCCCGTGCTCACCTGTACGGGGCCATGTCCAGCTTGTTGCCCAGCAGCAGGGCAGGGAAGCTGCGCTGTGTCTCCTTCGCGTGCAAGGCAAGCAGCTCCAGGTAGCTGCTGCTGCCCTCGAAGCTCTGACGGCTGTCGACGCTGTACACCACCAGGAAGGCGTGGGCCCAGTTCAGGTAGCGCTCACAGTTCCTGGGGGTGTCCTGGGGTGAAGGAGAGAATCCCCGCCAGGGGCAGAGGAGGTTAGGGTAAAGGCCTTCACCTGAGCCACCCAATCCCACCTCCCCACTCCCCGCGTCTCTGTATATTGTTCCTCAGCACAGCCCTTTCAAAGGGGCACTTGACTGTGGATTTGGCTTGGTGTGAAAGGAGACATTGTCTCATGAACCTCCCTCCCACCATCCAGCCAGAGACTGGGAGACCTTGCCCCCTTGGACACAGAGCCAAAGACTCTGGCATGGACCCTACAGAGACCTGGCTGTCCCTGGGCACCACTGGTTTTGGGTCAAGTTCATGCTGCCCCTTTGGGTTCTGAGAGTAACTGGCATCCAGCCTTGGCAGGGCGTAGCGAGGACATGGGGGGAGATTTGCGTGTGGGAGGGACCTGGGCTGAGGGGCTCTCACCAGGAGCGTCTGTGTAACCAGGTCTGCTCCTGCCTCCTCATGTGCACTAGCACAGTGCCCCATAGCACAGGATCTCAGCGCAGATGCCAGCAACCATCAGGTCTCTCCAGGCCCTGTCCCATCCTTCTCATTTGGTAAAGGAAGGATTCAGGGCCAAAGAGGTCAAGTGCCTCATTCAGGGTTACACAGCAAACTTGAGCTAAAAAGGCATCTAAATGCCCATCTGAGGACACATACTCTGGGCCAGGACTTCTCAGGAGGCGACACTGATTTGTAGCAGTGCCTAGGTGATGGGGGTAATGTTACCAGGTCTGCAGTGTCCATGACCCTCAGGTGGACGGGCTGGTGGTCCACAGTCTCCTCGGAGCTGTAGGTGTCCTCTACAACACAGACGGTCAGCTGGGTCAGACACGGTGCTTTGGATCTAAGTTTGAGCTTCCCTCTGTGCTAGACCCTTGTGGGGCCTTGGGGACCTTAGGAGCTGCTCTGGGGCTGGGACCACTGGAAAGTCCTTGGTTCTCACCCACATGGAAGCTACAAGCAGAACCTCCCATCAAGGAGTTGCTGCTCCACCTGCAGTGCTCAGCATCAGTGGTCACTCACAGACCACGCCTCGGAGGCGGAACTGTGTTCTGGGCCCAAACACAAAACCAGCAGGATGGAGTCAAGTGTGTGGCCCCAGGACCCTGTTAGCAGCACAGGCTGGCTCAGGAGCTGCACTGCCAGTCCCTCCATCCCAGAGCCCCAAGCTTTCCTACCCTCTTCCCCTCCGACCATCCTCCTGCCCCCAGTGGGAGAAGAGACAAGGAAAAAGAGAAGTACACAATACGATGGGGTGTGGCAGTCAGACCCCACTTAGAAACTTCGAGAAGGGCCGGGCGCAGTGGCTGACCCCTGTAATCCCAGCACTTTGGGAGGCTGAGGTGGGTAGATCACCTGAGGTCAGGAGTTCAAGACCAGCTTGGCCAACATGGAGAAACCCCCCGACTACAACAATAAAAAATGCATCTGGGCATGATGGTGGGCGCCTGTAATCCCAGCTACCTGGGAGACTGAGGCAAGAGAATCGCTTGAGCCCAGGAGGCGAAGGCTGCAGTGAGCTGCACTCCAGCCTGGGCGACAGAATGAGACGCTGTCTCAAAAAAAAAAAAAAAGTTCGGAGAAGGTTTTACAAATGATCCTTGTCACTTGTCAACATGACAGCAGGGGAGTCTAGTGTAGTCAAAAGTTTTCAGTTGGAGAACGTGGAACTAAACCCAATGTCAGCTACTTTTTAGCTGTGTGACTTGGCCAAATAACTTCAGCTCTCTGAGGCTGTTTCCTCATTTTAAAATGAGAATACTATGATAATATTGCTGACAGTTTCCAAGCCTTTCCTCCTGTCTCTGGCGCTGTGTGAAGTGCTTGACGTGAGCTCATTTAACAGTCCCATCTCAATTAAAGACTCAAACATAAGACCTAACACCATAAAAACCCTAGAAGAAAATCTAGGCAAAACCATTCAGGACATAGGCCTAGGCAAGGACTTCATGACCAAAACACCAAAAGCATCAGCAACAAAAGCCAAAATAGACAAATGGGACCTAATCAAACTCCACAGCTTCTGCACAGCAAAAGAAACAGTCATTGGAGTGAATTGGCAACCAACAGATTGGGAAAAAATTTTTGCAATCTACCCATCTGACAAAGGGCTGATATCCAGAATTTACAAAGAACTAAAACAGATTTACAAGAAAAAAACTAACAAGCCCATTCAAAAGTGGACAAAGGATATGAACAGAGACTTTACAAAAGAAGACATACAGGAGGCCAACAAACATATGAAAAAATGCTCATCATCACTGGTCATCAGAGAAATGCAAATCAAAACAACACTGAGATACCATCTCACGCCAGTTAGAATGGCGATCATTAAAAAATCTGGAGACAACAGATGCTGGAGAGGATGTGGAGAAATAGGAACACTTTTACACTGTTGGTGGGAGTGTAAATTAGTTCAACCATTGTGGAAGACAGTGTGGCGATTCCTCAAGGACCTAGAAATAGAAATTCCATTTGACCCAGCAATCCCATGACTGGGTATGTATCCAAAAGATTACAAATCGTTCTACTATAAGGACACATGCACATGAATGTCATTGCAGCACAGTTTACAATAGCAAAGACTTGGAACCAACCCAAATGCCCATCGATGATAGACTGGACAGGGAAAATGTGGCACATATACACCATGGAATACTATGCAGCCATCAAAAATGATGACTTTGTGTCCTTTGTAGGGACATGGATGAACGTGGAAACCATCATTCTCAGCAAACTGACACAAGAACAGAAAATCAAACATCGCATGTTCTCACTCATAGGTAGGTGTTGAACAATGAGAACACATGGACCCAGGGAGGGGAGCATCACACACTGTCTAGGGGGGAACTAGGGGAGGGACAGCAGGGGGTGGGGAGTTGGGGAGAGATAGCATGGGGAGAAATGCCAGATATAGGTGATGGGGAGGAAGACAGCACATCACACTGCCATGTGTGTACCTCTGCAACAATCTTGCATGTTCTTCACATGTACCCCAACCTAAAATGCAATAAAAAAAAAAAGTCCCATCTCCCAGGGCTCTGTAAGGACTGGATGGGCCCCCCTGGGCCTGGGGCCTGGCTCCCCGTACATGCCTGGTGAGGGCAGTGGGAACCATGGTGTTCCAAAGTTAATTGGGCAGAATCACATTCCCAGGGTTTTTTTTTTTTTTTTTTACTTTTTATTTTCAAACAACTTCAGACTGACATAGAAGTTGTAAAACAGTACAGAGTTCCTGTGTACTCTTCACTCAGCTTACCCCAATGTCATCACCTAACACAACCACAGCCCAAGGACCACAAAGAAACTTACATTGATACAGTTCTATGAACCAAACTAGTGACCTTATTTGAATTTCTTGAGCTGTTACCTTTTTATATATATCGTTCTCATGATCTCAAATCTGAGAAAGCAGCAGTGGCCAGGCATGCAGAGGACCTCGTGGCCATGTTGGCAGTCATTCTCCCCACCCCAACCTGCCTGTGTCATTGGCCCACATGGGTAAGTTCACTTGGTTATCACCTTTCCCTAGGTGTCCCCTGCCCTAGTGACCCTAAAGAAGACCCCCTTAGGAGAGCTGGGATGCTCTCTACCCTCCTGGCAGCATCCACTGTGAGAGGGCATGCCCCCAACCCTGGCTGAATTTACAGTCAAACACTTCTCTCTGAGGGCCACTGGCAGCCAAGCTGGCCTGGACACACTCCAGGTCCCCTAGCATCCAGCATGAATCACAGACAGCTTCTTGTCCCCAGCCTGCTTTGGGGACTTGGATAAATAGCTGCTCTTATGCAAAGACAAAAAAAAAAAATGTAATGGAAACTATGTCCCAAATGTTTAACTGTATTTGGTCCACGAAGAGCTGCCCCTAGAGGCTTAGACATCTCTTTCAGATCTGTCTTTATTTTCCAGTCAAAGATGTCAGATGCACCCCTTTTAAGGGTTCCTCCCAATGGGCTCAGTGTCCTGCCCACCCCAGTGAAAGGCGCCAGCCGCACCTTGGCCTCCTGCTGACAACATGACAGCCTTTCAAGGTTGCTGTTAGCGCCACTGTAGAGAGATGACGAGGTGAAGGCCCAGAGAAGGGATCTCACCCAAGGCCACACAGCAGAAGGAACTTGAACTTGCCTAAGGCCCAATCAGCAGAAGGAACTTGAACTCAGGGCTTCTAGGCTGGGACCCCCTCACCCCCTGACTGCTCAGTGAATCAGCCCACCCTCCAGCTCTGTCTGGGCAGGGCCCAAGGGAAGACCAGAATTGCCCAGTCCAGCAGGGACGTGGAACATGGCTGCGTGGGCTGGAAGAAGCCTCGGAGCTCATGCTGCCCAGCTCCCTTTACAAAAGAGGTGACCAGCCTCAGGGGCTAGGGCAGGAGTGAGGGCTCCTTTCAGTCACAGTGATGTCCAGTCCAGTCACCAAGTCCCTGCCTCAGGATACTCTGCTGTCCTTAAATATATGGTCTTCCCAATACCTGGTTCTAATTACTATTCCATGGACTTTTGTGCTGAGAAAAGAGTCATTTCCCAAAGCTGTTTTCCTCTCATTTACAGTAATAATAATTTTTTTTTTTGAGACAGAGTCTTGCTCTGTCACCCAGGCTGGAGTGCAATGGCACGATCTCGGCTCACTACAACCTCTGCCTCCTGGGTTCAAGTGATTCTCCTGCTTCAACCTCCTGAGTTGCTGGGATTACAGGCATGCACCACCATGCCCAGCTAAATTTTTTTTTTTTTTTTGTATTTTTAGTACAGACAGGGTTTCACCAGGTTGGCCAGTCTGGTCTCGAACTCCTGACCTCAGAATATCCACCCACCTCAACCTCCCAAACTGCTGGGATTACAGGCAGGACCCTCCACACCCAGCCCAGTAATGATAATAATTTTAAAGGTACCACAAAAGCTCACGTCAGAGGGTATGCAGGGAGCTGCCTCAGAAATGGTGCCTATGCCCTCACTGGAGCAGAAGGAGGGCACGAGAAGCGAGAAGCTGACGTTCTCCCGGGGCTGAGTCAGATGAGGCACCCCTGGCCCTTATGGGAGAGGAGAATATTCTCCTGCAGACCCCTGACCATTCCTGCGGGGCTCAGCCCAGGCAGAGCCCTTCCAGAGACACGGAATCTCTCAGCTCCTACCAGCCACACCCCAGAACACCGCACAACTCTTACACAGCCAGAGCGCAGGCAGGCCATTAGTGCCATCTTCCAGACAGGGAAACCGAGGCTCAGAGGGCCCTGTGCCACACAGACCTCTGGCTCCAGGCTCTCTCTGACATGAGGCTGCTCCTAGCGGAGAGCCACACCTCATCTTCCTTTGTGCCTCCATAATCTTAGGCAAATCATTGGGCCCTCTCCTCCTCCATTTCTCCACCTATAAAATGGGGATCATAATGGGAGCTCTTCTTTAAAGGGTAATCCTAAAACCAGAATTTACCGCCACAGTTAACCCTCGTCTACACTGAGCCTAGTACCGTGCTACCTGCTGGAAACGGGAATGAGTCTCCACCCTCAAGGCTCACCAAATGAGCTCAGGCTCTCAGAAGACCTAGGAAGAGCGTAGAGAGTTGTTTTACCAGGACTGCTGATGGCTACCCACCCCCTCCCCCCCAGAGTGTTGGGACCTTTATCCACAGAAGGAAACATTCTCGTCCCAGTCTCTGCTGCTGGAACCAACAATGGGACAGTGGCCGGAATCTTTAGACTCTTCTCAGCAGAACCTTTGAGGAGTGGCCCCAGCCTCCCAGAGAGCCTGGGGGGAATGTCTGCTTGGCTCTCTGACTCGCCGGCTGTCAGTATAGCAGGAGAGGCCACAGGCTGAAGGGACTGACCACTGTGGGGCTGCCTGCTTCCCAGACAGTCTGACCACGCATTCCACTACCAGTGAGAACTCCAAAATTACTCAATCAGGAGGCTCAAACCACCACTGTAATAGGCTCATCCAGTGGGACCCCATGACAGTATGAATTGGAGGGCAGGGAGGAAGAGAGACCAGAGGTGAGTTGCCAGGAAAAATACGAGATGCCCAGTTAAATCTGTCAAACAAAAAGGAATAATTTTTAGTGTACACATGACCCATGCAATATTTGAATCAGGCCGAATATGTCTTTTGAGGCCCCGTCCTTGGGAATCCCCTTTGTCCTTTCCCAGACACTGTGTCTGTTTGTGTGCCTTTCCTTCCCGCCCTCCCACCTCACCTCTGCCCTCAGTTTCTCCGCCCCATCTCTATTCCATGCCCTGGCCTCTCCCAACACCTCCCCGGCCAGCACATCACTGTGCTGTGTGTCCTCCTCTCTCCGGAGCTGACCTCTGCTAATCAAAGGGGCTCCTCTGGGTGACCTTGGCCCAGTGTCCTCAGCTCCTTGGACCTGTTTCCTTCACAGTAGCACTGAAGGGCTGTGGCAAGGCACCAAGGGTCAAGCAGAGCTTTGAAAAACAAACCCCTTAGGGACTGTCACCATGTCACCTGCCCTGCATCCCTGACTTACCCATGGGAATCCCTTTGCTCTCTCTGACACAGAGGGGGGTTCTGTTTAAAATCTGGAAGCAGCAGCAGGGCATGGTGGCTTATGCCTATAATCCCAGCACTTTGGGAGGCTGAGGTGGGTGGATCACCTGATGCCAGGAGTTTGAGACCAGCCTGGTCAACGTGGTGAAACCCCATCTCTTAAAGAAAAATAAAATAAAATAAAATTTGGAAGAAGAGCTTCTGCTACCTAAGGAAAAGCTTTTCTCTTTCTTTTTTTTTTTTTTTTTTTTTTTGAGACGGAGTTTCTCTCTTGTTACCCAGGCTGGAGTGCAATGGCGCGATCTCGGCTCACCGCAACCTCCGCCTCCGGGGTTCAGGCAATTCTCCTGCCTCAGCCTCCTGAGTAGCTGGGATTACAGGCACGCGCCACCATGCCCAGCTAATGTTTTGTATTTTTAGTAGTGACGGGGTTTCACCGTGTTGACCAGGATGGTCTCGATCTCTTGACCTCGTGATCCACCCGCCTCGGCCTCCCAAAGTGCTGGGATTACAGGCTTGAGCCACCGCGCCCGGCCCGGAAAAGCTTTTTTCAAACTAAATAGCCCTGATGTCTCTGCCTGCTCCAACGCTGGGATTTGGTGCTGGACTCCAGCCTGAACTAAGGGGCTGGGCACCACTGGGGTAAGGAGCTCTCCCCTCCAGGTGTGGCAGCAGCACTGCATCACTGGCCTGCTGCAGGCAGTGCAGGGGCTTCCACTTGTGTCACAGAGCCCTGGGCTTCTTTGGGGGGCTCTCAGCCATCCTATGAATGCTTTATTTGATTTTTATGAATGAGGAAAATAATCCAAGACTGCTGCACCCATTTTCAAAAGGCTAAGACTGGCCAGGCGCGGTGGCTCACGTCTGTAATCCCAGCAGTTTGGGAGGCTGAGGTGGGCGGATCACGAGGTCAAGAGATCAAGACCATCCTGGCCAACATGGTGAATCCCGTCTCTACTAAAAACGCAAAAGTTAGCCAGGCGGGTGGCACCCGCCTGTAGTCCCAGCTACTTGGGAGGCTGAGGCAGAAAAATCGCTTGAACCTGGGAGGTGGAGGTTGCAGCCAGCGGAGTTCGCACCACTGCACTCCAGCCTGGCAACAAAGCGAGATGCCATCTCAAACCCAAAGAACAAAACACATGGCTAAGATCACCCAGACACCTTATTGCTCTCAGTGAAGAGTTTACAACAGATAAATGTTATACATTGAGCTTTAAGCTACATTTATACTGACAAAATCCTGCTTTGATTTGTTCTAGAAGGGAATCTAAGCCACTGTGTACAGGAAGCCATTTGAGGAGGAAGGAAAAGCAAAAATGCACTGAGTGCCTGATGCGGGCCAAGTGCTAGGCTGGAGCAATAATGTGTGTTATTGCTTTAATCCTCACGGCAATTCTCTGAGATAGGTATTTTTAACGCCCCTTTTACAGACCAGAAAACAGTAGCTCAGAGAGGTTAGCTGACTGGCTCAAGTTGCCAATAAGGGGCCGAGCCAGGGAGGATTGAAACCCAGCTCTGACTGACACCGAAACACTCCTTTCTCCAATATACCATGACGCAGCAATAAAAACGAGAGTTGTTTTCTCATACGGTTAAAAAACTGGTTCAGAAGCCAGCTGCACTACAGAATTTCTCAAACGTCTTGCCCGGATTTTCTGGAAGAGAACACTGAGTGACCGTCTTGAAGAATAACACCTATTTGTTTCTTGATTTTTCTCTTTTTTTTTTTTTTTTTGAGATGGAATCTCGCTGTTGCCCAGGCTGGAGTGCAGTGGTGCAATCTCGGCTCACTGCAACCCTTTGCCTCCCAGGTTCAAGCGATTCTCCTGCCTTAGCCTCCGTAGAAGCTGGGATTACAGGCGCATGCCACTATGCCCAGCTAACTTGTATTTTTAGTAGAGACGGGGTGTCTCCATGTTGGCCAGGCTGGTCATTAACTCCTGACATCAGGTGATCCACCTGCCTCAGCCTCCCAAAGTCCGGAGGTTACAGGCTGAGCCACCATATCCGGCCCAAGAATAGTGCTTGTTTGGATGTGGATGTCCTGGTATGTTTATTTTCATTTTCTTAAGTTTCATCACACCTCATATTTTAGGGTAAATCAGCCTCTCTTAGTTATGTGAACTGGGCCAACGCCCCCCCACCCCGATCGTCTGGGGTGGGCTGTGGAAGGGGTCTTTCTGACACTTAAAACATCTTCCCCCATGGGCTGAGTCACGCTGGCAGCTTCTTCCTTCTGTCCCCAGACATGCAGTCCTGGTCAGCACCCACCCACGGGGTAGGTCCCAGGGGGCACTCCAGGTGGGGTGCAGGTAGAAGGAGGTAGGGAGGAGTAGTTTCTTACCCAAGTTGGGGTCGTATTCGCTGATAAACCTCTTGGTCAGAAACTTCACAGTCAGGGCTGCAAGAAGCAGAAAGAGGTTGGCTCTGTCTCTCCTGCTGTGTCTAGCTGCTGGCCCCTTGTTTTAGGGAGGCCTTATCTAACCTCTGTGATCCCCACCTGACACCAATCTCAGCTCTCCCAGAGAACAAAGCTAGGGAACTGAGGAATTAGTTTGAGAGGCTCAGAAGAAACCAGAAATAGGGGGAGAGCCAAGTGCCTCTAATTGCACCCTGAAAATTTCTTTCAATGGCAAGGAAAGCAATGAGAGGCGAGCCTAAGGGGTGTCTGTGAAGGTATGAACTCAGCGGTCAGGACACAAGCAAACATTACCCTAGGGTCAGCCTGGCGAAACCCCAACTGAAGGGAGGTGTCGCCCACCCCAGACAAATCACAAAGATTCTGAAGTGTGGGGCTATTTATTCCAGACTTTGGCTACAAGCCAAAAACACAGGATGAGCAGAGTTGATCGGGGTTGATCCTTGGGTAGGGTATAAATCCCCAAGCGGCTGGGATTTCCAGGTGAGGTCTGTGTCCCAAAGAAACACACTCTGGTCCTGGTCCCCCATATCACAAGTCTTGGCTCTCTCTGGGGCCTCCACAGCCAACACAGGTATCTCCGCAAAATGTAAAACTCAAGAATTAAGCTCTCTTTGGTTCAGAGCGTAGCCACGTAATGCAAGGACCAACCAACTACTGTATTGAACCCTCAAAAAGTAATGTTCACTACTGCTTGTTTGGGTGAGAGGGAGGGAGGGAAAAGAAAGAAAGAGAGAAGGGAGGGAGGGAGGGAGGGAAAGGAAGGGAGGAAAGAGAGAGGCAGAAAGAGAGAGAGAAAGAAAAGAGTCCCTTTGGAGCCAGAAAGAAAGAAGGAAGGAGGGAGGGAAAGATGAAGGGAAGGGGAAGGGAAGGGAGGGAAAGGAAAGAGAGGAGAGGGAGATAGGGGAGGGGAGTGGGGGAAGGGAAAGAGGAGGGGAGGGGGGAAGGGAAGGGAAAGAGGAGGGGAGGGGGGAAAGGAAGGGAAAGAGGAGGG
>NW_022437014.1:68780-110036 GCF_009761245.1 Sapajus apella
GGGGGGAAGGGAAAGGGGAGGGAAGGAAATGGAGGGGAGGGAAGGTAAGGAAAGGAGGGAGGAGAGGGGAGGGGAGGGAAGGAATGGAGAGAAAAGAGAGAGAGAGAAAGGAAGGAAGAAAAGAGAGATAAAGGAAGGTAATGTGATGCGTGTAATTCCAGTGCTTTGGGAGGGCAAGGCCGGGGGATTGAGACCAGCCTGGGCAATACACTGAGACCCTATCTCTAAAAACATTAAAAATTAACCACGCATGGTGGCATGCCTGTAGACCCAGCTGAGGCTGGAGGAGGCTGAGGAGGAGGATCGCTTGAACTCAGGGGTTTGAGGCTACCGTGAGTCATGACTGCACACTGGAACTCCAGCCTGAGTGACAAAGCGAGACATGACACTGTCTTAAAAAAAAAAAAGAGTGATATTGTGAATAAAATCCTTGAGTCTTTCCTAGGATTCCTAACAGTGTCAGTTTGCAAACTAATACCAAGGGAATACCTATTTTAAAATTCAAATTCTTTCTTTCATATAGTCACTGGTTACACTGTACCAGTTACAGAGTTACGGATAACAATCTGATTTTCAAAGAGCAAATCTTTCAAAGGAAGGGGGTAATCCCTTCTGTAGGAAAATCAGATTCAGAGTCCCCTCTCTAATGGGGGTGGGGCTGGCTTCAAAATCATGGAGTAGGCCCCCAGTGTGTCTCACAGAACACTCTGGGGAGGAAACCCACAGCCAGCTGAGCTCGGGTTGGCCATCACTGATGGCTAAAATTGGAAAAACAGCCAATGGAGGACCCCCTCTGCCCTCCCTCCTTCCAGGAGTGACATAGTTCAGAGTTCACACAAATTATCTCAATGGAAGCCCAAGATCTTGGCTCATCAAGGACAATCCCAGGCACCTGGAACCCTAACCCAGTGCGTTTCCAGAGAGCTGAGAGGGGTCTGGCTTGGAACAAACAAATTTGGTAAGAATGCACAACTTGTCCCAGAGTCCCAGGGAATGCGGGCGAGTGAGGGAATGGGCAGTCCCTGAGAAATCTCAATAGCCAGCTCCCTTCCAAAGGGTGGGGGTGCGGAGGGGGGGCTGGAGGGACGTCTTCCCCCAAGCCTAATCAGGGAGCAGCAAGGCTGCGACCCAACTCAAAGAGGGTCCCCGGGCGGGTGGGGGGAATCAGTGCCAACAGGTCCCCTTCGAGCCCGTCGCCAGGGCTGACTGCTGGCCCAGGGAGAGGGCATGCGGGGGTAGGGGTTGGAAGGCTGGTGGGGGGGGACCGCAGAGAGAGGGGAGGGGCAGCAGGGCTCACAGACACGGAGGACAGGGACAGCGAGAAGGCACAAAGGGAAGGGGCAGGCAGGGACAGAAGACAGACGGAGCAGCTGGGCACGACGCCGGGCAGAGACAGGCCGGCAACAGGGAAACTGAGGCAAAGAAAATCACGGAGCCTTGCGCGGCCCACCTGGGCGAAGGCGGCTCCCCGGGCCGGGGGAAGGACCCGCCCCCACGGACACAGGGCGCGGCCCCCCACCCCGGCCCCGCGCCCGGCGGCCAGGGCCCCGCGCCACTCACCGGACTTGCCGGCCCCTCGGCGCCCCAGGATGGCCAGGTTGACCTCGAGGGGCGCGCTCTGCGGCCCGCTGCCCGCGCGGGGCTTCCCGAACACCGAGGACATGGCGCCGCCCCGGAGAGCCCCGCGCAGCCGCCCGCCCGTCGGGCCTGGAGAGCGGGACGCGCGCTTCCCCGGCGCGCCGGCCCCCGTCGGCGTCCGCGCCCTCGGCCCCGCGCAGCCCCGGCCGGCCGCCACCCGGGGGAGGAGGGGCCGGTGGCGCCTGGAGGGCGGGGCCGCCCCGACGCGACCGAGCGCCTTGTAAGGGCTGCGGAGCCCCCCCGGGGCGCGCTCGCTCGGCCCCCGGCGCGGGGAGGGAGCTCCGGCCGGCCGCGCCCCCACCGCGGGTCTCGGCCCCGGGGACCCAGCCCGTCACCCTCCCGAGCGCACCCAGACCCTGCCGGGAAGGAGCAGAGCGAGGGATCCCCAGGGCCAGGGGGTGGAGGGGAGGAGGTTTGCACTCCTCCCCAACCTCCCCCTCAATCTTTTCACCAGCAAGAAAATCCACCCCTCCCTCTGTTCTACCGAGCGGGCTCCGCCTCCTCCTCCAGGAAGCTTTCCGGGTTCAATTCCAAGCTTGCCCGTTCTTTAGCTCAGCCTTGGCACTCCATGTCCCCAATCACATTATTCTGCCCTTTCCTGTGAAGACTGTAGTGGCCTCACTGCAGAACCCAGGCTTCCGGGAGGGGCGGTGGGGCAGAGAGAACCCCTCACTAAGATTTCAGGGACAATGTAGGTTCAGCTTCAAGAAACCTAATCCATCCTGAATTAGTCTCTCCCTAATGGGAGCTAATGAGTTGCATGTGTTCCTGGCTTGTTGTGTAAATGGGGTATTTGTTCTAAAACCTGGCACGGCCTCTTGCCTACAGCAATTCTGGGATTAGTGGTGAGCCTGGCAGGGATCACCTGGTCATTCCCCTTGGGACTCAGGATAAATCTGGTCATACCGAAGACAGGCCAAAGGGCCCACACCTCGACCCTGGGCGCTTAGGATCTGGTGCTAGCTCCTTCCCTGGAGTGATCTTGGGCAAGCCACCTTGTTTCTTTGGGCTTTGGTATTCCCATCTATAAATACTAAAGGAAGGGGAAAATGAGCCACAATAGAGAGTAACAGAGTCAGCCCTGGGCTCCAGGCCTGTGTACATCTAGAACCCTGTGAGGCATCTCTTCGGGAGCACACTCCAGGCTAGAGCCGGGAAAGGCATGGGGGCCTCAGAGACCCCTCCCGGCAGCCCTTCTCCTGCTTCCCCCAGGTGATTAGCTCATCTACCCACCCACCCAGAGAGGCGCCATGGAAAACCAGTCTGCAGGCAGGGCCCAGGGTCAGAGCCGGACGGTAATAACGTCTCTTCAACGGAGAACAATTATTTTCCTGGCCAGGACATGGATATTGACTCGGCCTAACTGTGTTTTGGGAGGATCATGGTAAACCAGCTGTGTTTTAAGGTATTGGGTGGAATTTGTTTAGATTACACTCTCAGGCCAGAATTAGTCATATAGCTAATGGCCAAGGATTTTCCTTTGAGTTGTAGGAGTTGAGAAAGTGGGAGCCAAGTTCCAGCCACATCCCTGGGCTGGCCCATCCTGTGAAGACAGACTGGTTCCAGATGGGGCCTGTGGGGATAAAACCCATCATCTCAATGGACCACTGCTGGAGACAGGGCTAGCTGTGGGCCTACACCGGCCCAGCTGCATGGAAACTTAAGCTCTGTTACTTTCCAGCTTCAGTGATGCTGGGATATTACTTGACATCTATCTGGTCTCAGTTCCTCATCTTTAAGCTTAACCAACCAAGAGAGGGGAGCTGCAGGATTCTAGCTCAGTCTGAAGGTGAACTCTCTAACCATCCGACTGTCTGTAGTCAGAAAGGACTGTCTTTGGTGGAACTGAACCCCTCTCCCCTGACACTGGTAGCAACCAAGGGGGTGACCACTTTAAGAAAGCGTTGTAGAGGAGACTCCATCATAACTTGCCACGGTGCAGTAAGATGACCCTTAATTCTCTTCCAGCTTAGAGATTATTTGAGCTGGTGGCCAGCTGGTTGCTGGGACCCTCAGCTGTGACAGCTCAGTGCTCAAAGTCTGCCCCTCCTCTGAGGCTTTGGAAGAAAACAGTGCCCACCTCATCGCTGGGACCAGCCCTTCTCCATCCCGTTTCCTCACCTGTGAGCTGCTACTGTTAGACCCTGGAATAAGCTACTTTGCCCTTCAGGGCCTCAGTTCCTCATCTTTAAAATAAGGCCAAGCCTGGGCAACATTGTGAAACGCTGTCTCTAACAAAAACATATAAAAAAAAATTAGCTGGGCATGGTGGTGTGCACCCATAGTCCCAGCTACAAGGGAGGCCACCGTGGGAAGGCAGCTTGAGCCCAGGTGGTCAAGGCTGCGGTAAGCTGTATTTGCACCGCTGCACTCCAGCCTGGGTGACGGGGCGAGACCTTGTCTCAAAACAGGGACAATATCAAGAAGTATATTAGATGACATGTGTTCTACCCAGAGCTTCAAGAAGTAGGGTAGTTCCCCGTCCTCCTCAGGATACAAATGGCACACATTTCTCATCCACCTACGAAGACGTCACAACCGTTTAGTGACTTCTACACTAAACGTTTAGTGACATTTGTACACTTCAGGTCCAGAGAAAGGTTATTCTGCTAGGGCAAGTAACCCAACTGTCCTTAATCTCTATCCCCAGCCCCCATCAAGGGTCTCATAGGAGGCCCTGGGTACTCAAAATGCAGAGGATGTGGCACCAAGCCCAGCAGTGGGTATGCAGCAGGTGCTCACTCGATATCTCTGGAGTGGACGCTGGAGCAAACCTAGGTCTAGACATGTAGGGCCTCTGAGTTTTCCTGACGGCAGGGCCCACCCTTGCCACCCGTCCCCAGGAGCCACTTCACATAAAGCTAAGCTTTTGGTACCCTCTGGTGATGTGGTTGCCTCTTCTGGAGGCACAACATGACAACCATTTCTGTGCTTGTTGAATGATAAGTTCAGATGTCAAAGCTGAGCCTTAGAAGTCAGATTCAAATGCCACTGGACAGATGAAGCACTGCAGCCTGAAGGGCTCGGGCAGCTTTTGTTAGGCAGTGGTGGTACCGGCATCAGAGCCCAGGCAGGAATCCTGACTCCCAGTCCAGTGCTCTTCCTTCTCCAGGTCCAGGCAGTACAAGCCACTCACTACCCTGTGTACAGAAACACCTACGTGCATGAGTAGCAAGGGCCAGGGCATTCCCATCAGACTTCAGAGGGTGGGGGTGTCTCCCAGGTCAAGGGTTATAGCTTCTCTAACAGACTGGAGACTCCCACAGGTTAGCGTCCCAGAGAGTCTACTTAACAGACGCCTACTGTGTGCCAATCATTGTGGATACAGGGTGAACAACACTAGGTCTGCGCTCTAGAAAGGCTGAGTCTGAGGCAGGCTCCTTTCTCCTTTCTTTGCCCCCATCCCCAGCCTCACACAGTGTGGGGGATGCAGAGTGGAGAGGGAGGTTGGTGCGGGGTCGAGCAGGGCCTGGGAACTCTGTGGGCTGCCCACAGCCGGGATAGTTCCTTGTCCTCTCCAAATCCCAGAGGGACACTCAGTGTCCGGGAGGAGGAAACTCTCCCCAGCTGCAGGCAACACCCCACTGGGGCCGTGGGGGTGGGACAAAAGGGCTGATCCTCAGCCCAGCCTTAGGAAAACATGACCCCCACCTTGGGTGACCCCCTCCCCACTGCCTGGCTGCTGAAGGTGGAAACTGGGTGTGTGCACAAGCCCCAGCCCACTCAAGGCAGGGCTGGACTTGGAAAAAATCAAGCCAAGAGCAAACTTCAGCCAGGAGGGGTTTGCGCTCCCTCCCCCTCCTGCTCTCTGGAGAGGGCCACGCAATGGTTCCATCTGGTTGTGTCTGCCAGTTACTAGGTGTCTGGAACAGGCCATCTGGGAGGGAACGATGGTCCCAGGACTATGCAGCAGCCCGGCCCCCAGCAGAAGGCAACTGTTTCCCTGCCCTGAGGCAAGACGAGTGCAGGTGAGGAGAGGCAGCTGGGGTCAGTGGGCTCGAGTTCAGTTCAGCCCCACATCTCCATTCATAACCAAGGAAAAGCCCAGCTCATTTCTAAGCCTTTCTTTTCTCATCTGTGAAATGGGAACAGTCAGACACCCTCTCCCTTCCACTAAGGCCACCAGCGAGGAAGGACACAGTCAGGACACAGCACTGAGAGCCCACTGGTCCCCAAGATTGGGACTGTCAGAATCTGCTGCCTGGACACCCCAGGCCATTCAGCCAATATGCAGCCTTGGGGAAAGAGAGAAGCTGGCAGAGCGCCTGGGATAGTATTCGTGGGGGCTCCTGCCCACCCATCCCCCCATCTCCTCCTCCTCTTCCTGTCTGGTCCCTGGGGCAGAGAGTCAGAGATATTTCTGGCTGCCTCCTCCAGGCCTCTGGCTTCCCAGGCTCACACAAGTGGTCCCCACATCCCATCACTGCTTTGATGGAGCGAACTGGGTAGGAGTTCCCTAGCGGGGGAGGGGCACATTCCTGTTGAATCTGCAGATTCATACGTGATGATCTATGCGTCTTCTAAGGGGGAGAAACGTTGCCCTGCCCTTCTTCCCACCTTCTACTTGGTCATTGTGAGCCACTGATCCTCCTTAAGAAGGCCTGCAGGTAAGGATGGGGCAGCTGAACATCTGAATGGCAGATACCATTTTACACATGTCTGGGCCTCAGTTTCCTCACCTTAGAATAAGGTGGCAGGTAGAGATAATCATTAAGCTCCATTCCATCTCCAGCTCCATTTTGGGACCCATAGTTTTAGCTGGTCACCCAGAAAAGTGCTCAGCAGTGGGAAAAGTGCCAGAGTGGGCAGCAGGAGGCCTGGGGCTGTCTGCCTCAAGCTACAAGACCCTGAGCACTTCCCTTTTCCCTCTGCCCCAGGTCCTCCACTGTAAGTGAGAGGATTGAACCATTACGAGCCTGCAGTGCCTTCCAAATATGCCCTCCTGACACAAGGTGACTGCCCAGCATTCATAGCACAGAGAGGCATCGGAGCACTGCGGTATGGCCCAGCACTTTGGGAGGCCAAAGAGAGTGGATCACTTGAGGTCAAGAGTTCAAGACCAGCCTGGCCAACAAGGTGAAACCTTGTCTCTACTAAAAATACAAAAATTAGCCAGGCGTCGTAGTGCATGCCTGTAGTCTTATCTACTATGGAGGCTGAGGCAAAAGAATCACTTGAACCCAATAGGCAAAGGTTGCAGTGAGCTGAGATCATGCCACTGCACTCCAGCCTGGGCAACAGAGTGAGACTCTTGTCTCAAAACAAACAAACAAACAAACAAACCCAACCAAACAAAAAACCCAACAACAACAAAAAACACAATGGTATGGGCAGACCCTCTATCGGTCCCCAGCCTTTCTGGCAGCAGGGACTGGTTTTGTGAAAGACAGTTTTCCCATGGACGGCAGAGGGGAGATGGTTTTGGGGATGATTCAAGCATATTACATTTATTGTGCACTTTATTTCTATTATTATTATAACATATAATGAAATACTTATACAACTCACCATAATGTAGAATCAATGGGAGCCCTGAGCTGCTTCTCCTGCAACTAGACAGTCCGATCTGGAGGTGATGGAAGACAGTAACAGATCATCAGGCATTAGTTAGGCTCTCATAAGGCCCAGTCAACCTAGATCCCTCCCATGCACAGTTCACAATAGGATTCACCCTCCAATGAGACTCTAATCCTGCTGTCACTGATCTGATAGGAGGCAGCGATTAGGCAGTAATGAGGATGGGGAGTGGCTGTAAACACACACGAAGCTTCACTTGCTCACTGCTCGCCTCCTGCTGCGTGGCCTGGTTCCTAAGGTCCGTGGCCCTGGGGTTGGGGACCCCTGCTCTAGAATCAGCCTGGCTGCGTTCCAGGCCTAGTCCTGCCACTCTCTGGCTATGTGACTAAACCTCTCAGCAATTCAGTCTCTTCATATATATTAAATAAGGCCATTAATAATTTCTAATTCAAAAGAGTTAATATAAAGTGCTTATAACAGTGCCTGACACACCATGCAATTTAAGTGTTAGCTATCATTTCAGGAAGCCCTTTTTCCCATCCACAGGCATATGATCCCCTAGGCAGCCCCACTTCCTTTTCCCAAGGCCTGGAGCCACGCAGCAAGTGTGGAATTCCCATTCCCATCCCAAGTCAGAGGCTTTATGGGATGCTCATCTGCAAAACAGGGTTGCCATCCTTCCCATTTTTCAGAGAAGAAAACCAAGACTCAAAAAGAGATTGGACTGGCTCAGAGTCAGGGCCAGACGCCCAGGACAAATTAAAACCCTGGTCCTGGGCCCCAGTCTGGCCCAATGTATTTGCTCCATCTCTGCCTCATTCTCCAATTTGCCTGTCCCACTCCTCTCAGCTGAAGAGGTGGGCTGGGTATTCATTTTGCCTCAGTTTCTCCCTAGCAGAATGGCCCTGGACAAGTTACCTAAACTCTCAGCCTCATCCAGAATATTCCAGATGTTGTCCCAAGACTGTGAAATAGGTGTTATTATTGGCCCCATTTTAGTTTTTTACTTTTTTTTTTTGAGACAGAGCCTCACTCCTTTGCCTAGGCTGGAGTGCAATGGCGCTAGCTTGGCTCACTGCCACCTCAGCCTCCTGAGTTCACGCTACTGTCATGCCTCAGTCTCCCAAGCAGCTGGTATTACAGGCTAGCGCCACCATGCCTGGCTTTTTTTTTTTTTTTTTTTTTTGAGACAGAGTCTCCTTTGTCGCCAGGCTGGAGTACAGTGGCGCAATCTCGGCTCACTGCAACCTCTGACTCCTGGATTAAAGTGATTCTCCTGCCTCAGCCTCCCGAGTAGCTGGGATTATAGGCACGCGCCACCATGCCCAGCTAATTTTTGTATTTTTGGTAGAGATGGGGTTTCACCATGTTGGCCAGGATGGTCTCGGTCTCCTAACACCGTGATCCGCCTGCCTTGGCCTCCCAAAGTGCTGGGATTACAGACGTGAGCCACGGCGTCCGGCCATACATATATGTATATTTTGTATTTTTCATATAGACAGGAGTTCCCCATGTTGGCCAGGCTGGTCTCGAACTCCTTACCTCAACTCCTGGACAGCTCTTCCAGGCAGACCCCGCCCTGCTGGTGGAGCACCGCGGCTTCTTGGCTCTGGAATGCGGAAGGCGCACGCCGCCGAGGTGGCCTGGGCGTTCTGAGCGAGGGCAGCTTCCGTGCCCGCTACACGCGTTCCCCGCCATCGGCCGAGCGACGGCGGAGGAGGACGAACTGCTCAGGGGACCCACCCGCCTCAGCCTCCCGAAGTCCTGAGATTACCGACGTGGGCCACCGTGCCTGGCCTGCCGGCCCCATCTGGAACAGGAGGAACGGAGTGCGGACACGCGCACGAGGCCACACAGCTGGGAAGACGCAGGTGAAATGGGCATCTCCGCCGCGGCCCTCAGTGCGCCGCCACGCTGCAGGTCACGGTACAGGGCCATTGCTACCGTCTCTTCTAAGCAAACCAGTGACCACGCCGGCCTCCGGATGCCCTCCGGGCCCGCAGCCACGCGGCCTGCGGGCCACCACATCACGTGGGCCGTACTATCTTTAGCCAGGGAGGGATATTTATAGCCCCCCGGGAAGTTCTTCGCTGGGGGAGCCCCAGCGTCGGTGGCCGGTGAACCCAAGGCCCCCCGGCGGCCTGCGCCCCTCCTGCTAGCCATGCCGCGGGGCCCGGAGACCCCGGTGCAGGTGTGGGTGGGCGGCCAGCTGTTCCAGGCCGACCGCGCCCTGCTGGTGGAGCACTGCGGCTTCTTCCGCGGCCTCTTCCGCTCCGGCATGCGGGAGGCACGCGCGGCCGAGGTGCGCCTGGGCGCCCTGAGCGCGGGCGGCTTCCGTGCCACGCTGCAGGTGCTGCGCGGCGAGCGGCCGGCGCTGGCGGCGGAGGACGAGCTGCTGCAGGCCGTGGAGTGCGCCGCCTTCCTGCAGGCGCCCGCGCTGGCGCGCTTCCTGGAGCACAGCCTCACGTCGGACAACTGCGCGCTGCTGTGCGACGCGGCCGCCGCCTTCGGCCTGCGCGAGCTGTTCCACGGCGCCGCGCTCTTCATCCGAGACGGCGGGCGGGGGCTGGCCGCCGGGCTGGCGCTGCCCGAGGCCCGCGCCTACGTGGCGGGGCTGCGGCCCAGCAGCTACGTGGCGGTGAGCACGCACACGCCCGCGCCCGGCTTCCTGGAGGACGCGTCGCGCACCATGTGCTACCTGGACGAGGACGCGAACGCGTGGCGCACGCTGGCCGCGCTGCCGCTGGAGGCCAGCACGCTGCTGGCCGGGGTGGCCACGCTGGGCAACAAGCTCTACATCGTGGGCGGCGTGCGCGGCGCCAGCAAGGAGGTGGTGGAGCTGGGCTTCTGCTACGACGCGGAGGGCGGCACGTGGCGCCGGTTCCCCAGCACGCACCAGCCGCGCTACGACGTGGCGCTGGCCGGCTTCGACGGCTGCCTCTACGCCATCGGCGGCGAGTTCCAGAGGACCCCCGTCAGCTCCGTGGAGCGCTACGACCCGGCCGCCGGCTGCTGGAGCTTCGCGGCCGACCTGCCGCAGCCGGCCGCCAGCGTGCCGTGCGCCCAGGCGCGTGGCCGCCTCTTCGTGTGCCTGTGGCGGCCGGCCGACACCACCGCCGTGGTGGAGTACGCGGCGCGGGCTGACGCGTGGCGGCCGGTGGCCGAGCTGCGGCACCCGCAGAGCTACGGCCACTGCATGGTGGCACACCGCGACAGCCTCTACGTGGTGCGCAACGGGCCTTCGGACGACTTCCTGCACTGCGTCATCGACTGCCTCAGCCTGGCCACGGGCCAGTGGACGTCGCTGCCCGGCCAGTTCGTCAACAGCAAGGGAGCGCTCTTCACGGCCGTGGTGCGCGGCGACACCGTCTACACGGTCAACCGCGTGTCCACGCTGCTCTACGCCATCGAGGACGGCGCGTGGCGGCTGCTCAGGGAGAGGGCCGGCTTCCCACGGCCGGGCTCCTTGCAGACCTTTCTCCTGAGGCTGCCTCCTGGCGCTCCTGGGCCTGGGGCTTCAACAACGCCGGAGCTGTGAGCTCGGGGCCGGCTTGGGGAGGGAGAAGACGCCCAGCTCGTCCCTAAGCTGTGGCTGAGCGTGCGAGGCCGGCCTCAGGACTAGCTGGCCACTTCCCTCTCTCCACTGAGACACCCAGGTCTGGTGCCTTTGATGGTGTGGACGTGTTTAAGAAGCTCAGGGAGCAGCGACGATGCCCTCAAATTACTTGTGCTCTGCTGAGAGCGGGTGGGTCACAGTGTCACCGAAAAGGGTCCGGGGAGTTGGGATTCGAATAACCCAGGCTTGTATAAAATGGACTATGACTGAGCATGGCTGGGAGTGACTTCAGTGATGCTAAGCAAACTGCCAGTAGCAGGCAAGAATTAGGCGCCTAGTGTATGCGCAGTGCAGTGTTATGCCTAATGAGAGCTGTACTTGCCACACAGGGATCCAGGAAGCTTAGACGGTAGCCCAGAAAAAGGTCTTAACGGTTACAGAACAAAAAGGTTTACACACACTTGTCTTGATTCACAGAAGTGAAAGCAACATGCAAAAAGTTTTAAAACCACCTACAATATAAGAAAGTGCTGAAGAAATCAGGGCTAAGGGAAAATAGGAAGAGGAAAAGTAACTCCAGAAAGGAGGAGAGTGTGCACACTCCATGGAGGAGATGCACAGGATACCATTAGCTGCTGAAAGGGGAGGCTCAGACCATAGAGGCTGAGAGCTCAGAAGAGAAGCAGGGTCGGAGCAGGCTGGAGCAGATGGGGAGGGGCTCTGCAAATCCACCCACACTGGCAGAGCGGCAGTAGGTGGGGCATCTGGAGAGGGGTGAGGCCGGGCCAACTTGTAGCAGATAGTGACTGAACTGAGCTCGGAGTGAGACCCGTAGGGTGAGAGAGGGTTCTCCACGGTCCCTTTTGGGACCCTTAGTATAAGTCCTTGCCCACCCCCTTCCGGCCATCACCATGGGGGCAGTGGACTGTTAGCCCGCATGACTTCAGGTCTCTCAAGGTATGAGCCAAATCCTGCCTCATCCTCCTCAGTTGTAGCCCTTCCTTCACATTCTACAGGTTTGTTCACTTCCTGTCATATTCTGCCCTTCCCCTGGCAAGGATGCCTTGTCTCTTTCCCTGTCAGCGCTGTACCATCCTCCTCTGTGCAGCATTGGCTGACCTGGGCTGCCTGCATTGTTCATTGGACCCCCGGCTGTAACATCATTGTGTGTGCACAACCGCGTTTGCAGATTGTAAGGACGGAGATCCTGTTAACTAAGCTGGGGTACTTCCCTGCCCCTGATTAAAATGATGATGTCTTGAAAGAGCCCAGGCTACAGAGGCCACTGGTTAGGAACCTATTGCTGACCTCTGTTGTTGGTTGGGGACTTTCATTCCTTCATCAAAATCCTCAGCTCTGGCTTCTGGGCAGCTGCCTGTCCCGGCCCTCTCCAGCGTCTCTGTGGCCTTGGGAAAACTTCTCTGGGTGGTCCTGATTGGTCTCCATCCCCCAGGACCTGAGGCCCATAGGGAGTCTTGGCCTCATCAGAAGTGGAGAATGCAGTGTCGGCATGGCACCTCCCGGGGCAAGGAGGTTCATGTCAGGGCTGCCCCTAGCAGCCTCTTCTCTTGGCCTGTGTCCCAAGCCTGGAGAATGCTGTCCTCAGAAGCCTGGAACCTTCCAGCCCTGGAGTAGCCTAGTCTGATTAGTCTCAACAATAAACCCTGACTTTTGCAACTTGTGAATGATGTGCAAGGTACTTTCACATCCGTCTTTCCCCTCCAGATCTACCTTGAGCCTTGAACTTGGGTACCCTCTTGTGGCAGAAGCTGACCCCCTAGCCCAAAGCCAGACAGCATAGCTGCAGAGCTCCTCACCTGTGGCTCTATCAACGAGACTGGGTCTCGTTCTGTCACTCGGGCTGGAGTGTAGTGGTACAGTAACAACTTACTGCAGCCTTGACCTGCAGCCTTGACCTCCCCACCTTAGCCTCCTGAATAGCTGGGACTACAGGTGCACACCACCACAGCTAGCTAATTTTTATAAAATTTTTTGTAGAGGTAGGGTCTCACTGTGTTGCCCAGGCTGGTCTTGAACTCTGGGCTCAAGCAATCCTGCTGCTTGGCCTCCAAAAGTGCTGGGATTACAGGCATGAGCCGCTGTATCTGGCCTCAAAGTGAAATTTTTATCACAGGTTAAAGATTTATTTAATTCACATAGAACCAAAAAGAATGGCAAAGCTGATTGTAAAGAGCATTTGAGAGACAGATTTGTATATTTAGTTGGAAGAGACATACTGAAATACGTTTGCTAAGTTAGAAAGCTGGTGCATGCCTTACAGAACAAAAGCATAATTGTTTTCGTTCTCTGCTGAACAAAAATCCTTTGCATCTTCACATACATGCACATACGTATTTGTGCACATGCCTATAAGTTAGCATGTAACTTCACAAAGTCTGGGCTCTGTGGTAAATTGTAAGGCAAAGGTACATTCCCCTTGAAAATTAACTCTTCTCTGATCAATCCTGTCCCAAGGTGACATTGAAAGGAAATAGTCCTCCTTTTGCCTCACTTCCAAGTTATGGATAATTGTTCATCACAGTACAGAGCGTTTTCCTCCTTGCTGGTGCCTCCTGACCAGTGCCAAATGCCTGAGACTTGCCACATCGTGTTCCGTCAGCTCGCAGTCTCTGTCATCCCACAGGACTGTCTGTACTTGGGCTGCTCAGCCCCGGCCTGCTGGCTCCGCGCATTTGGTGTTCATCCAGGGCAGCCCTTTCTGAGATGGCTTTTCTGCATAATAGTAACGCAGTGTTCACAGAGAGCTTTCCCACAGTGGACTTACTTGAGCTTTTAAGAATTTTAAGTGGTAGATAGTTGGGCAACACCCCTACTCCCGCAGCTTAGTGGAGGAAAAAAGCTCAAAGGCCCTGTGATGAGAAGAGGCTCCTTAGGAAGTGGCAGAACTTGGCTGTGAACCCAGGGCCATAGGGCCTCCTTCCATCCTAGGAAGTGTGGGGAAGCTTTTGTAACCCAGGCCACCTTCTCCTCTGCCTAAGGGTCCGCACAGTTAAGGCTTTGCTCCACCACAGCCAGCGTGTGTCACCACTGCCCGCCACCCTCAGCAGGGATGGTGACCATGCCTGGGGTGCAGGTGAGGAAACCAGCAGAAAGCCAGAATGGCTCACTCAGTCATACAGCCAGTTAAGGGGAAGAGCAGGTGCCTGAACTCAGGACTTGAGATTCTCAGCCTCTCATTCCCCGCCACCTCAGTTTGACTACTGCATGAAGGTGTGGGGGCACAAACCAGGTGCAGCTGGGCAAATTTCAGAACACTTTGGCGTTACTGAGCTCAGAGGGCCGCGTTTGAAATCTCTGTCCCAGCCCAGAGCTTTACTCTGAGAAGTCCGTCCTTCCAGAGAGGCCACCCACACAGCTTAAAGCTGCAGGGAGCGTATTCCTGAACTTGGTGGCAGCCCTGCAGCCCAACTCTCTGGAGCCCTCTCCAGTCTTCCACAAATGTTCTTCTTGCCCCGACTCCAGATACCCTGCACCCCAAGCCTTCCTCTCCCTGAAACCATCCCATCTGGTTTGCACTGTCTATCCGGCAGAGGTAGAGAAGCTGCCTCCCCCCACCCCCCATCCTCCACCCAGGGCCTGCTTCCTTGCTGGCTTCTCTTCAGTGTGGTCACGGGGCAGCCAGAGCCATCCTAATGCAACAGAGCGCCACTCAGAGCATGGTGCTCCCCTCTGAAAGACAAAGTCCTTCCTTTCAGACTCCCCCTCCCTCTTTCCTCCCTGACTTCATCTCCTCCGCTCCTCTCTGGTCTCGTGGCTCTTCAGATGCACCAGGCACACTCCCGGCTCAGGGCTGTGGCGGGTGTCCCTCTGCCGGCGCACCGCCTCACTTACAGCACCCCGCCTCCTGCAGGTCTTGGCTCAGATGTCGCTTTGATCCCGCGGCCTCTCCTGACCTTGTTACTTAAAATCTACTTCTCCCTTCTCTTCCGTGCCCTCCTCCTTTTTCCTATTTTCCTCCATAGCATTTAGCATCACCTTCCATGCTGTCTTTTCACTTGTTTGCTGTTTGTTTCCTCCTATTAAAATTTGAGCTCCATGAAGGAAGAGGTTTTTTTCTGTTTTGCTCACTGCTCCCTCATCGGGACCCAGAACAATGACTAGAACATAGTGGGCAGCTTAAGAGACGATTTATATAGTAGGGACTTAAGAAATAGTTGTTGAATGAATGAATGGTACTCAATGGATGTCAGTTGAAAGAATGAATTAATCAATTGATCGACTGATCAATTTCCTTCACTGATCTTCCAGTGAAGGAAACTCCCTAGAAGAGATACAGAGAAAGACTCTCAGATTTCAGAGGACAGGGGTATCATTTCTGGCAGGGCTGTGGCAGGTGGCCAGGGAAGGCTTTTCTGTAGAGGTGACAAGCTGCCAAGTTCACAGTACACCCTGGGAAGCATGAGACCTGAGAACAGCAGCAGCTCATGGGTCCTTCCTTCTTCCAAAGGAAGGGAGGAAGCTGGGATTGGAAATGCTAATCATCCTGTGAAGAATGGCTCCTCTTGGCGGTGGAATACACACAGGGCTGGTCTGTTTATTTTCCTTTGGCCCCAAGCAGCCGGGCCTCTTTTTCATCCTAATTGCTTTGCTTCAAGTTGCTGTCACATCCCAGGAACAGCAGCAAATTAACTGTGCTGGTGGGAGACACAGCTGTCAGAAGACAGGCTGCCCCCAGCATGCCGGTAATGGGCATGGGATACGGGACCCCCAGGAGGAGGCCTTGTCCCAGCAGTGCCCTCTGCAGCCCCCATGATTCTGCCCCAGCTGGACTGGGGAAGCACAAAAAGAGGGAGCCCTTCTCTCTGGCATCCGAGTAACTAACAAAGGGAAAATGGGCCTTTTGTTGGGCTTCAGGGTCTTGGAGCAGGGTAGAAGCCTCTAGTTCCACCCCTCTCTTCACAGGGAAGGAAAACAAGGTCGTGGGTTGGGGGCAAGCAACTTTCCTGGAGACACAGCAATGCAAGTGGACCACCCAAACTAAAGCCTACTTCTCTGGAATCCTCCTCCCAATCCGAACATGCTATTTCCTGTGCTGCCTTCCAGGGCACTCGCGAGGGAGCTTCCCCATGGTGACCCATCGTCAGGCTGCCCTCCCTGATTCCAGGCTTCCATCCTCATTTTTTCTAGGAAAGTTCCTCTACACACACACCCCATTCAACACTCGGATTCAGCGGATATAGACAAAGGAGTTAATCTCTAATGGTATTTGGGCACCTGGGCCCTTCAGATCACACACTCATGCATGTGTGCGCGCGCGCGCGCACACACACACACACACAATTTTGCCAACTCTACAGGAGGTCAGAAACCACTGGGCCAGCATGCTTCTCTTTCCAGGTAACGTATTTTCATTCTAACTGTGGCCTTAGATATGCCTGACTGCAAAGTCCTGATTAGCAAAGAGAATTTCAGGTGCTCAGAGAGAGCGCTAACACTAGGCTGCGTGGAAGCGAGGGACTGAGGACTCTGTAGGTGCCACTGTGCGGACGACAGTGCTGCCTCGCTGCCGGCTGACTCTGCGGTCAGACCCTGGCTCTGGCAGCAACTTCTGTTTGGCCATGGGTAAATCCCGTAAAGTTGCTGAAATGAAAGAATGAAGGTGTCTCGACTCTAACCAGAGATGGTAATTCCAGGAGGGTGGTTCTGAGGGTGAAATAAGAGCTTCCAACCAGCGTATGCAATCCTCACCTCCCCAGTTCCTTCCCCCGCCTTCTCTTCACACTTGCCCTCCACACGTTATGATACCTTACTGTGGGGAAAGCAGGTTTGGTGAATGGACCGTGTTCCTGCTGTCTGTGCATATCACTCCTGACACGGTAGGGTGGCATCCAGGGGACCTGGGCCCGTATTCCAGCTCCATCACCTGCCACCTGTGTGATGCTGGGCAAATGGAGATGGTGGTGAAAGACTGTTACAGAGTCTCTTGTGCAGAAGCTGTGACGTGCCTGCGGTGGGGCCCGAGAAGTAGGCTGAGTCTGAGTGTGAGGAGCTTTGACTGCCAGGCTGGAGGTCTTGAGCTTTATTCTGCAGGAAGTGGGAAGCCATGGTAAGTTTTTGAGGCGGTGAGTGTCACGGACAGAGCTGCTTTTGTATTCAGATAGCAAGCCCGTCGTCCATCCCTGGGTTGGTGGCTCCTGCTCGTCCCTCCAGATCAGCTCCTTTCTCCTCCTGCTCTGTGCCCCAAGAGGTGGTCCTGTCTGGGTGATATCACTGGGCTCCCTTGACTGGCTTCCAGTACAGAGCAGCAGCAGGTGGGAAGTGGGAGGGCCGCAGAGTCAGGAACTTAGTTCCCGGCTCCCTCCCTGCAGGGCGCTCTTGCACTGAACTTTTTCCTTCACTGACTCAGTCCCTGCCACTGTCGGGTGGTCTATTCCTTACTGCCTGCTCAGTCTCAGGCCGAGGTGGCTGCCTGCTTCCCTCCTGCCCCCGCCCAGGAGTGGGGGAGCCCTGAGCTCACTAGCCTTGTGCTGTCCCTTAGGGGCCCTCAACCCTGTGTGGACAGCCTTTTCCTCAACCCTCCTCTAGTGACCTGATTTTTGAGTGTGCCATCTCTTTCCTGCCAAGACCCTGCAGGACACATGCCCTGTCCCCTCTGACCCTCAGCTTTCTGGGCCATGTCACCGAGTGGCTTGGCTGGGGCTGCTCATCTCAGTGCCACGGCCTGATCACACAGTTATGGGAACCAGAGGAAGGTCTTACAGGCAGAGGCGGTACCTCTGTGACCCAAAGCCGGGGCCTTGCCTCCCAAGCCAGTTGAATTTGGGGGGAGAAAACTGACCTTTAGAAGCTTTCTGCAGAGTGGCTGGGAATAGAAATAGAACCCAGATGCATGAAGCTCCAGGGTGCAAAGCTTCTGTCACCGGCTCCCAAATGAGGGGCCAGGTAGGCCTGCAGCCCGGCCTCTAGGGAGGGCCTGGCTCTCCTCCATTACCAGATTTATCCAAGAGGTCCTGCCAGGTACATAGAGGGAGCCCTGGGGAATCCTTGCTCCAGGCCCAGCGCTGCCACCTGTTTGCTGGGTGACGTGGGGCTGGTTGTATCACCTTTCTGAGCCCCAGTTTGTATCTGCGGTTGAGATGTGTCTGGTGCGTATCTTTGCTGTGGGGTCCGGTGGGTGAACACGTGTGCGGGCTCATTGTGAAGGGGCCAGTGTAGTGGCACAGAGGCCCCAGCTGCAGCGCAGACTTTCTGGATTCCAGTCCAATTCTAATACTTTCTGCCTGTGTGATCTTGAGCAGTTGCTTAACCTCTCTGAGCCTCAGGTGGGCATCTGTCAGTGAGGACAGCAGAACCTATACTGAAAGGGCTGTTGTGAGAGCAGATGAGAGAGCACAGACAGGGCGTGGAGCAGGGCCTGGCCCTCAGGAAGTGTCCGAGAACCAGAAACCTCCCTGCCCTCAGGCATGGGCAGTGGCGTGTCTTGGCAATAGCAGTCAGTCTGACTTCAGATGGAGAAGGCAATTAATGACTGTTTGGTGTAGCTGGGAGCCCCAGAGAGGAGTTTTGGCCTTGAAAGCATCTGCCATCATTCCTCCTGATTAGGGCATTGTCTGCAGAATATAATCCTAGGGACCATGGCTGTTGCACCCTCTGGTGGAGGGAGCAGGGTGCTGGGTGGAGGGGCAGGCAAGTGAGTCTTCTCACCTGGCCTGTGCAGGCGGCCTCCCTAGTGCAGGGTCTGACTGAAGATCCAGATGCTGAGAAGGTGGCGTCCCTGTGACCCACGGGCCCCAGCCCTGTAACTGAGGTCCCTGCAGTGATGGGGAGCTAAATACACTTCTCTTAGGGTTAGTCTCCTACCTTGAAACCCCAAAACAGCCCTGGATCGCCTCTAGGTGGTCTCATGGGCCACCTGCCCCCACCAATTCTGGGGTTGGTGTGACAAAGCAAAGCTCCTCATCACAGGGACAAGGAGGTGGCTTCCTTGCCCAGTAGCACCCACCGCTCTCCTCAGAGCTCAGCCTACTCCACCACCAAGGGTGGCCATGCTGCTTGGCCTGCTGCAGGGCGGCAGCCGTACTTGCCTCTGCTTGCCTTGTTGCCATACAAAAGGTGCTGTGTGGTCCCCAGAGGGGCACAGCACAGGGGACGTGAACCAGCTGGAACCTCGCTCGCTTCCATGGGCACCAGGGGACCTGTGCAGATCAACGCCAGGACCCTCCGGTTGTCCTTCCAGGCTCTGAGGGCTGGGTTCTGAAGAACGGGGGTGGCAACCTCACTTTCCTTCCCTGTGAAGAGAGGGGTGGAACTAGAGGCTTCTACCCTGCTCCAAGACCCTGAAGCCCAACAAAAGGCCCATTTTCCCTTTGTTAGTTACTCGGATGCCAGAGAGAAGGGCTCCCTCTTTTTGTGCTTCCCCAGTCCAGCTGGGGCAGAATCATGGGGGCTGCAGAGGGCACTGCTGGGACAAGGCCTCCTCCTGGGGGTCCCGTATCCCATGCCCATTACCGGCATGCTGGGGGCAGCCTGTCTTCTGACAGCTGTGTCTCCCACCAGCACAGTTAATTTGCTGCTGTTCCTGGGATGGGACAGCAACGTGATTTCCCGGAAATCACCTCACTAGTGGTCATCCCAAGCACTAGAGCTTCCTTGAATCTGTTCTGGTGGGTCTTTTGACCCAGATCAGGGACAACCCCTTGGAAGGCAGCTCCCTTTCAGCATGGGCCACTCCTCGGTGACCCCTGGGCTGCCCTTCCTCGCTGCCCTTTCCTTCAGCAAGCACTCCGTGCATCTCCGCTAACAGAGAGCTGTGCCAGGCACAGGGGCAGGGAGACAAGCCAGGCTCAGCCCTGTCCCCAGGGCCTCACAGTAGCAGGAAGGAGGCAGCCAGCCCCTGCAGCAGTTAGGACCACAAGGCGAGTTCCCTGATGGAGTCAGCATCCCTCCTGGTGGCAGCCTCAGCCCAAGCTTCCCTCATCCAGCTTAAGAGACCTTCCTCCGGGTTCGCAGGGAGACAGGACACACTCTCCACCCCACCCGCCGCCTTTACTCATGTTCTCTTGCACCCAGTAGGGTGCTTGGGTTGTCAGCAAGGGAAACCTTTGGCTAAGGTCAGGAGAACAGGACCTTACTGGAAGGACTTTGGGGAGCTCAGCGCTCCCTGAGAAGGCCAGAGCACCTGGCCGGAAATGGACAGTCCACAGCATCAGGAGCTGCTCACCGTCCCTCTGAGGCCGCCTCAGAACATGTGTACTCAAGATTCCAGCGCTCCAGCCTGGCATCGGACTGGCCCTGTGTGGGCACCATGTGCCCGGTCCCTGGACAGAGGACCACAGGGCGCTCTGACTAACCACACAAGAAGATGGTCTACAACCGGGGGAGGGTCAAGTCTGCCAACTACACTGGGTGTCACTTAAGAATAAGGGGAAATGAGGCCAGGCGCAGCGCTCACGCCTGTAATCACAGCAGTTTGGGAGGCCGAGGTGGGCAGATCAAGAAGTCAGGAGATGAGACCATCCTGGCCAACATGGTGAAACAATAGGCGTGGTGGTGCGCACCTGCAGTCCCGGCTGCTCGGGAGGCTGAGGCAGCGGAATCGCTTGAACCCGGCAGGCGGAGGTTGCAGTGAATCAAGATTGCACCCCTGCACTCCAGCCTGGCGACAGAGTGAAACTCCGTCTCAAAAAAATAACAATAATAAGGGGAAGTGGCCCACACAGGGCCTGCTGGAGTTCTTGGAATCGTTCAGCTGCTGGGGTATTTGGGATATGTGGCTAAGTCACGTCCTGGGGCTGTCTGTCCTGGCTCCCTGGCTCCCTGGCTCCCAAGTACCCTGGCATTCATCCTTCTGCCTTCATCTGGCACCCAGTTAATGTCTCTGCTCAACCTGGAAACATTTTCTTAACGACAAAAAAAATAAAATCATAGGTTAAAAATCTCGAGCAGTAAAACAGCAGATGACGTTGCGTGGGCAGCTGCCCAGAGGGCACAGAATGCACGTCTCCTGAGCGGGTGGCCTTATAAGGACAGGTTCAGGAGGAGAACGGGCAGGAGGGAGGGCCACCCACCAGGAGAGTAGGAGGCTGGGGTAGGGGTGGGTGCCCCCCTGCTGGGCTGAGTGTGGAGCCAGCAGGGTGCCTGGCCAGGACCTGACTCCACAGAGGGCCTTGGCTGTGCACAAGCTGTAGAGGCCCTTGGGGGGCCAAAGCCTGCCTGTCCCTCTGCCGTCCCTGTCACCACCAGCGCAGGCACTCACCTGCTCTCAGCCAGCTGCCACGAAAACCCACCTGCCAGCCTCAGCCTGGGAACCCCTCCCTCCAGGGAAGGGGCCGTTTCCCATCCTTCACCCCACCTTCCCCAACTCCCGGGCGCAGCTGGCCTGGTGTGCGGTAAGGTTTGTGGGGTGACAGAAATTAGGGATGAAGGGCTCTCTGGTGGGGTTTTGGCTCATCACCTGGGCTGCAGCACCTGGAACTCAGGGTAGCGTCTTCTCTCCTCAGAGGGCCCAACGTGGGGCTGAGGAGGTGGGTAGGGCTAGGTGGTCAGTTTTTTCCCTGCCCAGGATCACCTTTGTCCCCAGTGTGAAGACACCCATACCGTAAACTTCCTCCTGATAGGGTGGAAGGGTTTCACTCCCCCGATGTCAACGTGTGTGTGTGTGTGTGTGACAGTGTGTGTTCCTGGGAGAGTCCTGGTTGTCTCTGCATTTTTTCTGACTCCAGCATTACTAGGATTAAAGATGTGGCCCTTGGGACCTGAGGGTGAGCAGAGGGGTGCCCCAGGAGGTGCTGTACTGAGGGAAGGGCTCTGGAAGCCTCCCCAAGCCCTCATTAGGAAAGATCCTTCCCTGAGCTTCCTAAAGCCCCACGTTCCTCTCGGGATGAGTGTTGCATGGAGACAGAACGGATGGTCATTTGAGGAGAGCTGAGCGGTCACATCTTCCCTTGGACACCTTGCACTGAACCTAAAACCCCGTCATTTGTGAGCCATTACCCTGAAATAAGCTCCCTTGTCTCCTGAGTCCTCTCTTAAAAGGCAAAGAGGGTTCCCTGCAGAGGTCAACAAAGGAATTGTTTAATCTCCAGATAAGACAGGCGGCCAGGGCAGCTAGAGGCAGCCTGGGCCGCGTGGGGGACGGAGTGTGGAAAGCGGGGCTGAGAGGGCAGGAGGGTCCCAGAAGAGGGAAGGGGCTCCTTACCGCAGTTGATCCTTGGAGGCCAACGGTGACCTGAGAGTGTGTTCCCTTCCCCCACAGTGGAAGGGTCAGGGCGGAGAGGAGGCGTTGGCAGCTCCTCAGCTGGCGCTGCTCCCATGCTAGGAGAATGTCCTCAGCTGCGGAAGGTTGACTTGGGATGAAGCAAGAGAGCAGAGGTGAGAGAGGAGCAGTGGCAGCTGTGTGTGCTGGAGCCTGCCTGGGCCCAGGCTTGTCTGATACAAACACAAGACACAGCGAAACTCCCTCACACAACTGCCTGAAATGCCACCATGAGACATGCATTCCGGGTTAGGCAGTGCCTCTCTGTGGGAGGCCGAATAATGGCCCCCCAAAGACATCCACATCTTAATTCCTAGAACCTGTGAACCTGTTACCGGGGCTTTACAGGTATGATTAAGGGTTTTCTTTTCTTTTTTTTTTTTGGCAGAGTCTCACTCTGTCACCCAGGCTAGAGTGCAGTGGTATGATCTCAGCTCACTGTAACCTCTGCAATTCTCCTGCCTCAGCCTCACAAGTAGCTGGGATTACAGGCACATGCCACAATGCCCGGCTAATCTTTAGTAGAGACAGGGTTTCACCCTGTTGGCCAGGCTGGTCTTGAGCACCTGACCACAAATGATCACTCTCTTCAGCCTCCCAAAGTGTTGGGATTACAGGCATGAGCCACCATGCCCAGCCGTGATTAAGGATCTTGAGGTGGGAGATTATCCTGGATTATCTGGGTGGGCCCAATGGAATCATGAGGGTTCTTCTAAGAAGAAGGCAGAAAGTCAACCAGACAGAGGTCCCTGTGCACATTTCCCCAGGAAGGGAACGTGTAAAGGCCTTGAGCGCTCAGCCCGATGGGCTAGGAGACATCGCTCCTGTCGGAGTTGAAAGGCTGCCTTCAGCCTGCTCCACTGGGCCTCTGGAACATGGTGGGAACCCAGAAGGGGAGACAAAGCCTAAGGGGACAGGAGGGAGACAAGAGCCAGGGCAGGACTCGCTTCACTCTGCTTACATGGGCCAGGTCTTGGTTCGCTCCGGGAACCAGGACCCTGCCATCCTCCTGGTCTCCTCTCTTGGGTCCTCTTATCCAGGCCATGCTTGAGTGTGTCAGCTGCTGCTGTTTCAAGGAGCCACCAAGGCAGCCACCTGATCCTTAGTATTAACTGTAAGGATTGTCCTCCCAGGTGGCACTCCCAGAATCCTCTGCGCCAGCCACCTTCTTTAACCCTGCTGACCTGAGAAGCAGAGAGTGGTTCTCCCAGGGCTTCTGGGTTTGCTGATAGATGCTGGGGATTTGCTCCTTGTCACAGTGATGAGGAGGATGATCACAGCAAAAGTAACGATGATGGAAACGAGGCAGAGTATAAACGTGTATACATAAAGGCCGGGCGCGGTGGCTCACGCCTGTAATCCCAGCACTTTGGGAGGCCGAGGTGGGCAGATCATGAGGTCAGGAGTTCGAGACTAGCCTGGCCAACTTGGTGAAAACCCATCTCTACTAAACATACAAAAAAAGTTAGCCAGATGTGGTGGCGCGCTGTACTCCCAGCTACTCAGGAGGCTGAGGCAGGAGAATCACTTGCACCTGGGAGGCGGAGGTTGCAGTGAGTCAAGATCGTGCCACTGCACTCCAGCCTGGGCGACAGAGCAAGACTCCGACTAAAAAAAAAAAGTATAAATAAGTAGCTGCTAGATACTGTGGCACAATCTTCCTGCACACTGTCCTGCTCAGTCGTCACAGTTGGAAAGTTTCGGTATCTGTATTTTATGGATAAGACACTGAGGCACAGAGAGGCTATGTGATGTTCAAAAGGTCACACAGCTGGTTAGTGCTAAGGCTGCAGTTTCAGTCCACATCTGACTTTAGAGTCCATGCCCCTAACTACCACACTACTGTACCTCCTAAAAAATATTTTAAATAAACGGTTTGCCCACTGAAGTCTTTTTGTTTGGAGACAGGATCCCACTATGGAGTGCTGTGGCACCATTGTGGCTTGCTGTAACCTCAAACTCATGGGCTCAAGCAATCTTCCTACCTCTGTCTAAATTTTTTTTTTTTTTGGGTCCCACGCTGTTACAGCCCAGGCTGGAGTGTGTGGTGACATGATCTCCACTCACTGCAGCCGTAACCTTCCAGGCTCGGGTGATCCTCCCACTTCCGTCTTCCGAGTAGCTGGGACTACAAGCACACACCACCACACCTGGCTTTTTTGTTTTCGTTTTTTTTTTTGAGACAGGGTCTCACTCCGCCACCCAGGATGGAGTGCAATGGTGCGATCTCAGCTCACTGGAACCTCTGCCTCCCGGGTTCAAGCAATTCTCCTGCCTCAGCCTTCCAAGTAGCTGGGATAAGAGGCCCCCACCACCTCACCCAGTTATTTTTTATTTTTTATTTTTTGTATTTTTAGTAGAGAAGGGGTTTCACCATGTTGGCCAGACTGGTCTCAAATTCCTGACCTCAGGTGACCCACTTGCCTTGGCCTCCCCAATTTTTTTTTTAGATAGATAGGGTCTTGCTCTGTTGCCTAGGCTGGAATGCAGTGAAACAATTTTAGCTCACTGCAACCTTTGCCTCCTGGATTCAAGTGATCCTCCCATCTCAGCCTCCCAGGTAGCTGGGATTACAGGCGTCCACCACCACACCTGGTCAATTTTTCTATTTTTGGTAGAGATGGGGTTTTGCCATGTTGGCCAGGCTGGTCTTAAGCTCCTGGTCTCAAGTGATCTGCCTGTCTCGGCCTCCCAAAGTTCTGGGATTACAGGTGTGAGCCACTGCACCTGGCCAGATGTCACATTTTAAATCAAGCAATGGTTTGCTAGGGATGGACAGGTTCTGGGCATGTGGGAGAAGAAAGGAATAATGGGCCTGCCAACTGGTGGTCTGACCTGCTCCCAGAGGTGCAGGGGACTAATCTAGGGGACTTAGGAAAGTGGTGGACCAAGGCCAGGTTCCCTTAATCAGAACATAAATAGCTTTGGACCTAACATTGCTTCTTAGAAATTGAACTTTAATTTTACCGTCTCTTTCCAGTATAGTTTTATTTTTGGCAAGACATATGTCTAACTTTACAACATCTTGCCCATTTTCTCAAATAGTTTTGCACTGCCTGCAAGTTATTCAAGACAGTGCAAAGAATGTTTTTATTGTGATTTCAAGTTGGCAGGGATTGAGACTTAGTGGAAAACACCGAGGGGCCATTGGGCCTCAGGAGACCTGGTTCTAGTTCCAAACGTGTTGCGTGCGGGCCTGCAGACGTCCTCATTACCTGTTCAGATGAGGTATCTGGGGTTGAAGCCCTGAGAAACGTGGAAGTTGTTCATTTTTTTACGGGCTTCTGTCCCAGGTCCAGCCTATTTTCAGGGTAGAAGAGGGTGAGATGTTTTGATTCTGCGGTAATTGTTGCAAGTCTTTGTGCAGGCCCGGCTGGGAAGGGCAGAGGCACCAGAGTCTCGGCCTCTGGCCTCTGCTTGCCCGAGTTATGGGCTGCTCCAGCAGTTGGTCCCCTTGCTGCTTGGGGGCTTCTAAAGGATAGGCCTTGGGTGACTGGAAGCAACTCTGTGGCAACCTCCGCACCCCACAAATGAGGGAAGACTGGCACAGGATCACAGATTGTCAGAGCAGAAGGGGACTCAGAGTGGCTGGAAGTCACACACACTGGCCATAGGCCTGTTATATAATAAATAATACTCAGATATATATATATATATTTTTGAGGCAGAGTTTTGCTTTTGTTGCCCAGGCTGAAGTGCAGTGGCATGCTTTTGGCTCACTGCAACCTCCACCTCCCTGGGGTCAAATGATTCTCCTGCCTCAGCCTCCCAAGTAGCTGGGATTACAGACATGCACCACCATGCTCGCCTAATTTTGTATTTTTGGTAGAGATGGGGTTTCTCCATGTTGGTCAGGCTGGTTTTGAACTCCTGACCTCAGGTGTTCCCCCCAACCTTGGCCTCCCAAAGTGCTGGGATTACAGACGTGAGCCATTGCACCCGGCCAGAGATCTTCTTACATAAACAAAACAGATTCCTGGGGCTGCCAAGCTGGGCTTCAGGGGTGGGGCCTGGGACTCCTAAAGAAACACCCCAAAGATTCTTATGGATAGCAGCCAGGTCTGGAAGCTTTTGACCTGGACAAATCTCTCTACTTTTCCTAGGGAAACTGAGGCCCAACAAGGCCTTGACCCAGACATCAACAGCCCTAAAATCAGAAATTAGGTCTTCTGACCTACAGTTTGATGCTCTTTCCACACCAAGATCCGACGCCTACAGGACTCAAAAGAACTGCCCATTATTTATTTGTTTTAATTTCCTCAAAATCAAGGTTACTCATGCATGCAGTGTAAAGAGTCAAATCAGGTGGTTTTACAGGCGTGCATGAAGAACACCACTCCCCGTCAGGGTCTCCCATCTGCCCCTCCGCAGAGACAACCACTTCAACCCTTTCAGCAGATTCTTTTGCTGTTCACTGTCACCCTTGTCATCATTTGTGTTTTCACAATAAGCACGCATCACTTTGTTACTCTTATTTTGGTTTTAATAACACAGTCAGGATGGGTCGCCAGCCCGAGCCCCGGGCCTGGATGCCCAGGCATCATGGAGTGCCCCCGTAGTCACTGGGCACAGGCCACCAGTTCCTCCAGGGCTTGCTCTCGGTGGTTGCCATGGACCAGCAGCACTTCCTTGATCCGGTCCTGCTGGAAGCCCATGTCGCTGAACTGCTCCCAGAGGCGCAGGAATTCCCCTGCCTGAGGAAGAGGAGACAGGGAGGTGCCGGGGGCTCTGCTGGGCCTGGCCTCAGCCCTGGGGAGCCCCAGCTCCAGTGCCTGCTGCACCTAGTCCCAAAAAGCTGTGGCTCCTCCCGGGCCACGTAAGCCTGATCCTGGGCCACACCTGCCACTTTCCTGTACCACTGGGGGAGGTAGGCTGCAACCTCCCTTCCTCTCCCTCTGCCAAGCAAAGAAGGCTCCAGCCTGGCCCAGGGCTCTGCCCTGACTCCCCTCCCATTCCTCCCACTCAGTCTCAACTTTCTGCTGGGGCAGGAGGAGGAAGACAGCACACTGGCACCGGGAGCACAAACAGCCCAAGGTCCCTGCCCATGCCTTGAACACTGCAGAGGTCTCACAGCATAGCCTGCACCTTCCTTCCCTCCCCACCCCGACCCGGGGGCTTGAAACTTCCCCATTTCTCCTCCCTGTCTCCTTCTTGGGGTCTCACCCAACCCTCTGTCCCCTTCAGCCTCTGTGAACGGCTGCTCTGCCATGGGGCACTCAGAAGTGACTCTTGGGGCGGGTGTGGTGGCTCACGCCTGTAATCCCAACACTTTGGAAGGCTGAGGCGGGTGGATCGCTTGAGATCAGGAGTTTGAGATGAGCCCAGCCAGCACAGTGAAACCCCATCTCTAGTAAATTTTAAAAAAAATTAGCCGAGCATGGTGGCAGGCACCTGTAATCCCAGCTCCTTGGGAGGCCAACGCGGGAGAATCATTTGAACCCGGGAGGCGGAGGCTGCAGTGAGCCAAGATCGCACCCCTGCACTCCAGCCTGGGAGACAGAGCAAGACTCAGTCTCAAAAAACAAGAAGTGACTATTGGGCCCACAGCTGCATGCACTCCGGGTAGGCAGCACACTCCCCAAGCAGGAGGTCACGCATCTGTGCGGCCCATGGCTTCGATCTTGGTGTGTGACAAAAAGTGAGCACTCAGTCACAGTGGCTGCACTCATTCAGCCTAATAAGGCAAAGCCCCCGCTGCTCTTTGCCTCCTGCCTCCCTCCCACCTCTTCCTGACCTCCCTCTGTGCCTCTCGCCTTTGCCCCTGCTGCAGTGCCCTGGGCCGGCTCCTCCCAGGGCTGAGGAGGCAGGCAGTCTTCCTGACGGACCCACAGACTGGCTCTGAGGACTCACGTGCCCCTGCACACTGGATTCCTGGGTCCCCCCCACACTCCTTCCATCCCCCGGGGCCCTGGCAGGAAGCCCTGCTGACCTGGCTCTCGGAGAACTGGAACATCTCCATGGCCTCGTCCACCAGGCCTTCCTCATAGCCCTGGCGTAGCAGGCGGTCACAGGCGCTGAGGTAGCTGAGAAACTGGGCCGCAAGTGGGCAGAGAGGGAGGGAGGGTAAGCAGAGGGGCAGGGGCAGCAGACGGGGCAGGGAGGCACGCCAACGGCCTGAGCTGAGTGCCGGGAGACTGGGCAAGCCACCACATGCAGTGTGGCCCCAGATCCCGTGAGCCCACAGAAGGGGGATAGAGGCTTCCTCTGAGGACCTGGGGCCAGACAGACAGTGGGTCTTCACCAACTGTCCCAAGCTGGGGGCAGGACTCCAGGAAAAGGAATGTCAGGGTGGGCTAGAACCTAGGTGTTCATAGAACCTAGATGGGGAGCAAGACAGGCTTCACACACAGGCATCCACCTACCACCAACGCAATTCAGCATTCGTTAAATTCAAGCACCACCCCCCTCCCTGGAGCACCCACTCACATGAAGATGCTCATCCGTCCACACCTGTGCATCCTAATCTACCCCCAGCGGCATCTCTCTCATCCAGGGCACCTGAGCACTACTGTTCAACTCCTGCGCCAGTGCTGGAGAAGGGGTGTGGGAGAGGTGCAGAGGAGGATCCCACAGGTCGGAAGAACTGTTCGTCACTCCACACTTGAGTCATCAGGGGCCCAGGATAAAATGCTGCCTCCTTACCGGGCAGGGCTCAAAGGCCTCCCTGTCTGTGGCCTCGGCTCCTCCGTCACCCCCTAGGCCTCTGCATATGCAGCTCCCTCAGCCAAGGCCAGCCTCCTTCCCTGTCCCTGGGAAGCCTCCTGCCCCCTCCATCCTCCTGGGTGTCATCCTTCTTGCCCCCCAGCACCCTGTGCTTCCCTGTTACAGCACATACAAGTTTGTAATTGCTTCACTACATCTTTCTCATCTGCTAACTTTTTGCTCCATGATGGAGAGGCTCGTTCACATGTGTCCCCAGCACCCAGCACGGTGGCAGAAGGAGCTCAATCATGTGTGCTGTGTTTATAAAATGAATGAAGACCTGCCTTCAAGGAACTCATGGCTTAGTGGGGGAGATAAACCAGACACAAGACCACATGAGTGCCAGGCAGATCAAAGCAGGATTTATAGGGCGTAGGTGCCAAATGCAGGTTCCAGAGCACAGGAATTACGAGTGAAGGGACGCGTGGGGTTTCTGCAGACCTTCAGAGCTGGGATGGAAGTACCGATCATCTAGACTAACAGTTTTCAAATTGTTTTTAGCTCCTGAAGTGTTCGTCTTAGCACAAGGAGGCTTCAGCAATAGCAGGCTAAGATCAGAGCTGCTCTGGGAGAGCCAGGGCCGGGGGTGGAGGCCCAGAGTATCAGAGCTGCTCTGGGAGAGCCAGGGCCGGGGGTGGAGGCCCAGAGTATCGGAGCTGCTCTGGGAGAGCCAGGGCCGGGGGGTGGAGGCCCAGAGTATCGGAGCTGCTCTGGGAGAGCCAGGGCCGGGGGGTGGAGGCCCAGGGTATCGGAGCTGCTCTGGGAGAGCCAGGGCCGGGGGGTGGAGGCCCAGGGTATCAGAGCTGCTCTAGGAGAACCAGGGCCGGGGGATGGAGGCCCAGAGTAAGTGCTCCTGCACAAGGTACTGCCCAGTACAGCCAGACCTGCTCTGAGCACATTTTGAAACCCACGCACCCATGCCCTCCTTTCACAGTTGAAGAAACTGAGGTTCAGGCAAGGCGGGTGCCCTGCCCAGGATCCCAGGACCGGGGCCCCAATTACACCTCTCACTTAACGCGTTGTCCTTCAGAGGGATCAGCTGCTAGAGGAGGGGCTTTGAGCTGTCTTGGGGGGGGACAGGGTTTCTAAAGGTGAAATCTTCACCTTCAGAAAAAGGGCGGGCAAGGACAAAGGGTGGATGCTGCCTCCACCTTCTGATGCATCCACAGCAATGGTTAGTCTCTGTGCTTACTGCAAACACCTTGGGAACCCGAAAAATGACTGATGTCTGGGCCTCACCTTCAGAGGCTCCGTATAATTGGTCTGGGGTGTAGCCTGAGCATTGGGTTGTTTTTGCTGTGGCTCTCCAGGTGATTTTTTTTTTTTTTTTGAGACAGAGTCTCACTCTGTTTCCAGGTGCCAGGTGGAGTGCAGTGGTGCAATCTTGGCTCACTGCAACCTCTGCCTCCCGGGTTCAAGCAATTCTCCTGCCTCAGCCTCCCGAGTAGCTGGGACTACAGACGCATGCCACCACACCCAGCTGATTTTTGTATTTTTTAGTAGAGACGAGGTTTCACCGTGGTGGCCAGGATGGTCTCGATCTCTTGACCTCGTAATCCACCCACCTCAGCCTCCCAAAGTGCTGGGATTACAGGTGTGAGCCACCGTGCCCAGCCTCTCCAGGTGATTCTAATGTGCACCCAAGACTAAGAATCACTGAATGGGGACAGCTGACCTTGATCCATACCATGCCACAGTGAGTATCACCAAATTTTTTAAAATTAAAGGCCCCTGGGTCCACCCCAGATCCACTGACTGTGACCCTTCAGGATAAGCCCTGAGAGTCTGCCTTTGCAAAGGTTCTGCTGTTTGGTCACCTTTTCGGCCTGGGGGACTATAGAAGCTACCAGGCTTGCCTCAGGCCCCAGGTGGGTGAGGATGTCAACTTCAGGCCACGGGAGGGGGCCCCCAGAAGTCACTGGTTCCAAACATGTATTCCTCTTCCACCCTGTGAACTGGGAAACTGAGGCATTTAAAGAGGGAGCCTGGCCTGTGGACCCTCACACATGGTGCCCAGGCCTGTCCTGCAGGCAGGGAATAGGCACATGAAGCCTTTTGGAAGGAAAGGAGTGAAGCACAATTTCTTTTGTATCTCTTCTTCTCTCCCTGGCTGTTTGTTCTAGCTGCTCTGTCTCCATCACCTGAAGCCCTTCCTCCTGGGCCATCTGTCATTTATCTTGGCCAAAAAGGATGTACTTCAGTACGTGGCTTTCAATGGGAGAAGGAATCTGAACCCAAAGGGCTTGTTCAGTTACCAGGACTTCACAGAACAGACAGAAATACTAACTTGGTAGGGGAGGATAGATGAAGTCATCCAAAGGCCCCTCAGGCCTACCCCCTTGGGGCCTGGCTCCTGACTGTCCACTGGGGAAGGCCACCCAGAGATCCAGGGTGCCAGGCAGGTAGTCAGTCTGTATCTGGAATCACAATGTTCCCGATGCAGTGAGATCCAGCCCACTCACTGGGAGACCAGGGCCCCAGCCTGGCTCTGACTCATCTTCAGACCCCCAGAGTGATGGCCTGAGACCTCAGCCTTGTCCCAGAGCCTGGAGGTAGACTGTGGAGGCGTGTCAGAGCCCCATTGTGCACCTGGCCCCTCACAGCCCTCCTGGCCAGCTTTTTGGCCAAGACCCTGGCTTTTCAGTATGAGCCGAAGGTAGGGGTGACTTTAGATCTGCTCTTAGACCTCAGATCAGCCGGTGGTGCTGTCCTAGTAGGTCCTCACGCAGAAAATGAGATAAAAGGCACTGTACAACCAAGATGCAGAACCAGACCAGCCGGCCTGCACTCCAGTGCTGCCACTGACTGGCTGTAGGAACTTCCCTGGCCTCAGTTTCCTCATCTGCAAAGAGGTCATAATGTAATAGCAACCTTGCAGAACTGAAAGGAGTGATGCGCCTAATGGAATACCCTCAGACAGAGAGATCCATGCAAGGGAAATGTTCAATAAATGTTAGCACCCCTCCCTGCCATTTTAGCCACATAGGGGTCACTATGTTGGCAATTCTCCTCCAGGATAGGGATGAACTGATGAACCCAGAGTAGAGTAGAAGCAGGAGTGGGTAGGCAAGGGGACCAGGTGTGTCTCCCCAGCCCCACCCTGGCTCCTGTTTGAAAGTCACTTTCCGTCTGCCACTCCCTCTCACAGGAGCAGGCAGCCCTGGACCTCAGGGACCCAACATTCAGTAGTCACCAGTGATTACAGAGGTGTCCAAACCTTCTGATAGTGACGGGGGAGAAAAATGAAAAGTGCCACCTCCCCTGGGACCAGCTATCCCACCATGAAGAGTCCTGATGTTTAGAAAACAACATAACCAGGGATGTTACTTTCAGGTGGGGACATGGGGGTGTAGACAATGGCGTTCAGTGTCACCTCCTGACCTCACAATCCTTCCATGCCTCCTCTTGCCTATTGGGTCATTTATCCAATTCTCGGGCCAGCCTTCAAGACCCCTAAATCTACCCCCAATTCTCTTTGTCTTATCTCCCACCAGCCTGCCCCATGCACCCTCTCCTCCAACAAGACTGGTCAGATCAGGGCTCCCAAACACTTCCTTCCCACCTCCACTCCTTTATTCACACTGTCCTTCCCTCCTGGAATATCCCCTTCTCCTTCCTTCAGAGTCAGAGTTTATCTATCCTGGAGGTCCAGCTCAATGTTGGTATCTCCATGAAGCTGGAACCTCCTTGTGGTAGATTGAGAATGATCACAAATTTGTTTGCAGCCTCTCCCACCAAGAGATGGAGTCTATTTTTCCCCCGTTTAAATCTAAAATGGTCAATGACATGCTTTGATCAATAGAATGAGGCGGAAGTGACTAGGTACAATTTCAGCCTGGGCCTCAGGAGGCCTTACAGCTTTTACTCCTGGGACCAAGCAGGGTGGCTTGCTGGAGATATGCGGCCCAGCTGACAAGTATCACCACCCACTGGACAGTGAATGAGGCCATCTGAGATCATTCAGCCCCAAGTGAGTCACCAAACTGTAGCCACATGAGATTCCAGGGAGATGAGCAGAAGCACCCCTAGAGGAGTCCACCTTAAAACTGCCAAGCCAGACAATCATGAGCAAATAAATGGCTGTCTCAAGCCACCAAGTTTTGGGGTGGTTTGTTACACAGCAACAGATGGCAGAAACACCCCATCACACTCACATCACAGGCATCTTGTCACTAGCACCTCTTTTGAGGCACTTTGGGGGCCCTCACTCCTCTGCAGGTGCTCTTACATTCTTGGCTTGTATTAGGGGTCAAGACCTGCTTCTGAATATTAGAGTGGCTCAGATTGGAGTAACATCATGAGTGTCCACCATTCTAACAATAGAGTCAAGTCTATTAGAAGAATAGAATGTGAGTGAGTAGATCCCGGTGTAGCAGACTACTGTGATGTTCCAGCCACAGACCCTTTCACTGAAGGACGACTTGTCCCAGAGGCTGGGAGAGCCAGAGACACTCTTCAGTTGTCTGGCCCTTCAGGGATTACCTTAACTACAGAGATCCACTTACCTCAAGTCACCCCCTTCCCACATGCAATGACTGATTGAGGCAGGGGGTATAAAGGCCTAACCCTCTCAGCCCCACTCAGGACAACCCTGAGGGGCCATAGATGCTCCAGAGCTGTGGGGTTGGCTGATGCTATTGTTGGGCCTATGTCACTGCTCCAAAGGTGAAAACCATGTGTCCAGTCACCTGGCTCCAGCATCACGACCCATCAGCTCTGCCCCTCCTCCCGACTCACCTGGCTCAGGCTCTGCCTCCCTGTCTTCTGCAGAGCAATGATGGCCCTTTGCAGGGGATATCCCAGGGCAACCACTGGCCCGATGAGGTCTTGCTCCTCCTGGCTCAGGGCGGACAGCAGGTCAGCAGCAGTATCAGGGTGTGATTTGTGGGGATTGAGAGGCTGGGGTGCCCCCCCAAGAGGTGGCAGACAGGTGTACGGGCTGAGGGACTGAAATACAGACAGGCTGGACATGTCAGTTACCACAGGAAGTGACACCCAGTTGGGCTGGACATTTTTAAAAATTATTTTTTGTACCACCTTCTTTGTAGGGGCTAATGTTATGGAGAGCATAGAGTCCTGCAGACCATAGCTCTCTAATGCTTACTCAGTTTACTCATGTGAAAAATAAGGGTAATCCCTAAGCTACTTCACAGGACTGTTATGAGGCTTAAATAAGACAATATGAGGGGCTGGGCACAGTGGCTCACACCTGTAATCCCAACACTTTGGGAGGCCGAGGCAGGTGGATCACCTGAGGTCAGGGGTTCGAGACCAGCCCAATGAACATGGTGAAACCCTGCCTCTACTAAAAAATACAAAATTAGCCAGGTGTGGTGGTGCATGCTTATAAGCCCAGCTACTTGGGAGGCTGAGGCAGGAGAATCACTTGAAGCCAGGAGGCAGAGGTTGCAGTGAGCCGAGATCACACCATTGCACTCCAGCCTGGGCAACCAGTGAAACTGTCTCAAAAAAAAAAAAAAAAAAAGATAATGTGAGGAAAGTGGCTAGTAAAAGAAATATGACATCCATTCTATTGTCTTATTTTGCAGACACTGAAATCAAGGTTCAGAGATGTTAATGACCGGACTGAGCAACACACGCTTGGTACCTCAACCCTACTCAGGTTTTCTGCCCCATACTTTGGCGCGGGAGGAGAAGGGGTAGGTCTTCCCAGCCAGGCCCTCCTTGTTTGGCTGGGCTGGGGTTTGGCAGGGCATGGAGCAGGGTAGGAACTGGGGACACCAGCCCTTCAGTTATGAAAGGGAGAAACCAAACAGACCCTGGATTAAGGAGGGTGACTTGAAGGCATTCCAATTGGTTTGGCTGTCGTCACCCCAACCCTTCTCCCATGAGGAAGCACCTCTCTGCCAGCCCTGAATGTTTCATCCTGTCCTCTTCTCCTAGGGAAAACCCAGCCGCCGCCTGGCTCCTGGGATGAAGTGTATATGTCACGCACACAAATTCCCCACCCATCTGCATCTTGTCAGTGTTCTCCCCGGCACGACCTCACCCTAGGGTCTGCCCTTTATTACCTCCAGGGTGGAGAACTTCAAAGTTTAGGAGCTGAGTCTACTCTTACGTCCTTGAAAAAGATTTTTCACCACTCTCTGCTTCATTTCCATCATCTGCAGGATACTGTCCCATCCCCACAGGGTTGTTGGGAGGGTTCAATTAATCTTGACCAGGGAAGAGCCATCCTGGCACCAACATCTGGTCTTGGATGTGGGCATGGCTAATCCCACTTACAGAGCCTCTTCTCTGCTACGTACGCTCTAAACAACCATGTGAAGTGTTGCTGGCTCACTGTGCAGGTAGAGAAGTGGTCGTTCCATGACTTGCCTAAGGTCACACACTGGTGCATGTAAGAGGCCAGACCTCAGGGCCAGTGTGGTGGTTCACGCCTGTAATTCCAGCACTTTGGGAGGCCGAGGTGGGCGGGATCATGAGGTCAGGAGTTTGAGATCAGTGTGACCAACATGATGAAACCCCATCTCTGCTAAAAATACAAAAATTAGCCAGGCGTGGTGGTACACACCTGTAATCTCTGCTAGGCAGGAGGCTGAGGCAGGAAAATCACTTGAGCCAGGAGGGGGAGGTTGTGGTGAGCTAAGATTGTACCACTGCACTCCAGCCTGGGCGACAGAGCGACACTCCGTCTCAAAAAGAGGAAAGAAAAAAAAAAGAAAAGAGACATCAGGTCTCTGTCTTTCGGATTGAATTCTACCTTGGCCTTATTCTGCAGCATCTCCTGGGCTGAGTGTGGGGCTGCTTGGGGGCAGAGAGCTGTGCCCCACTACCACCTTCTGCTGCCAATCCTGACCCATGTTTTGTGGAGTCTGACACTTAGACAATTTGGAAGGGACCTTTAAGCTTCTGTGGTTCCACTGTAGGGTCACTTGTGTCTGCTCCTCAGGGTTCGCTTCCTCCATCCTCAGCCTTTCCGGCCGCAGCAGCCCTGACTCTCCAACGCCTCATCCCGCGGTGCAGTGCAGCGCCTGGCCCCGCACCCTCTTGGCTAACCGTCCGTGTCCTGTGGTTTTGACACTCCCAGCCCAGTGTCTGGCAGGAAGTAAGTATCCATGGACGCTTCCAGCTCCCCAGCCTACAGCGAACACCGCGCAGTGGGGAGCCCTAGATTTGCGCTGCTTCATTAATTCAGCAGACATCCACCGAGCGCCCTCTGCGGCCCAGTCGGCCGCTGGGTGCCCTGGAAACAAACATCAGTGCGGCCGCCCTAAAGAGCTCATCCGGTTGGAAGGGACGGGTGCGGGAGGGTTAAAACCACTGCGACCTGCGCCCTAACGAAAGGCAAGGCAGGCGCAGTGGGAACCGGGGGAATGGCAGGGACGGCTCCACTCCAGGGCCGCAGGAGGACACCACGTACAGGCCCCGGGGGAGCGGGGCGAGGGAGGACGCGGAAGCACGCGGAGGAGGGGATCGCGGCTGCGGGCCGGGCTGGACACCCAGATCAGGGGACCGGGCTGCTGGGCGGCGGCCTTGGAGGGACCGGCGGGGCTCTTACCGCGACCGTGGGCTTGTGGCTCCGCAGCGGGGGGATGGCGCCGGCCGTGGAGGGCCGCGGGGGTGGCGACGCGGGTCCGGAAGACGGGCTCGGAGCGCGGTGGCCGCGGAGGCCGTGCAGGAGGGCGCGGGGCCGGGCGGCCAGCCTCCCCTCCGAGAGCCGTCGCCGCGCCCCCGCCAGCTCCGACCGCACGCCGCGCAGCAGGTCCAGCGAGCACAGGCGACGACCCGGGACGGGGCTTGCCGGGAGGCTGCGGGGGCCCGGGTCTTCCTCGCTGCTGGAGGGGGCTGCTTCCTCCTCCTCGCCCTCCTCCTTCGGCCCCTCCTGGGGTCCGGCCTCCGGGTGTCTGACGGCTGCAGGCACAGGCGCCAGCACGTGTTCGGGGCTGACCAGCAAGAGCCAGGCTGGAGGGGCTGACGCTGTCCCCGGGTCACCGCACTGGTACGGGCTGGGTCCCCGGCCGGCGGCCTCCACCCAGAAGAGTGCCCTCCTCTCCAGGCTGAAGTCGTGCTGCGGAAAGAAGGCGCTGTAAACCGCGGGCAAGCCGGGTCCCTGGAGACATAACCCTAACCCCTGTGCTGGGGGACCCTGTTCAGCCAGAGACGCTCTAGGCCTGGACAGCGTCAGATTCTGAGCCCCGGGCTCCCATCACAGCCCATCCTACTCTCGGCTTTAGCTAACACTGTGGTCGATGGATACCAGCAACACTTTAACGGCAAACTGGCGTAAATGACAAAGTGATGAATTCATTGATAGAATGAAATGTAATGAAACCCAACATCTAAATCCCTTTGCCATTCAGTATGTAGTTGAGCAATAACGACTTAAACATTTTCTCCAATGAAACGTATTCTTAGCAAAGAAGCTCTCACCTGAGCCCAGCACAGTTTGCCACTGAATAGTCTGCCTTGGGGGCCGGTAGGCAGACAAACCTCCCTGTGGAGTGATACACAGCCTGTCCCCAGCCACTTTGCTACTATCAAGGTTACTTTGGGGTCCTGGAAATGTCATAACCACTAATCTTTGTGGAACTCTACTTAGAATGGTCTAGTGTCATTCCTATTTCCAGATTATGAAAATGCAGCTCAGAACACTGAATGTGCTAGAAGTTAGATTGGCAGTGAGTGGCTGAGCTGGTTTTCCTGGTGGACCTGATTGTAGTGCTTCGTGATGTAGTGCTTCGTATTAGACCACCGAAAAAAACAATATGCAGTCCACATAAATAATCTAGAGTTTATAAAATGAGGCAAAATGAAATATTCCTGTTCCCTACCTTTAAACTTAAGAACAGAAAGCATAAGGCTCCATCAAAAAAATACAAAAGTTTTAAGGGCAATTTGCTCTACCATGGCCAGTTAAGGAAGAAAGAGGCTAGGGGTGGGGGAGGGAGGCAGAAAGATAGGCACAGATGCTCAGACACTTAGATCACAGGTGCCGCTCCCTCTCACCCATGACACTACCTTGGGAAGAGGAGCATAAGTTAGCTGCTCCAGTGTGACTCCCTGACTGAGCCCAGGGACTGTGTCTTGCTTCTCTCTGTATCTTCAGGGCATGGGGCACGCCTGCCCCAGAGTGGACATTTGTAAGTATGTGCAGAATAAATTGTTAGAGAAAGAGATTGGAGTAAAATAGGTGGGTTGTGAAGGACAGAGAAGGGAAAAAGGCTTTAGAACTAATGAGGCATGCTTGGAGAGAAAAAAGCTAAGAAACAGCCAGCAGCACTCGGAGGGATAAAAAAATACCAAGACCCAAAAACATGCCAACGTTTGACTTTGGAACTATGCCAGATGATTCCAAAGTTCACACAAAATAAATAAATAAATAAAAGCCTGGCACCATAGCTCATGCCTGTAATCCCAGCACTTTGGGAGGCCAAGGCAGGTAGATCACCTGAGGTCAGGAGTTCGAGCCTAGCCTGGCCAACATCGTGAAACTCCATCTCTACTAAAAATACAAAAATTAGCCAGGCGTGGTGGTGCGCACCTGTAATCCCAGCTACTCGGGAGGCTGAGGCGGAGAACTGCTTGAACCCGGGAGGTAGAGGTTGTGGTGAGCCAAGATCGCACCACTGCACTCCAGCCTGGGTGACAGAGTGAGACTTTGTCTCAAAAAAGAAAGAAAGAAAGAGGGAAGGAAGGAAGAAACAGAAACAAACAAACAAACAAACTCTGGAGACAAAAACATAAATAAGGAGGAATGGCCCTATCATTTTTTAAAATATAAAAGCTCAATAACCAAAACTATGGTACTGGCACAGACAGATTAAAGGTACATAATAGAAAGTCCAGAAATAGACATTAATATATTAAAGATTTAGTAACTAATAAAGGTGGCATCTCAAGCAATAGGAAAATGATAAAGTTCTGGACAATAGATGGTGTTAGGCTGGGCACAGTGGCTTGTCTGTAATCCCAACACTAGGAGTCCGAGGCAGGAGGATTGCTTGAGCCCAGGAATTCAAGTCCAGCCTAGGCAACATAGCAAGACTTTGTCTCTACAAAAATTTGAAAATGGCCAGGCATGGCGGCTCACACCTGTTATCCCGCTGTAGGAGGCCGAGGGCAGGTGGATCACGAGGTCAGGAGATCAAGACCATCCTAGCCAACATGATGAAACCCTGTCTCTACTAAAAATACAAAAAATTAGCTGAGTATGGTGGTGCATGCCTGTAATCCCAGCTACTCGGGAGCCTGAGGCAGGAGAATCCCTTCAACCCGGGAGGCGGAGGTTGCAGTGAGCCGAGATCATGCCACTGCACTCTAGCCTGGCAACAGAGCGACACTCCTCAAAAAAAATTTTTTTTGAAAATTAGTCTGGCATGGTGGCACATGCCTGTAGTCTCAGCTCCTTGGGATGCTGAGGCAGGAGGGCTCCTTGAGTCCAGGACGCTGAGGCTGCAGTGAGCCATGTTCATGCCGCTGCACTCCAGCCTGGGCGACAGTGAGGTCCTGTCTCAAAACATAAAACCAAGCTGAGCACAGTGGCTCATGCTTGTAACTGCAGCACTTCGGGTAGCCAAGGTGGGAGGACGGCTTGAGCTCAGGATTTCGAGACCAGCCTGGGCAACGTGGTATGAAACCTCATCTCTACAAAGAAATACAAAAAATTAGCCAGGCATGGTGGCATGTACCTATCGTCCTAGCTACTTGGGAGGAGGCGGAGGTGGGAGGATCACTTGAACCCTAGAAGAGGAAGTTGCAGTGAGCTGAGATTGTGCCACTGCACTCTATCCAGCCTGGGCGACAGAGCAAGACTCTGTCTGAAAAAACCAACAACAGCTCTTCCCCTAAGCAGCCTGAGGTAATCTGTGAAAATGGTTCACTATTCATTTGACCTGGAGAACACCACAAAATCATGCAAATCAAGGTTCAAATCGTCATGTTCACTTTAAGAACACTCGTGAAACTGCCCAGGCCATCAAGGGTTTGCATATATGAAAAGCCACAAAGTATCTGAAAGATGTCACTTTACAGAAACAGTGTGTACCATTCTGACATTTCAGTGGTGAAGTCGGTAGGTGTGCCCAGGCCAACAATGGGCTGGACACAAAGTCAGTGACCCAAAAAGAGTGCTGAATTTTAGCTGCACATGCTTAAAAATGCAGAGTTCTGCTGAACTTAAAGGTTTAGAGGTAGATTCTCCGGTCATTGAGAATACCCAAGTGAACAAAGGACCTAAAACTCACCGCCAGACCTACGGAGCTGATACGTGAGCTCTCCCTACCCCTTCGAGATGATCCTTATTGAAAAGGAACAGGCTGTCCCTAAACCAGAAGAGGAGGTTGGCCCAGAAGAAAAAGATATCCCAGAAGAAACGGAAGAAACAAAAACTTATGGAGCAAGAGTAAATGTAGCATTTACTCTAAATGCAATTACAAGTCAAAAACAAAAATAAACAGTGTTAGCTGGGCACAGTGGCTCATGCCTGTAATCCCAGCTAGGGAGACTGAAGCGTGAAGACTGCTTGAGACCAGGGGTTTGAGACCACTCTGGGCAATATAGTGAGAGCCCATGTCTAAAAAACAGAATAAATAGCATTAGCTAACTAGAAAAAAAGTTGGACCCATTCTCACACTGTACACACAAAAGGATGAATTCCAAAAGAACCAAAGATTCAAATGTATGATATGAAACCATAAAAGTACCAGGAGAAATAGGAGAAATCCTATTTAGAATCTCAGATGGACAAAGCCTTTCTTGCTTTGGATCAAAATCCAGAAGCCATAAAAGAAAAGATAAGGCCAGGCACAGTGGCTCACGCCTGTAATCCCAGAACTTTGGGAGGTCAAGGCGGGTAGATGACAAGGTCAGGAGTTCAAGACCAGCCTGACCAGCATGGTTAAACCCCATCTCTGCTAAAAATACAAAAATTAGCCAGGTGTGGTGGTGTGAACCTGTACTCCCAGCTACTCAGGAGGCTGAGGCAGGAGAATCACTTGAATCTGGGAGGCGAATGTTGCAGTGAGCTGAGATCATGCCACTGCACTCCAGACTGGGCGACAGAGTGAGACCTCATCTCAAAAAAAAAGAAAAAGAAAAGAGAAGACAGCACAACGGCTCATGTGTGTAATCCTAGTACTTTGAGAGGCAGAGGTGGGAGGATTGCTTGAGGAGCACAGGAGTTCAAGACCAGCCCAGACAACAGAGTGGGACCCTGGTCTCTACAAAAAGAAACAATTAGCCGGGCGTGGTGGCTCATGCCTGTAATCCCAGCACTTTGGGAGGCTGAGGCGAGGCGGGCTGATCACCTGAGGTGAGGAGTTGGAGACCAACCTGACCAACATGGAGAAACCCCGTCTCTACTAAAAATATAATATTAGCCAGGCATGGTGCATGCCTGTAATCCCAGCTACTCGGGAGCCTGAGGCAGGAGGATCGCTTGAACCTGGGAATCGGAGGTTGCGGTGAGCCAAGATCACACCATTGCACTCCGGTCTGGGCAACAAGAGTGAAACTCCATCTCAGAAAAAAAAAAAAAAAGAGCAAACGTATAAAGAGCGCCTAGCACAGACCTGGTATACAGTAGGTGCTCCATACCTAGCACAGACCTGGTATACAGCAGGTGCTCCATACCTAGCACAGACCTGGTATACAGTAGGTGCTCCAT
>NW_022437014.1:110046-167067 GCF_009761245.1 Sapajus apella
GCTCCATACCTAGCACAGACCTGGTATACAGTAGGTGCTCCATACCTGGTAACAGTTTCCCCTGCTTTAGGCCACTGTACGTTCATCTGGTAGCCTAATTACCATCTAACATTGTTGCTATGGATAATGTATTTCAAGTTCCAAACACTGGGAATACATCCTGGTGAATTCAAGAGAGCTTACCAGGAGGGCTATAACTCACACTTAGAGTTCCAGGCTTTTCTGTTCGTTAGTTTGGTCCAGCAGTAAAAGAAATGAAGGCTCAGGAAGGGAAACAGACTCAAGACAGGAGAGTTTTCCACCCTAAGAGTAGGGGGCAGAGCCAGGGTCAACGCACGGTTATGGCCTTGGCAGAAGGGTGCGCATTTCTGCTTCCAGGAGAGGCAACCTTCAGAATATCCTCTTCTCAGCATGGATTGAGCTCAGCAGAGAGGGAAAAGCTGTGATAGTCCACCTCCATGTAGGCTTAGTAAAGCAAGTTCCTCTTCTCAGCAACGGAGGCCCTATGCCAGAGCGAGAGCCCACAGCACAGGCTGCCAGGGGAGAGCAGGAGCTCTTGCCCAACAGAGCACCGGCCCCTAGACACTGTGCTCTGGGCTTTACAAAGCTTATTTTGATTATGGAAACCCTGGACCTGAGGAGCCTCCATGCAACTTCACGGTCTGCAGATGAAGTAAACTGCACTAGGTCTCCTGCAACCCCCAGGCCAGGCAGGCTCCTCTACCTGACCCTCCCCAGCTCTCTCCTTCCTGGACTGTGCTCTCTGCTTTTGACTTCCTGCAACCTCCCCTCGCCTTTTTTGTTTGTTTTTTTTTGAGACAGAGTCTCACTCTGTTGCCCAGGCTGGACTGCAGTGGCATGATCTCGGTTCACTGCAACCTCTGCCTCCCGGGTTCAAGTGATTCTCCTGTCTCAGCCTCCCAAGTAGCTGGGATTAGAGGTGCACACCACCATGTCCAGTTAAGTTTTGTATTTTTTAGTAGAGATGGGGTTTCACCATGTTGGCCAGGATGGTTTTGATCTATTGACTTCATGATCTGCCCACCTCGGCCTCCCAAAGTGCTGGGAATACAGGCGTGAGCCTTGGCACCCGGCCAACTTTTTTTGCCTTTAAACCTTACTGCCCTGTGTCTCTTGTGATCCAAGTCCTACTGTTAGCTAATATGAAATAACATGGAGGCTGGGTGCAGTGGCTCATGCCCGTAATCCCAGCAATTTGGGAGGCTGAGGCTGGCGAATCACTTGAGGTCAGGAGTTTGAGACTAGCTTGGTCAACATGGTAAAACCCCATCTCTACTAAAAATATAAAAATTATCCGGGCATGGTGGCGGGTGCCTGTAATCCCAGCTACTTGGGAGGCTGAGACAGGAGAATTGCTTGAACCCAGGAGATGGAGGTTGCGATGAGCCAGGATTGTGCCCCTGCCCTCCAGCCTGGGGGAAAAAGGAAAGACTCTGTCAAAAAAAAAAAAAAAAAGAAATGACATGGAGTCAGGAACTGGGTTATAGTCTTGTCACTGCCACTAACTTTGGAAGAATCATTTCCCTTCTCTGGGCCTCCTCATGTGCAAGATGAGTGAAAGCTGAGCCAGATCCTCAAGCTGTTCTACAAAGCATCCTGCAAACAGTGGAAAGTGGGCACACAAGAGCCTGGAGCCCCAGTCCCACAGGCCCTGACACCCAGCTCTGCAGTGATTTGCAATCTTGTTCTTTTTTTGGTGTAAATTCATGTGAATTTTGCATTCTGCTCTGTGATATATCTGTGTTATAATATAAATGCAATAGGTTTCCCCTAAATCTTCAAGTAAACTTGACTCTCCAGGAAGTTAAATCACTTGTATCCTGAGGTCACTTGCATGAGCCCCGTGGGCCATGGGTGCTTCCAGGCCACCTCCAGGACAGGTGGGCTGTGGGTCTGTGGAATAGTAATCCCTTCTAATGTGTCCCATCTAACTGGCTGCAGAGTCTTGCTCTGTCACCAGGCTGGAATACAGTGGTGCGATCTCAGCTCACTGCAACCTCCGCCTCCCAGGTTCAGGCGATTCCCTTGCCTCAGACTCTGGAGTCACTGAGACTACAGGCATGCGCCACCACGCCCAGCTAATTTTTTGTGTTTTAGTTGAGACAGGGTTTCCCCATGTTGGCCAGGATGGTCTCGATCTCTTGACCTCATGATCTGCCCGCCTCAGCCTCCCAAAGTGCTGGCTGTCTGCATTTTTAACAGAGGATTCTGGAGATGGCCCAAAGGAGTGAATCTAATGGTGGAGTTTTAGACATGGCAGCAGGCTGATGGGGAAGAGAGGAACTGAAGCATCCTTGCATTGACTCTCAGAGACTTCACACAGGCAGCCTCCCAGTTATCCAAGCTTCAAACAAGACCCACTAGACAGTCCTCATCACCCAGTCACCAGCATTCTTCATGAAACACTTTTTCCTCCGTTGGGTTGTTTTCAAACGCCCTAGACTATACAAAAGCAGGGCTAGCTGTCCTTTAATATCAAGGTACACTGGACAGGTACGGTGGTGTCCCAGCACTTTGGGACACCAAGGCAGCGGATTGCCTAAGCTCAGGAGTTCACAACCAGCCTGGACAACACAGTGAAACCCTGTCTCTACTAAAATACAAAAACAATTAGCCAGTCATAGTGGTGTGTGCCTGTAGTCCCAGCTACTTGGGAGGCTGAGGCAGGAGAATTGCTTAAACCCAGAAGGCAGAGGTTGTAGTGAGCTGAGATCACGCCACCGCAGTCCAGCCTGGGCAACAGAGCAAGACTCCGTCTCAAATAAATAAATAAATACAATAAAATCAAGGAACAGGGCCCCCTGGACTCAGCCTCAGACCCACAGACCCAGGAGACAGAAACACAGACAGAGACACACTTACCATAGAACCCAGCAGAAGCTCCCTGCAGGCCGGGACGCTGAGTTCTGGTGCAGGGGGAGGCTCTGTACCTATCACAAAGTCCTTGGGCAACTTGAAGAGAACACCATCGAGGGCATTCATTCTGTCAGCGGAGTGTGGAGATGCCTGGCAGGATTGGGGCAGCTGCTTGATGGCAAGGAGAGAGAGTCAAGTCTTGAGGACCAGGCTCAGGCCTCAAATGGCCTCACTGCTCTCCTGCGTGGTCACCTAGCTGAGCCCCAAACAGCTGGAAAGGAAAAGGTGACCGGGCCAGTGCTGCATAAAGGAAGGAAATGAATAAAAAACAAGAGCATTCACACAGGAATTCACTATTTCATATTTGAATCATGCTCTAGACCACTGTTTTCCAAAACATGATCCCCAACACTAGTTTTAACGCATTTCATCAAAAGAATTGTCACCCAAATGTTTAAGAAACAAACAATATTAATTTACATAAACTTCCAGGGAAGAAGAAAATAAGAAATACTTTCTAACTCATTTTGATTTTAGCGTAACCTTTTTTTTTTTTTTTTTTCTTTTTCTGAGATGAAATCTTGCTCTGTCGCCCAGGCTGGAGTGCAGTGGCACGATTTGGGCTCCCTGCAACCGCTGCCTCCTGGGTTCCAGTGAGTCCCCTGCCTCAGCCTCCAGAGTAGCTGGAATTACAGTCTTGCGCTACCACACCCAGCTAATTTTTCTATTTTTAGAAGAGACGGGGTTTCACCATGCAGGCCAGGCTGGTCTCAAACTACCAACCTCAGGTGATCAGCCCACCTCAGCCTCCCAAAGTCTGGAATTACAGGCATGAGCCACTGCACCTGGCCAATTTTACCATAACCATGATACCAAACTTGACCAGAAAATTAGAAGCCAATCTCTCATGAACACAGATGCAAAAAATCTTAAAAATAATTATGGGTAGAATAATATAACACTGCCAAGTTAAGTTTATTCCAGGAAAGACATATTGACTTAACATTCCCACATCAATCAATGGGAATAAAGATAAATATCAATAGAATAAAGATGAAAAATTATACAATTATATAGCTCCATAGATGCAGATAAAAACATGACAAAATCAATATCTATACCCTTTCAGCAACTTAGGAATAGAAGGGAATTTTCTTAACAAATAAAGAGTGTCTCTAAAACATCACACAGTGGCCGAGATTGTGTCACTGCACTTGAGCTTGGGCAATGGAGTGAGATGCTGTCTAAAAAAAAAAAAAAAAAAGACCGGGTGCGGTGGCTCACACCTGTAATCCCAGCACTTTGGGAGGCCGAGGCGGGTGGATCACGAGGTCAAGAGATCGAGACCATCCTGGTCAACACGGTGAAACCCCGTTTCTACTAAAACTACAAAACATTAGCTGGGCATGGTGGCACGTGCCTGTAATCCCAGCTACTCGGGAGGCTGAGGCAGGAGAATTGCCTGAACCCAGGAGGCGGAGGTTGCGGTGAGCCGAGATCGCACCATTGCACTCCAGCCTGGGTAACAAGAGCGAAACTCCATCTCAAAAAAAAAAAAAATTAGTCACATCTCTCTATATATAAATTGTAAATCATGTAAATGGAATTTTAAAAATTTTATTAGAAATGGAAATTTTCGGCCATGTGCTGTGGCTCAAGCCTGTAATCCCAATGCTTTGGGAGGCTGAGGCAGGTGGATCACCTGAGGTCAGGAGTTGGAGACCAGCCTGGCCAACATGATGAAACCACGTCTTTACTAAAAATACAAAAATTAGCCAGGTATGGTGGTGAGTGCCAGCAATCCCAGCTACTTGGGAAGCTGAGGCAGAAGAATCATTTGAACCCTAGAGGCAGAGGTTGCAGTGAGCCAAGATCACGCCATTGTACTCCAGCCTGGGTAACAAGAGCAAAACTCCATCTCAGAAAAAAAAAAAAAAGGAAAATTTTAAAAGTTATCATTTATATTAGCATCAGTTCTCTAGGACTAAATCTAACAGAAGATGTAGGAGACCTCTATACAGAAAACTATAAAACATTTGGTTAAATGGAGGAACATACTATGTTCAAGGATTGTAAAACTGAATCTTGTAAAGATAGCAATTCTCCTCCAATTGATTTATTCATCCCATGTATCAAAATTTCATTACTTTTTTTGGTATAAATTGGAAAGCTAATTCTAAAATTAAATGAAATGCAAAGGGCCAGGAAAAGCCAAGACATTCTTGGAGAAGCAACAGAGTGGAGGACTTTTACTATCAGATAGCAAGACCTTAAAGTTATGGGAATTAAGACAGTGACTTACAGGCTTACAAAGAGACCAACAGGACAAAAAAAAGAAAAGATCCACACATGAATCTTTGATTTATGACAAAATTGGCTCTGTAGAGCAGTTGGAAAGGGAAAGTCTTTTAAACAAATGGTTCTGGATCAATTGGATATCCGTCTGGGGAAAAAAAATATATTGACTTCTACCTCACGTCATACCTAAAACTCAATTCCAGGTAGACTGTAGATTTAAATGTAAAATGTAAAATAATAAAGCTCAAAGATAAAATGAGAGACTATATTCATGGCCTTGCAACAGTCAAACATTTCTTAAGTTACAAAAGGGCTAACGGACCAGGTATGTTGGCTCATGCCTATAATCCCAGGCAGGAGGATCAGCTGAGGCTAGGAGACTGAGAGCAGCCTGGGCAACAAAGAAAGACCCCCATCTCTATAAAAAATACAAAAGCAGCTAGGTATGGTGGCACACACCCATAGTCCCAGCTGCTCAGGAGGCTGAAGTAGGAGGATTGCTTAAGCCTGGGAGGATGAGGCTGCAGTGACACGAGTGAGCTGTGAGTCCAGGCTGCACTCCAGCCTGGACAACAAAATGATTCCCTGTCTCAAAAATAAATAAAAAATAAAAATAAAAACACAACAACAAAAAGCTCCAAAAGAGACTAACCATGAAGGAAAATTCTGATACACTGGATTGCATTAAAGTTAAGAACTTCTGCCAGGTGCAGTGGCTCACACACCTGTAATTTCAGTACTTTGGGAGGCCAAGGCAGGTGGATCACTTGAGGTCAGGAGTTCGAGACCAGTTTGGCCAACATGGTGAAACCCTGTCTCTACTAAAAAAAACAAAAATTAGCCAGGTATGGTGGCACATGTCTGTAATCCCAGCTGCTAGGGAGGCTGAAGCAGGAGAATCGCTTGAACCTGGGAGGCAGAGTTTGCAGTGAGTCAAGATCATGCCACTGCACTCCAACCCAAGCGACAGAGTGAGACTCTGCCTCAAAGAAAAAATTAAGAACTTCCATTCATCAGAATACACCATTAAGACAGTTAAAACAAAAACAAATCACAGAGTGGGAGAAGATATTTGCAACACATCTATCTGACAAAGGACTCATACAATATATACAAAGAACTTCTATAAACAATAAGAAATGGGCAAGAAATTTTAATAGGCACTTTACAAAAGAAAATATCCAGGCCGGGCGTGGTGGCTCACACTTGTAATCCAAGCACTTTGGAGGCCAAGGCGGGTGGATCACCTGAGGTCGGGAGTTCAAGACCAGCCTGACCAACATGGTGAAACCCGTCATTGGAAAAAAAAAAAAAAAAGAAAAGAAAATATCCAAATAGCCAATAGGATAAGTTGTTTAACTTCATTAGTCATCAGGGGAATGCAAAATAAAATAATGAGATACTACTATGCAAACATACAACCATGAATTTAAGGTTAAAATTAAAAAGCTTGACAATACCAGGTGTTGATGAGGATGTGGAACATCTATAATCCTCATCACTGTTGGTCAGAAAGTTACTTAGTATTACTTAACAGTATTGCCGGGCGTGGTGGCTCAAGCCTGTAATCCCAGCACTTTGGGAGGCCGAGGTGGGTGGATCACCTGAGGTCAGGAGTTCAAGACCAGCCTGGCCAACATGGTGAAACCCCGTCTCTACTAAAAATACAAAAAATTAGCTGGGCATGGTGGCGCGTGCCTGTAATCCTAGCTACTCAGGAGGCTGAGGCAGGAGAATTGCCTGAACCCAGGAGGCGGAGGTTGCGGTGAGCCGAGGTCGCGCCATTGCACTCCAGCCTGGGTAACATGAGTGAAACTCCGTCTCAAAAAAAAAACAAAACAAAACAAAACAGTATCTACTACACCTGAAAGCCAAGAATTAAGAACTCATTCACACATCACTTCTTGGCCTTTTGACTAAGATCAAGTGTAGTATCTGTCCTTCATTTAGCAATACTCTCAACAGCCAGGAATCTGATTTTTGATGTATTTTAAACTACATTAAATATTGAGTCTGTTGCCTTTAAAAAAGAACAAACTTGGCTGGGTGTGGTGGCTCATGCCTGTAATCCCAGCACTTTGGGAGGCCGAGGCAGATGGATCACCTGAGGTCAGGAGTTCAAGACCAGCCCGGCCAACATGGCAAAACTCTGTCTCTACTAAAAATATATAAATTAGCTGGGCATGGTGGCACATGCATGTAATTCCAGCTACTTGGGAGGCTGAGACAGGAGAATTGCTTGAACCTGGGAGGTGGAGGTTGTGGTGAGCCGGGACTGTACCACTGCACTCCAGCCTGGGCAAGCAACAGAGTGAGACTCCATCTCAAAAAAAAAAAAAAGAACAAACTCATTCACACAGAATTTAAGTTCATGACTGCCCATAATATATATTTGAATCTAGACTCTGACCACAGTCTGGCATTTTGCAAACAATCAGGGATTACTCGGGAGTCTGCAACAGGGAGTGCCTCTGGCTCAATACAATCTGTCATTCCTGCCAGGATGATGCAAAGCTCTGCCCTGCTAGGGGTCACTACAGTCATCCCCTTCCCGTGAGAGCATCATGTGAGGAGGTAGGGTGGGTAATCTGAGTGCAGAGAGGTCAAATGAAGGCAGGTGGGCAAATCCGTTAATTCCCTCATCTCCTGCATCCGTCAACTCTTGTCAGTGTCTTGCCATCTATAAGACTCAAAAGGTTTATCCACTCCATTCCTGGAGCTGGTCTCCCTGCACATCAGGAGTTGGCTCTCTATGCTGCCTTTGTGATACAGGATCAGGCAGGTCCCACTGTAACCAGTAAATTATCTGCCCCATCAGCCAGTTCTTACAGGGGACCTTTGAGGTACAAAGGTGTTATAGGAGACACAGGAAAGTTCAGCAAGTTTTGGCATTCTCAGATTTATTATTCATATTTTCAGCTATCATCTGAATTTTGAGCTGTCCTACCAAGGGAGGGACACAGTTCTCCTGAGACTGTCTGTCCACTTAGCAGGTACAGGGCAGCCTTCTCTCCAACTTCCGCTGAGCAGCTGCATCGTAATAGGTGTTTTCTACTCAGTCCTACAGCTGGCTCCTAGGATACTTTAATAAGAGTTTGAGGATTTGGGGAATATAACTTTTTTTTTTTTTTTAAGACAGTCTCACTCTGTCACCCAGGTTAGAGTGCAGTGGTGAGATCTTCTCGGCTCACTGCAACGTCCACTTCCCAGGTTCAAGCAATTCTCCTGTCTCAGCTTCCTGAGCAGCTGGGATTATAGGCATGCACCACCAAGGCTGGCTAATTTTTGTATTTTTAGTAGAGACGGTCTCGAACTCCTGACTTCAGGTGATCCACCCGACTTAGCCTCTCAAAGTGCTGGATTGCAGGGGTGAGCCACCATGCCCAGCTTATATCGCTTAAGAATGGCAAGGGCTATAGTAAAAATACCATCTAGTTAGAAAATATTCTAAAATGAGGGTCACCTCACTAGGTACAAAATGAGAGGTACAGATCATTATGCAATACTATTCTCTAGAGGAAGGGGAGTGTTCTAGTCTTACGGTCATAGGAAAAGCTTCAGGAAATACATGGGACTTGACTTGACCCTGGAAGGTGAGAGGAAAGCCTGTGAGCAAGAGAGCAGAGGAACCTGCAGGCTGGAGTGAAGAAGTGACGAGCTGCTTGACTTAAGCAGATGGTCTGTGCCGGGAAGCAGTACGAAGTCAGATTGAAAGGGTAGACTGGGGTAGAGCTGGGGAGAGCTCTGAACTTCAGGCTGAGCGCTGACTCCATTCAGCAGGTGGTGGGCAAAGCCCAGAAGAGGCCTGAGGCGGTGGGGTGAGGTAGGGATGTCGGGATGTTAAGAAAGCCAAGCTGTGCGTACTTGGGGAAATTGTAAGCCAAGACCTCTCAAACGCTAGCCCATGAGGGGGTGCCCATTTGCCTGCATCTGGGCGTGGGATGGGGAGTGGGTTGGGTGAAGGTGGCAGCAATTGGTCTAAGTGGGATCCAGGCAATGACATTAGTATTGTTTTCAAAGGTCTTCATTATACTCTGTAAATGACTTTGTCCTTGCCTAGAGCTTCAACTACCTGCCAATGATTCACAAATTATCCAGTTCTGAGATCAAACTCATAAACACAAATGCTTACAACATGTCTCCCTCAAGACCTCTCAAACTCAACGTATCAAAGCAAACGGATTTTCCCCTTCCCCAAACTGCTCCTCATCCCCAGCATTCCTTGTCTCAAGGAATGGTGACATTGAGCCAGGTGCACAAGTATTCATCTCTGATGCTTTCCTGTCCTTTGGCATCACCATCTCAAATCTCCTGCCAAGTTTTATCTCCTCAATCTCTGGAATCCAGCCATTTCATGTGACCTCCGCTGCTACCATGGAATCCAAGCCCCCATTCTCTCTCACCTGGACAACTCATCTCCATGGATCCTCACATGCTTTATTATTATAATTCTGTTCCACACACTGAGGCAAGAATGGTCATTTCAAAACTCAAAACTAAGCTACTCCTGGCCAGGCACTGTGGCTCATGCCTGTAGTCCCAGCACTTTGGGAGGCAGAGGTGGGAGGATTGCTGGAGCCCAGGAGTTCAAGACTTGCCTGGCCAACATGGCGAAACCCCATCTGTATTAAAAATACAAAAACTAGCTGGGCCTGGTGGTGCATGCCTGTAGTCCCAGATACTTGGGAAGCTAAGGTGGGAGAACTGCTTGAACCTGAGAGATGAAGGTTGCAGTGAGCCGAGATCACACCACTGCACTCCAGCCTGGATGACAGAGAGAGACTCTGTCTCAAGAAGAAAGATAAAAAGGCTGTTCATTTTTCAGAGGTCAGTTGAAACATCACTTCCTCAAAAAAGCTTTCCCTGACCCTCAAACTTGGTTAGGTCTACCTCGCACAGTGGACTTTACCATTTTTGTTTTGTTTTGCTTTTGTTTTTGGGACAAGAGTGTTGCTCTGTCACCCAGGCTAGAGTACAGTGCTGCGATCTCGGCTCACTGCAACCTCCAGCTCCCAAGTTCAAGAAGTTCTCCTTCCTCAGCCTCCCAAGTAGCTGGGATTACAGGCGTGCACCACCTCACCTGGCTAATTTTTGTATTTTTAGTAGAGATGGGGTTTCACCATCTTAGCCAGGCTGGTCTCAAACTCCTGAGCTGGTGATCCACCCACCCCGGCCTCCCAAAGTGCTGGAATTACAGGTGTGAGCCACCACACCTGGCTTTTTTTTTTTTTTACTGTGACCCATAGTATACTTTATTTCCTAGCATACACATATGTAAACTGAATGATTCTTACCCTTACTATATGATACATATTTTCTATTATTTCAATTAAATGTGTCACAGAAACTTTTGAAGAAAAATCCTAATTCATAATCTCAGAACCATGTCTTTCAAAGCACTCAGCATATTTTTTATGATTTTGGGGTTAATATCTACCTTCCTCATTACCTGTATTCTCTGTGAGGTTAGGGAGTATTTGGTATTTTGCTTAGCCTTAATAGGTACTTAATAAACATTTGGAATGAAACATAAATTGCTTGATAAGTACTTTTCCTTGTAGCACTTATGACAATTGTCTCTAATGACTCTAATTACCTGTTATAATCACTAAGCTTCTTCACTCTAAACTCAAACTCCAGGAGGTCAGGAATCCTGTCTGTTCACCCCTTCTTGTATCCCTAGCACCTAACCACATTACCTGGAAAATGGTAAATAAAAAATCATTTCCCAAAGAACACAATTTAAATTATGGTACCCAGACTGGCCAGCATGAGTCAACAAAGCGGAGGAAAAGTGTCCACTGTTCTGCATATTTACGCACTCTAACACCACTTGCCTCAGAGACCTCAATCTTTACTTCGGAAACTAAGAAAAACCAAATTTATTCCAAAAGGCAAATGAACTCTGCATTGGAAACATGCTCTTCATGTGTGGCCAGATATGGCAAGCCAGGACTACTATGCAGATTCACAAAAAGATAAACAGCTCATCATATGGAAATAGGTTATAGGCTCTAAGCATTAAAAAAAAAAAAAATCTGGGACAAATAGGTGACAAAAAACAAATTTAGCTGATAATGTCTCATTTAATCACTATTCCATAAATCATTACTATTTCGGAGCGTTCCCATTCCCTTCACATGTTGCATATTATACTTATTTAAATAGAGTAAGATATACTTTGTACTTACCTTGTAATTACCAGGACAGCGTCCCTGCAGACAAAGCGTGTATAAATGAATAGCTGCAACAGATGGTATAAGCCTAAGCTTCTTGTTACAAATGTCACATGGGCACAGGAGCATGAATGGATTTAGAGCGATTAAGTTGGTTGGCTTGTAGCAGCAAATTCTTTGACATCATAAACTCAGCCACTTGGGCTAAATACCCTTAGTATTTAAGAACTAATCTCTTTCTCTCATAGCTTTCTAATCTTCTCTGTATCTACTGAATCTATTAAAAACAAAATGCTTCCATAGAGTTTTTCTTTTTAAAAGTATTCCGGGTAATAATTTAAAAATGACAGAATGAAACTATCACTATTTGTTTTTTTTAAGAGATGAGGTTTCACCATGTTGGCCAGGAATGTCTCAACCTCCTGACCTGGTGATCCGCCCGTCTCAGCCTCCCAAAGTGCTGGGATTACAGGCGTGAGCCACCGCGCCCGGCCTGCAACTATCACAACTTTTGACTCCCCTCCCCATGAATGAATGAATCTAGATCTTATCAGTGGCCGCTAACATCACAAAAAGAGCCAAGACATTAGTGACTCCTGAATGGAAGTATACATTATGTCTGTGAAGTATTCCTTTCAGAAAATTCCAAACCAAACGTGATCAAGCCTCTCGATCAGCACTATCCAATAGAAATATGCACTCCACATATGTAATTGCACATCTCAACTCAAATCACATTTCAAGTGCTCAAAAGCTGAATGTGGCTACTATATTGGACAGTACAGTTCTGTTTATTCAATTACAGGATATACAAGAACAGAGGGACATGGCATTACAAGGATGCAACCAACAGTGTGTGGATTGTATTTAGATCCTAATCTGAACGAAACACAAAACACATTTATGAGAGGGCAATTTGAACAATCACTGAGTATTTGTGATATTAAGGAGTTATTATTCATTTATTTAGATGTGATAATGGTCCTGTGGTTAGTTTTTTTTTTTTTTAATCACTTAAAGCTATAGACTGAAATATTTATGAAGTAATTTGATGCCTGAGGTTTGCTTCAAAATAACCCAGGGTGAGTGGAGGATGTATAGATGAAAAAAGATTGGCCATGAACTGATAATGATATGAAGCTGATGGGTATATGGGAAAAAAAAAATCATTGTACTATTTTCTGTACTTCTGAATGTATTTGAAATTTTCCAAGTTAAAAAAAAAAGACAGACTGTGGTATAAGATTACAGTAACAGCGCTCATATTCTTGAAAGTATAATTCATTAGATACTACTATGATTCTCTCTAAACCTGAAAGAACCGGTGGCTACTGCCACCACCACTAACACACAGGTAATAAACCAGGAAAATCTTACAAATAAAAACCAAACAACAAAGTAATGCTTTCTTTTTTGGTTTTATTTATTTTTGAGATGGAGTCTTGCTCTGTCGCCCAGGCTAGAGTGCAATAGCGTGATCTCAGCTCACTGTAACCTCCGCCTCCTGGCTTCAAGCTATTCTCCTGCTTCGGTCTCCCAAGTAGCTGGGATTACAGGTGCCCACCACCACGCCTGGCTAATTTTTGTTATTTTTAGTAGAGACGGGGTTTTGCCATGTTGGCGAGGCTGGTCTCGAACTCCTGACCTCAGGTGATCCTCCCACCTCAGCCTCCCAAAGGGCTGGGATTATAGGCATGAGCCACAGTACCCAGCCTGCTCACTCGCTTTATTAAAACCTTGCAAGGGCCGAAGGAAAAAGGGATTTTTTTTTTTCTCCACCTGTGGCGGCAGATTTCCTGCCCTCACGGCAGATGTCTTAGTGGCAAGGCTGTCCAGACACCAAACACACATAGCATAAATCGCCTATTCCTACTCTTCCTACATCTCATCAGAGAGCAAATGGTGGAGATTTCTAACAAAAAGGCACAGAGGATTGTGGGGTTCTATGAGACTAAGCATACCAGATTTTAAGATTTATAGGATTACACACACATTTTGGAGACAAGTGGCCCTCATTACCTAACCGGGAACTCTCTATAATGTATAATGTATAAATTAATGCAAACTAAACAACAGAAAAGGGACAAAGGCATTAGTATTTGCATGCAAAATCTTCCAACTACAGTACATAACATCATTTCCAAAACTGACGGTATCCTTGCCTATCCAGACTAGGATTTTGCAGATAAAGTTTGGCTTTTAAGATTCACATTCCCATAACAAATGCCTGCTTAACAAATTTGAATGAAAATATGTTTCATCAATGTGAAAGTGTGTGTTAAGTGATTTAGAAGGCAACAAATTGGCAGCAAAAGCACAAACTAAAAAATAAAAATGTTTTTTATTTAGTTTTTTGAAAATATAAATAACAAAATTGGCAAAAAACCAAAACAGAACCAAAAAAATGATGTTTATATGAGTGATCATCTCCAAGCATAACATTTATTAATGAATATAAAAAATAAGTTTTATTATTTTTGGTTTTCTCCCGGATTTGACTACATGGATAGTTTTAGAAGCTGGAGTTCCTAAGATAATTCCATAGCTACAGTGGCTCCTATAATGTGACGGAGTGAGGTTAAGGTCCCACTCCCATCAGGGAAACATCCTTGGTGATTCTGAACTAATAGGTGCTTTCATTAGGATCCTTCTAACATGGAAAAAATACAGCCATCGTCCATTAAAACACAATCCAATTTGGGTACTCTTAAGGTTTTCTAAGTTCTCCACATGAAAATAAAACTAGGCCACCGTCTTATCTGGCAACTCAGCCTACAGCCATTGCCATCTTCCTAACTAGCAGCCTCCCAAGCTGCACACAAACTGGGATTAACAAAACCGAAGGTAACATGTTTTTGACCTTTCCTCCTAGAAGTCAAAGGGCTCTTCAGGTAGAAAAGGTCAGGAGGTTTTGCATCAAGCTTGCCTTCACACGCACTATTAGTGGAAGGGTTGTGCAATCGACCCATCGCACACCTGTATTGAGTGTTTGAGTGTACTTACCCATCACCACACCACAAGGAAGTTAGAGTAAATTAACAAGTCACTCTAGACCAAGCCCCTCAAAACAGAGGCAAATCTGGTGAACCAAGGTCATTCACTGCGTGTGGTAATAACCTCAGTTCACCTAAGTCCTTTCCTGAAGAACCACATTAATCTCCTGATTCAAGAGGCACCTCTGGCCAGCACAGAGCACAGAAGGAAAAGCATAACTTCAGGGTAGGGGAACGCCACATGGAATTTAGAAGTTGCAGTTTAGTCTACAGCAAAAGATGGCAGCATCACTAATATTTAGAGCTGGAAAGAGCGTTGGCTGGACCACACTCCTGGAGCATCTTTACTAATGCAGCTTAACAGCAGTTGCCCAGATGTCGTTGCTGGGGAGCGGGGGAAGGACCCATCCTTGGGGAATGAAGTTGCCTTTGGGATGATCAGATGGCACCAGGTACTGATCCCAATCATGCCTTAATAGGAACATTACAGAACAACTGTTTATTTCTGTTTTATTTCAGATAAGATGTTCAGCAACTGAATATTCTATTTCTAAGACTTAGCTTTCAAATGACTGATATACTAACTTACTACAGAACTTGATTTCTAGGCATCAAGAAAATGACTATATTTCTTAAATGTACACATAAAAGGAAGAAAAAATCTGAAGAACTTATAACCTATGGATAAACAAATAATAAAGTCAATCCTCATTATTTGCAGACTGGGTATTTGCGTATGTGCTTACTAACTATAATTTATTTTGTAACCCCCAAATCAATCACTTGTGGCCCTTTCATGGATACTAGTAGACACACACAGTGGCAAAAAAAATCGGAGTCATGAAAATGCAGTTACCAGCTGAGGTCAAAGAAGGCAATAATTACTCTGCCTTTTTTTCAGTTCCTATTAATATAAACGTGTTCTTTTCTCTATTTAGTGCCACATTTTCCCCAATTTTGCACTTTTTACTGACGACTTTGCTGTTTAAAATGGCTCTAAGTGTAGTGTTCCTAAGTGCAAGAAGACTGTGATATGCTTTATGAAGAAAATGTGTTAGGTAAGCTTCATTTAGGCATGAGGTATAGTACAATTAGCTGTGAGTTCAATGTTAGTAAATCAACAACATATATTAAATAAGGTGTCTTTAACAGAAACATACATACAACAAAGTGTTGACAAAAACATTGTGACCAGAGGCTCACAGGAATCTACCTGTGTTTCCTTTAGGAGTGATGTTCAGTGTTCTGAAATCAGTGTTTGCAGTGAATTTAGAGAATATAGCTGTCATGAATAATGAGAATTGGCTGTACTTACGTTTAAAGCTAAAATTGTACATTAGCAAAAAATAAACTTTTCCAGAATATAAACTTGATATGCTAAAGAGCATTCTTTCATAAGAATCACAAACAGCTGAGGTTTTGGAAGGGACATTAGAGATCATTTAGTTCAGTGACTTTCTAACCACACTTTGAAGACCCCTATACCCCAAGCAGATGTTTGGGGAAATCTAGAAACAACAAATTGCTTCTAGGCAACAACAGATTTATACTGCCTCAAGAATCCATTCATTCCATTTATCTCACATATTGTTTCCTCAAAAGACTACGTTTTGGAAGTGTGCTGCTGCTCAAGTTTGAAGGCCACAGTCTAGTCCACTGTCTTCATATTATAGGTGAGGAAAGAGAGACCCAGAGAGCTGAAAACTTTGCCCAGCTCCTTAAGAACTGCAGATTCAGATGAGCCTCCTTGTTCCCAAATTTCTGGGCTTTGACCTTTACATAAGCTCAGAAGTCAGCATGGGTCTTAAACCATCTCCACAGGCAAGTACACAGTGGAGGGTTTCTTCTTCCTGGGTCTGGTTAGCACCACAAGAGAATTCGGAAAAGGAAACCAATGCTTTAAATCAATATAACAGCTATAACATCTATAACATGGGATAATACAAAGGGCAAGTCACAACCTGAGTTTGTTTCTTCACCTATAAAAATAGGGACTTCAACTTCTCAAGGATTCATGAGTTCTAAACAAGATGTATGCAGCATCCTTGAAACATGGAAACATTACAAACCCATAATGTTTTTTTAAGTTTCATCAGGAGCTAAAAAAAAAAAAAGACAGTAATAGACCCCAACAATGTAAGCACTTTATCAAGTGCTTCCTGCTACCTAAGGGAAAGACAACACGGAGAGTCTGCCCCTCTGACCTGATCTGGATGAGCGCTGGCAGGGAGTGCTCAGCTTGGAGGTAATACTGTCGGAAAGGCTCCAAGAGATGAGCAAGTGGGAACTCGTCTGAAAGAGAAAAGCACAATACCATGTTATCATGCTTGATATCCACAGTGTATTTCTCAAGGCAAGGTGACTGAAACTATGATTATGACAGTAGGAGCAAATGGGTTTCATCTGTATGCATGAGTCCTGTGATACAGAACTGCAAATCTGGAAGGTGTCATTTGTTGCCTACCTCTTAGCTTAAGTTGAGATCACCCATGATGAGAAGAGCTATCAATCTAGCATGTTCATTTTCTCCACTGGTTACAGACCAACATACCTGGATCCCCAAACAACTTGGACTCAATTTCACGTTTCTGAAGTAAAATTTTCTCTTTTTCTTTTCTTTGTTTTTTTTCTAATTCTCTTTTCCTCTCTTCCTCTTGTTCTCCTTCCAGCATAACCCTGAGGGCTCTCTCTTCAGCTTCATACAGTTCAGAGCGCTTTTTAATGAGTTTTCTCAGTCGCTGAAGATGATGCTCAAAAGTCTCATCTGCTGAGGCTGGAGGACAGACCCCTGGGCGGAAAGAACGAAATGGCATTTTATTTATTTATTTATTTTTAAGACAAGACCTCACTCTATCACCCAGGCTGGAGTACAGTAGTACAATCACAGCTCACTGCAACTTCAAACTCCTGGGCTCAAGTGATCTCCCGCCTTGGCTTCTGAGTAGCTAGGACCGCAGGTGTGCACCACCATGCCTGGCTTGGAGACAGGGTCTCACTCTGTTGCCCAGGATGGCGTGCGGTAGCATGCATGACTCACTGCAGCCTTGACCTACTGGGCCCAAGATATCCTCCCACCTCAGTCTCCCAAGTAGCTGGGACCACAGGTGTGTGCCACCTCATCTGGCCAATTTTTTTTTATTTTTGTAGAGACAGGGTCTCCCTATATTTCTCAGGCTGGTCTTGAACTCGTGATCAAGGAATCCTCCTGCCTTGGCCTCCCAAAGGGCTAGGATTACAGGCCTGTAATCCTGTGCCTGACCCTACCTATGCCTGACCTACGTGGCTAATTTTTACTGTGCCTGACCCTACCTGGCTAATTTTTAAATTTTTTGTATGGGGTCTTGCTATGTTGTCCAGGCTAATCTCCAACTCTTGGCCTCAAGCAATCCTATCACCTTGGCCTCCCAAACTGAGCCACTGCATCCAGCCCAAAAGGCCTTTTACACACGTTTTCTTCAATAATTTGTGTTCTAATGAACAGGTTCAAAGTCCTATCTATTGTATGTATTGGTTGGAATTTGGAAATTTTATCCAATCTTTAAGGCTCAATTTGATGTTTCTGAGTATTCAATTACTCTGACCCTCCCCTTCATTTCTCAACTCCTCCCTCTGGATCACAACACTTAACCTCTGACTTCATTTATTTCTAATGGTTTTGATCCTTCACTTGAAAGAGTGAGCTCACTAAAGGGAGGAACTTGTCTTAACTTCATTGTGAAATTTCCTCAGCATCAACTCCCAGACCTAAGTAATAAACAATTCTCCCTGTGACGGAATGTGAATTTTGGGAGTGCACACTTGGATGGTGAGGAAGATACACTTAAACCAACCACACTAACCTTGCAGTCTCCTGTTTTGGTTTGCCCGCATCTAGCACTGAAAGCCCCATGTCCCAGTAAAACCAGAATGGTTATCATCCTGATTCAACTATGAGGTCAGCTAACAGTACAGCCAACATATCTAAAGTCACAGCTGGCAAAAGACTGGTTATTAGATGATATCAAATAATTATTGCTAATTTTCTTGGTGTGACAATGGTATCATAGTTGATAATGAGTGTGTATTCTATTTTTGTGCATGTGTGAAATTTTTCATAAAGTTTCATGAGAAAAAAGATTTAATGAATACTTGAGTGGACTGCAATTGTGCACTCACTACCACAATGGCCCTGCAGTACAAAAGCTGCTAAATGAATCAATGTAGAGTGATGTGCATATGATCTATCCTGTCAGTCCTTGAAAATTTTAAAGGAAAACATATTACCCAAGCATTTTAGCAATACCATGTACAGGGCCAGGCATGGTAGCTCACGCCTGTAAACCTAACACTTTGGGAGGCAGAAGCAGGCGGACTGCCTGAGCTCAGGAGTTCAAGACCATCCTGGCCAGCATGGTAAAACCCCGTATCCACTAAAAATACAAAAATTTACCAGGCATGGTGGCGTGTGCCTGTAGTCCCAGCTACCTGGGAGGCTTAGGCAAGAGAATCACTTGAACTGAGAAGGTTCAGGCTGCAGTGAGCCAAGATCATGCCACTGGACTCTGGCTTGGGCAACAGAGCGAGACTCAGTCTCCAAACAAATAAAAAGAAAGAATGCCAGATTCAAGAAAGAAAGAAAAAAAATCCTAATCTCATTACCATAATCAACCACTTTATACTTTCCCATGTTCTCTTCAGGTCTTTTTGTCCACGTGTTAGCAACTTCATGCAGTTCAACGTTATATGTATGTAATTTCCACTTCTCCCTGTTGACTTTTACATTCTTCTCCAATCTTCATAGTTATTTAATGGCTGTATCCTATTTCATCAAATCAATGCACCAGAATATACTTTACAAGTTCCCTACCCCTGGACATTTAAGCTCTTCCAAATGTCTTGTTATTGTACAGTGATACAATGAACATTCTTGGGCATGTTACTTTTTTCCTTCCTGTGGATTTCAAATTCTCAAGAGTGAAAATCCTGGTGAATACTTTCAAGACTAACAAGATGTTTTATAAACTGCTTCCTAAAAAAACTATACATTTGCTCAGTTACCTAACACTTGACACAGAGAAGATACTTCTTCAATGAATGAATGATTTTCAACAGGGTTTGTTTGTTGTTCATTCTGAGATGGAGTCTTGCTCTGTTGCCAGGCTGGATTGCAGTGGCACCTTGGCTCACTGCAACCTCCGACTCCATGGTTCCAGCGACTCCCCTGCCTCAGCCTCTCGGGTAGCTAGGATTACAGGCACGCACCACCATGCCCAGCTAATTTTTGTATTTTTAGTAGAGACAGGGTTTCACTATGTTGGCCAGGATGGTCTCGATCTCCTGACATTGTGATCTGCCCACATCGGCTTCCCAAAGGGCTGGGATTACAGGAGTGAGCCACCATGCCCGGCCCTTCAATAGGGTTTTAACAATTTTTACTGCAACTTGCGATATATAATAGTGCCAGCTTTGAGCACTATATTTTTGGTTTGGGCTGATAAATGGCATAAAACAATGGTTTCTCAAAGTGAGCAGTTGCTTCTTGTAAGTTGTAATTTAGAGGTAGGATTCTTTCCTCCTTCAGCCACTACAGCTAAGTGGTTATGGAACTCACTCTCAAGGCTAACACTTCTCCAGATGATTCTCTCATAACTGCTTTGCTTCAACCGGTTTCCATTCACTCATTCTCAAGTACAGAAACTCTACAACTCAAAAATTCATCTTCTACTAAATTGCCAGGCCAATATTTTTCAAGTATACACAAAATTCTTATACACTGACAAATTTAAGCTGTCACTCTGTTTTGTAATAATTCAATGGTTTTGTTTCATTTCTTTACAGGCAGTAAATATTTTAGATTTTATAAGCCATACAGTCGCTGTCGCAACTAAAATCTGTGTATGGCGAAAATACACAGACACTCCATCATCCTACAATAGCCCAAAGACCCCATGAAGAGATGTGGACTGCTCCCATCTTGGGCTTCTGGACCTGGGCCACCTACCCACATCTCTCTCAGCCCCTCATTGTTCACTCCCTGGTCAACATAACATATTCCCTCAGAAATGGCAGTCCTGGGCCAGGCATGGTGGCTCATGGTTGTAATCCCAGCACTTTGGGAGGCTGAGGTGGGCGGATCACCTGAGGTCAGGAGTTTGAGACCAGCCTGACAAACATGGTGAAACCTCATCTCTACTAAAAACAAAACAAAACAAAAATTAGCCAGGCATGGTGGTGCATGCCTGTAATCCCAGCTACCCTGGAGACTGAGGCAGGAGAATCGCTTGAACCCAGGAGGGCGGAGGCTGCAGTGAGCCGAGATTGCACCACTGCACTCCAACCTGGACAACAAGAGTGAAACTCCATCTCAAAAAAAAAAAAAAGGAAACGACACTTCTCACCCAGTCTTCCTGTTGACCCCATGCTGGCACCATGTAGTTTCCCTCCACATCTACCACTCACTCCCCTAGTCCTGCAGCTCCTAGACACACAATGCCTTTGCCTCTATTCCCCTTTAGCCACATGCTTGCAGTCTTGTTCAGTCTTTGGACCTTGGCATTAGCAGAAAAACTTTCTGCCTCTTAAGTCTTAAACTTAATTATTCTCTTCTAGGACTACAACTTTCTCCCTTATAGTACTCTTAGTTCCTTCTCCCCAGAGACTCATTCGGTAGCTTCATCAAAATCTTCAGACCTGATGTAAAAGATTCTATCCTCCTGCCACTCCTTCACCACAAAACTCACGGTCATCCCACAAAGCAAAACCCCAACAACCCCATGCTCTGTGCTTACTTGCCAGCTAGAGTATTCCTGGAAGAGGTCATCTGATTGTGTGATCTGTTGCCAATATACACCAGCTGGACCCATAGCTCTCCTTAAGCCCCACTTCTCTACTGACACTCAGCAAACCATTTACCGTTTCCCAGAGAAAACAAGCCAGCAGGCAAGAAATCCCTCATATCTGTCCCCACTTGCATTCATCTGCATCACTACCCTTCTTCACCTCCTTCATTTTCCTGCTTGTGTAAGATGGGTCCTTCTCCACTTAAGTTAATCCCTCTACCTGGGATCTGAATCGACCTACCTTCCATGGAATCTTGAGCCATCGACTATTCTTCCTGCTTCTCTTTGACCCTTTCCCTTCTACTCACTCCTTCTCTCAGCAATTTTAAACATGCTTAAGTTTTCTCCATGACCCAAAGGCACACACACCCCTCACCATCACCACGACAACACACATTGCCAGGTACTGATCTTGCTCTCTCCTTTTCTTCACAAGCAATCTTTTAACAAGTTGAATTTCCTGTTTGCTTTTCTTATCTCCTATTCATTCTCTAACCTATTGTAGTCTGGCTTCTACCCCTACCAATCCACTGAAATGCCTCTGGCATAGGTCACTAATGACCGGTTGGATACTAATTCCCATGGATGTTTCTTATTTCTTGATAATAAAAATAATAATAACATAATACATGTACATAGCATTTACTGTGTGCCAGGACTGTTTTAAGTATTTTACACAAATTTATCAATTTAATCTTCACAACACCCCATGGGTAGGTACTATCATTACTCCCTCTTTGCATATGAGGAAATCAAGGTTCAGAGAAGCTTAAGGAACCTGTCCAAGTGTATTAGTCCATTCTCATGCTGCCAATAAAGATATATCTGAGACTGGGTAATTTATAAAAGGAAGAGGTTTAATCGACTTACAGCTCCACATGGCTGGGGAAGCTTCACTATCATGACAGAAGGTGAAGAAGGAACAGTCACATCTCACATGGCAACAGGCAAAGAGTGTGTGTACAAGGGAACTCCCCTATATAAATCTATTAGGTCTTGTAAGACTTACTCATGATCACAAGAACATCATGTGAAAGACCTGTCCCCATGATTCAATTACCTCCCACCAGGTCTCTCCAAGACATATGAGAATTACAGGAGCTACAATTCAAGATGAGATTTGGGTGGGGACACAGCCAAACCATATCACCAAGATTACACAATCTCTCTAAGCACTTGCCACTTTCTAGAAGGAACAGGGAGTCTACCTTTCCCTCCCATCTCTCTGACCTCTCTTAAGTCCCTTTTTTGCTCTTCTCATTTTCTATCTTGATTTTGACATTCCTTAGGATTTTGGTTTTTGGCCCTCACCTCATGCTATACAATCTCCTTACGGTCATTCTGACTCATGGCTACATGCTAATGAACTCTTGTCCAGGATGTACGACACACCTCAAACTCAACAGGTCCCCAGCTGAATTTCTCAACCCAAACCTGTTCTTCCTCCTTTGTTTTCCTTCTCAGTTAGAATGGTATCCACCAGGCACAGTGGCTCACACCTATAATCCTAGAACTTTGGGAGGGGCCAAGGTGGGAGAATCACTTGAGCCCAGGAGTTCCAGACCAGCTTGGGCAACATGGCAAAACCCCATCTACACAAAAAATTCAAAAATTAGCCAAGTGTGGTTGTATGCACTTGTAGTCCCCGCTACTCAGGAGGCTTAGGTGGGAGGATTGCTTGTGTCTGGGAGTATGAGGCTGCAGTGACCTATGATCGCACCACTGCACTTCAGCCTGGGGACATTGCAAGACCCTACCTTTAAAAAAAAAATGAAAAAAAAAAAGCTATCTTCACTTATTCAACAGATGAGGCTAGAACTGGGAAGTCATTTCATTTTTTTCCCTTTAGTTCCTGTACTCTGAGTTCCCTAAGTCATTTATTTATATGTACATGGGTCTATACACATACACTTTTATTCATTATCTCTCAATTCTCTGACTTTTCTCCTACACACTGACTCTCAGCTCACGCTTTCATACTATCTGTGCCCAATAGCCTTACCAGTCTCTATGCCCTTCTCTCTCTCTCCTGGATGCTCCAAAACTTTCTCTGCTCTACTAGCACTGATCTTTGCCATTATTTAATCTAAAAACTTTCAGTGGTTCCCCACAGCTTTAAGTGAGCACTCTAGCGTGGCCCATATGACCATGCTACATGGTCTTCTTTGCAACATGGTCCTGCTTAAACTATTCAGTCTCATCATTCAGCACTCACTTGGAGGTGCACACATCTTGAAGAGGGAGTTAGCTGCTCATTCTAAGTACACATGCAACCAGCTGCTACTTACCAAATCATTTTACAATTCAAGTCTGTTAATACTACAAAGTTTGTTTATTTCTATAGATCATGATTTTCCTAAAATTTCCTCCTCCTTATGAACCGAAGTGAGGAAGGTTAATATTGGGAAATGCTGGTGAATTCGCCTGGTAGAAGTTTACTGAGTACTTACCTCACGGAGAATATGAGGTGGAGGAATATTAAATAATAGCTCTCAGATTTTGCTTTCTAGTGAAAAAGTGAGAAGGGTAGACACAGCAGATGCTAACTTCCCTCTGATTTATAAGTGCCCTGAGATTACCACAATGGAGACATCTGTTTCTGAGGTCTGACTGTGAATTAGCCACTCTGAAGGCTGGTATGCAGAATCCAATCACTTAGCTAGCAGATGAGCCTGGCTGAATAGAAAATGGTCCTATTCCAACACAACTTTCTTAAGAGTCTAAAAGAATCCCTGTTCTTCCTCCTTTGTTTTACTTCTTAGTTAGAATGCTATATTTTAAACAACACAGGGGAAATCATTTGCTAGAGTGGCATTTGCTAATTTGTACACTCTCAAATATCTCTGGTGAATACCAAAAGCCTACAATCTACTAAATAAATCAGCATGTGGTCCAAAGCAGGTGCAAGTGAGAAGCAACAGGAGGTTACCTCAGCCCAGATCAGGGAAGGATGAAAGATGTTGCATATGTATTTGGTTTTAAATACTGAGATCCTAAAATGGTGAAGATGGGACTGAGGGCCCTCCAGATCAATAGAATAACAACAGCTAAGATCCAGACAGGCAAATGGAAAACACAACTGGGTAACTTCTAGAAAGCCAGCATGGATGGAACAAATCTCTGTGGAGAAGCTTGAACTGTCTAGCTACGGTGTCTGGTGCTTCCTCCAGAAGCAAGAAGAGACTGGGGACATGCAGGGAAGATGGGGAAATCCACACAGTCTGCAATCCCTGCCCTGTCCTACCATTCATACCTCCTCAAATAGAAATAATTCAGGTTTGAAATATACCTGAAAAAGCATGCCAAGTTTTCAACACTTTCTGGAGCACCAAGTAAGGGTGAAAAGCTTTCACCTTGGCACAAGGCAAAGTTGACTAGCCAGACAAGCCCACTCAGAAGAGTGTGGTGAGAAATGCCTAGAGTAGAAATGATGAGTCAAGGTGAAGACAGTGCAAAGAGTTCCCACACTTGCCTCTCTTTTCAGTCTGGGCTACCAAAGGCTAAACATCTTCTGAGGCTTCCTGCTTCAGAAATTCTGACCTACTGCTGACAACCCCAGTTACCCTACAAGGTGAAAATCATGAAGTTTCAAGTATTTTTCCCTCAATAATATTTGGGGTGGGGGGCACTAGAGTAAAGAAGGGGAAGGGAACAAGGGAAGAAATGAAAAGCCACAGTTACCTTTCCTTGCTGCAGCCTCTTTCCTCAGTTTCCTCAACTTCTCCAAAGCCCGAAGAATGTCCACCATTCTTTTAGTATCTGCTTGTTTTTTCCTCACTTCAGATAGTACGCCATCAGCGGCTGCTTTGAGTTCCTGCTCCTGGAGGAGAAACAAAGCCCATGAGACCTTGTAATAGGAACAAACTTACAGCAGAGAATAGCTCCCCAGTGGTTAGATTTCAAAGGATCAGACAGTCTCCAGGTTAAGAGAGACTCTATCGAATCTACATCCCAAGTTCCTAGGCCTTACACAACTCCCCTCTAGCTAAGAGGTTACGCCCCTCCACCGATGGTACAACCTTCATCTTAAAGGAGAACCTCTCCTCTCTGTACCTTCTACATAGCACTGGTTTTGTTTCTTCCTTAGTGTTTCTCAAAGTGTAGTGCAGGGAGCATATGTCCAACTTATCTTGTTAAGCTGAGACACTTGTTGGAAATGCAGACTCCTAGACCTGAAAATTCAGATTCCCAGGGAGGATAAAGAATGTGGTTGGAGGCCGGGCGCGGTGGCTCACGCCTGTAATCCCAGCACTTTGGGACGCCGAGGCGGGTGGATCACGAGGTCAAGAGATCAAGACCATCCTGGTCAACATGGTGAAACCCCGTCTCTACTAAAAATACAAAACATTAGCTGGGTATGGTGGCGCGTGCCTGTAATCCCAGCTACTCAGGAGGCTGAGGCAGGAGAATTGCCTGAACCCAGGAGGTGGAGGTTGTGGTGAGCCGAGGTCGCGCCACTGCACTCCACCCTGGGTAACAAGAGTGAAACTCCGTTCCCGCTCCCCCCCGCCAAAAAAAAAAAAAAAAAAAAAGAATGTGGTTGGAAAGGCTGAGATCTCTACAAAGGTCTCTTAATGACAACCTATGTTGGTGCTCCACTGCTCTAAAGTCCCAAGGATCTCTTCCACATGACAGCCTTTTAAATATCAAAGATGACTATCTTCCTCTTGACTTGGTTCACATATAGACTAAATAACCCCAGTTCCACAAACCACTCCTCATAAGACTCTGACTGCAATATCCTCACCATGGAAACTAGGCATGATGGCATGTGTCCCTAGCTATTCCTACTCAGGTTAAGGCAGGAGGATCACTTTGAGCCCAGGAGTTCAAAGCTGCAGTGACCTATGGCAAACCCACTGCACTCCAGCCTAGACAACGGAGTGAAGCTTTGTCTCTTTTTTTTTTTTTTTTTTTGGAGACAGGGTCTCATTCTGTTGCCCAGGCTGGAATGCAGTGGTGTGAATCACAGCCATCACCATGCCCAGTTAACGTTTGTTTTTTGTAGAGACGAGATTTCACCATGTTGCCCAGGCTGGTCTTGAACTCCTGGGCTCTGTAATCTGCCTGCCTCAGCCTCCCAAAATGCTGGGATTATAGACGTGAACCACTGAGCCCACCCCCAACCCTGTCTTTAAAAAAAAAAAAAAAAAAAAAATCCCACCATGGGTGGTAGAGAGAATCATCTTGCCTAAAGCACTCTCCCCCATCTGTCAAATAAGTGCCTGCAATTCTGCCATTACAGCCCACAGCAAGCTGTTCCACTTCCCCATTTAGATTACTGTCCCCCTGGAACTGCACCCATTACCTTCACCTGGTTGGCTTTTCAAGACTCAGCTTATGTGTCACTATATCATCTGGGAAGCATTCCCCTAGTGAATTAGATGTCCCTTCTTTGGGCTTTTATAGCACCTACAGCAGAAATCCTAATACAAACTACACTATACTGACATGATCTCTCACAGATATCTAAGCCAGAGGTCCCCAAACCATGGGCCATGGACGTTTGCCAGTCCATGGCCCGTTAGGAACCAGACCACAAAGCACAAGGTGAGTGGCAGGTGAGCAAGTGAAGCTTCATCTGTATTTACAGCCACTCCCCATTTGCTTGCATTACCACCTGAGCTCTACCTCCTGTCAGATCAGCAACAGCAGCATTAGATTCTCATAGGAGCACAAACCCTATTGTGAACTGTGCATGGGAAGGATCTAGGTTGGGGGCTCCTTACAGAATCTAAAGCCTAATGATCTGTGACTGTCTCCTATCACCCCCAGATGGAACTATTGCAGAAAAACAAGCTCAGGGCTCCCACTGATTCTACATTATGGTGAGTTGTCTAATTACTTCATTATGTATTACAACATAATAACAGAAATAATGAGGAGGATAGGGAACCCCATAGGCACTCAAAAGTAATGAAAATGCCTTAGACAGTGAGGTGCGGTGGCTCACACATGTAATCCCAGCACTTTGGGAGGCTGAGGCAGGTAGATCACCTGAGGTCAGGAGTTCAAGACCAGCCTGACCAACATGGAGAAAGCATGTCTCTACTAAATCTACAAAATTAGCCGGGCGTGACAGTGTATGCCTGAAATCCCACCTACTCAGGAGACTGAGGTAGGAGTATCACTTGAACTCGGGAGGTGGAGGTTGTGGTGAGCCAAGATTACGCCACTGCACTCCAGCCTTGGCAAAAAGAGCAAAATTTAATCCCCCCCAAAAAGAAAAAAAAAAGACAATGCCTTAGACAACTATCTGAATAATTTCCAGTTTTTCCGTGGACCTGCTTAAGGTGTCTGACATCAATATGCTTTAGAATCAGACAACTTGGGATCGAATATGGGAAAGTGCCACAAACTGGCTGTGTGATTGCCACACACAACTGTGTTGTGTAACTTGCCACAAACTGGCTGGCAAGTTCACTTCTCTATGCCTCAATTTCCTAACTAACCTGTAAAATTAGCATACTTCCTACTTCTCAAGGTTGTTATAAAGATTCAAGATCTGGTATATGTAACGACCTTAGCACAGCTCCTAGTATATATGTAGTAAATGCTCCAAAACACCATTGCTGAACCTGCGGATATACAGGTTTAAACTTGCAAACAAAGGAATTCTAGGGAAATCACTATTGCCCCATCACCTTAGAGTATATATTCCTTGAGGTAGGGTCCCCAAGTTCTCTATATTTTGTGTTCTTTTTTTTTTTTGAGACAGAGTCTTGCTCTGTCGCCAGGATGGAATGCAATGGGGTGATCTCGGCTCACTGCAACCTTCGCCTCCCTGGTTCAAGCGATTCTCCTGCCTCAGCCTCCTAAGTAGCTGGGACTACAGGCACCTGACACCTTGCACAGCTAATTTTTGTATTTTTAGTAGAGACAGGGTTTCACCATCTTGGTCAGACTGGTCTTTTGAATTCGTGATCCACAGGCCTCTGCCTCCCAAAGTGCTGGGATTACAGGCACTAGCCACTGTGCCCGGCCTATATTTTGTATTCTTTTTGAGAAAGAGTCTTACTCTGTCGCCCAGGCTGGAGTGCAGTGGCACGATCTCGACTCATTGCAACCTCCACCTCCCAGGTTCAAGTGATTCTCCTGCCTCAGCCTCCCACATAATTGGGATTACAGGCACGTGCCACCACACCCAGCTAGTTTTTTGTATTTTTAGTAGAGACGGGTTTCTCCATGTTGGACAGGCTGGTCTCCAACTCCTGACCTCGTGATTCGCCCACCTTGGACTCGCAAAGTGCTGGGACTACAAGCACAAGCCACAGCGCCCAGCTTCATTTTGTATTCTTAAGATCACCTAGGGCAGTACAAGACACAAGAACTAGACACTTGTCGTTTTTGAATGTTAGTAAGTGGACAACATTGGAGCAGGATACAGGAGACCTGTCATTCGTGCAAAGTCACTGTGTAATCCTGTATTTTGTGTTGACAGGACTTCACAGTGCACCTGGAACTTGTTTTGTGTACTATATATCATTAACACACAATTAACATGGTGGTATGAGGTGGGAAGGTTAGCTATCGCATCACTTTCAGCGTATGGACAGAGGTTTAGTCCTGGGAAGTGCAAGCTTTAAGCTTCTTACTGCTCCAGGTTCCAATCACCACCACTCCTACCCCCATGCGCGGCCGCTGCTCTCACCCGCTTCTTCTCCTCTACCTCCTGCACACACTTGACCCTCCAGCGGTCAATCTCCTGCTCGCGTTCCGCCGCTCGCGCGGCCTCTGCCTCCCGCTCGGCCTCGCGTTCCCGGGCCCTCTCGCGAAGCCGCAGCCGGCGGCGCCGGACCCTCTCCAGCCTCCTCCGCGCCTCGCCCACATAGGCGGCCTGGGTCAGCGGCTGTAGCTGGTCGGCCAGGGCCGCGCGCAGTGGCGCGGCCTGGGCATGCAGCAGGGTCCAGGCGGCGCCGTCGGCTTCGGCCTCGCGCAGGGCCTGGCCGAGGCCGCGCAGCCGCCGCACCAGGCGCAGAGCCCCGCGCAAACGCGCTCGCACTTCGCCGAGGCTGGGTCCGGCGTGCGTGCGCTGGGGAGCCGGACAGCCCGCCCGCCGCGGGGTCCCGAACACCGCCTCCAGCCACTGCCGGTCGCGCAGGCGCTGGAGGGCTGCATCCCCGAGCGCGTCGGCCGGCGGCGGCGTCTCAGGCCAGCGCGGGCTCCAGGGCGGCCCCGGGCCGGGAGGCGGCAGCCGCGGCCGCTCGCCGGCGTCTGTCCCCGGGAAGGGCCGGCACTGGGGCGGCGGCGGAGGCAGCGGCGGTGGTGGCACCGGGTAGAAGGCGCCAGCGCCGCCGCCGCCGCCGCCGCCGCCGCCGCGGGAGGCTTCCGCGGAGGCTCGGGGCTGCAGAGCCAGCGGAGGCTGAAGGAAGGGGGCGGAGGCCCCCGGAAAAGGGCCGGGCCGCTGGGGGAGAGGCGGCGGGAAAGCCGGGGAGGGCAGTGGCGGTGGCGGACAGCCGAAGGGAGCGGGAGGCGGCGGCTGCGGGGGCGGCGGGCCTGGGCGACCCTGGCCGAAAAACGGTGGCAGAGCCATGTTCGCGACGGAGACGCCTTGAGAAGTGACAGGAATCTGAGCGGCGTCTCAGGAGACTTCCGACGGAAGTGACGTCGCAGGCCGCGCGACGCCAGGAGACCTGCGCCTCCGGAAGGCTCGGCGCGCAGGCGGGCGTCTCAGGAGACTCTTCCGACGGAAGTGACGTCGCAGGCCGCGCGACGCCAGGAGACCTGCGCCTCCGGAAGGCTTGGCGCGTAGGCGGGCGTCTCAGGAGACTCTTCCGACGGAAGTGACGTCGCAGGCCGCGCGACGCCAGGAGACCTGCGCCTCCGGAAGGCTCGGCGCGTAGGCGGGCAGTCCTTCAGCTTTCAGGGCTTAGTTCATAAACGCTGTTCGTACTGAGCATCCAGGTGCGGAGCTACCCGCTGCGCATGCAATGGGACCGAGAGAGACAATCTCTTCATGGAACTACCTGTCCAGTATAACAGACGAACCAAGTAATCATGGCGATTATCTTCGAGAAGTTGGAGGTTATCCGAGAACTGCGGCTGCAGCTGAGATCTGGAAGACGGAGAGGGAAGCACAGTGCAGATGCGAACGTCTGCAGAGGCCCTAGTAGATAGGAGTGTGACCAACTACCCATTTTCTTAGAAAAATTGCTTTTACTTTTCTCTTTTACTCCCACCTCCAATTTAAAAGCTCTTTGGGAATGCAATTGCAGGGTGGAGGCTGTGGCTCACGCCTGTAATCCCAGCACTTTGGGAGGCCCAGGCAGTCGGGATCGCTTGAGAACTGGAGTTTAAAACCAGTGTGGACAACATGGTGACGCCCTGTCTCTACTAAAAATATAAAAAATTAGCTGGGCATGGTGGCATGGGCCTGTAGTCCCAGCTACTGGGGAGGCTGAGATGGGAGGATCACCTTAGACCTGGGAGGTAAATACTGCAGTGAGCCATGATAGCGCCACTGCACTCCAGCCTGGGCGACAGAGTGCACCTGTCTAAAAAAATTTAAAAAATAAAAAGGAATGCAATTAACCTTTACCTTCTCTCCACCAGACACTCTCTACACTGTAAGCTTATCTAATTATGTGTTTGCTTATTAGTTCCAAGGACGGAGACTTGAAACTACGCACCTCTGGAACTTTCCCATAACAGGAGATCCCCTGGGTCAACTGTCAAGTTACAACCTAACTCTGCCCGCTCCCTCCCACCACCCACCTCGGCCTTCACTCCCCGCCCCTTCCCCAGCCCCCTCGCAGCCTCCATGGAGCCAACCAGATCACTGATGGATACATGGGAGTAAGTCCCATAGCCACAGCACCTCCTCGGTCCCCCCCCACCTTGCATGCCATCCATGTCAACCAAGTCCCATCCCCCCACCTTTTTTTTGAAACAGTCTCTCTGTTACCCAGGCTGGAGTGCAGTGATGCGATCTCCACACACTGCAACTGCTGCCTCCCAGGTTCAAGTTATTCTCCATGCCTCAGCCTCCCTAGTAGCTGGGATTACAAGCCCGAGCCACCACGCCCAGCTGTTTATATTTTTAGCAGAGATGGGGGTTCACAATGTTGGCCAGGCTGGTCTCGAACTCCTGGCCTCAAGTGATCCACCTGCGTTGGCCCCCCAAAGTGCTGGGACTACAGGTGTGAGCCACTTCGCCTGGACCCAAGTCCCCTTTTAAGCCTTCGCTTTCTGCTGAGAAAGCTGAAGCAGTTTCCTTAAGGCAGGAGACTGTACTGCCTCTCCTCAGCTAAACTCTGGAATAAAGTCACTTGTGTGTGTGTGTGTGTGTGTGAGACAGAGTCTCACTCTGTCAGGTTGGAGTGCAGTGGCAGATCTCGGCTCACTGCAACCTCTCCCTCCTGGATGCATGCCACCACACCCAACTAATTTTTCTACTTTTAGGAGAGATGGGTTTCGCCATGTTGGCCAGGATGGTCTGGCTCTCTTGACCCTTGTGATCCGCCTGCCTTGGGCTCCCAAAGCGCTGGGATTACAGGCTTGAGCCACCACACCTGGCCAGTCACTTTCTTTTTACCACCAGCCTCAGCCTCCCAAAGTGCTGGGATTACAGGCATAAGCCACTGTGGCCCAGCCTATAATTTTTATTCTTTCAAGAATGTTATATAAATTGAATCATACAGTATATAACTTTTTGAGATTTGCTTTTGTCTCAGCATAATCCTCTAGAGTCATCCAGATTGTTGTATCAATAGTGTGTCTTACTGCTGAGTAGTATTCCATGATATAGATGTACCACGTTTTAACCATCTGCCTGGATTGTTTCCAGGTCAGTGCTATTATGAATAAAGCTGCTATGAACATTTGTATACAATGGTTTTTGTTTTGTTTTGAGACAGCCTCACTCTTTTGCCCAGGCTGGAGTGCAGTGGTGAAATCACAGCTTGCAACCTCTGCCTCATGGGTTCAGATGTTTCGTGCCTCAGCCTCCCGAATAGCTGGGATTACAGGCATGAACCACACCTGGCTAATTTCTGTATTTGTAGTAGAGATGGGGTTTCACCATGCTGGCCAGGCTGGTCTTGAACTCCTACCTCAAGTGATCCAACCCCCACCCCCACCTCAGCCTCGAAAAGTGCAAAGTGCTGGGATTATAGGTGTGAGCCACTCTGCCTGGTCTGTATACAAGGTTTTTTGTGTGTGAACACAAATCTTCCATTTCTCTCGGATAAATGCCCAGGAGTGCAATTGGTGGATTGTATGGTAGCTGCAAGTTTCATTTTTTTTTAATTGCCAATTTGTTTTCCAGAGTGGCTGCACTATTTTGCATTCCCACCAGCAATATGAGTAATCTGGTTTCTCTGCATCTCATTTTTTTATGTTATTTTTTTAATTTTAGACATTCTTATAGGTACATAGTGATATTTCATTGGTTTAATTCGAGCTTCCTTAATGGCAAATTATGTTGAGCACCTTTTCATATGCTTATTTGCCATCAGTATATTCTCTTCATTGCAGTATCCCTTCATGGCTTTTGCTCATTTTCTAGTTTGTATATTTTACCGTTGAGAATTTTTTGTTGTTGTTTGTTGTTTTTTTTTGAGAAGGAGTCTTGCTTTATCACCCAGGCTGGAGTTCAGTGGCACAATCTTGGCTCACTGCAGTCTCGACCTCTTGGGCTCAAGAGATTCCTCTACCTTATCCTCCCCAGTAACTGGGACTAAATACACGTGCCACCAGGCCCAGGTTTGTTTTTTTTTTTTCTAGACTCCAGGCTGGAGTGCAATGACACAATCTAGGCTCACTGCAACCTCCACCTCCCAGGTTCAAGTGATTCTCCTGCGTCAGCCTCCCAAGTAGCTGGGATTATAGGCATGCACCACCATGCCCGGCTAATTTTGTATTTTTAGTAGAGACGGGGTTTCTCTATGTTGGTCAGGCTCCCAAGTAGCTGGGACTACAGGTACATGCCACCGCGCCTCGCTAATTTCCTAAATTTTTTTAAAAGACAGGATCTCACCATGTTGCCCAGGCTGGTCTCAAACTCTTGGGCTCAAGCAATCCTCTTGCCTTGGTCTCCCAAATTGCTGGGATTACAGGTGTGAGCCACCACACCTAGTTGTTAAAACTTTGTATTTTAAACATAGCTAGTAGAAGGGGCAATGGGAGAGACAGCATTAGGACAAATACCTAATGCATGCAGGGCACACCTAGATGACAGGTTGATGGGTGCAGCAAACCACCACGGCACATGTACACTTATGTAACCTGCACGCTCTGCACATGTATCCCAGAACTTCAAGTATAATTATTTTTTTCTTGTTTATAACTTCCTCTGGAGTGATAGTATAATCTTTTTTTTAAGAGAAAGCTAGTAGAGGCAGCCCCTCCTCATTCTTCATTCAGTGTGTTCCATGTAGGGTTCTGGAACTGGTCTGCCTGGGGTTAAATCTTGGCTGTTACTTTGTGTGAGCTCAGGAAAGCTACTTCACCCCTCTGGGCTTCAGTTTCTTTATGAGAAGTCTTGACTGTAGTATCCACCTCAGAGCTGTTGCATTAAGCACTATGTAAGTGTACTTTTTCATTTTGCTTGTTCACCATTCTTCCCTATGAACTTAGGAATCAGCTTGCCTGACTTCCATTTAAAATCAACTGGCATTTTATAGGACTATTAAATTTATAAATTTAGAGATAACAGACATTTTAATAATATTAGCAACAATAGCTAATAGCTTTAAGTTTTTCCCTAATAATTTAGAAGGAAGGACACAGATACTGTAGTAGAGACATGATCAAAAGAACTAAAGGCCTTGAGAAATGAGGGGGGTGATGAGACCCAGAGTATATGTGGGGTGAATGAGACAGATACTGTAGTAGAGACATGATCAAAAGAACTAAAGGCCTTGAGAAATGAGGGGGGTGATGAGACCCAGAGTATATGTGGAGTGAATGAGTTGTATACTTCAGTTGCACCTAGAGAGAAAGGATGAGTGATGGAGTCGATAGATTTATAGATGGTAGAATGATGAATTCCATCAATGGTTTTTCAATGAAATATGAAGCAAGGTCTTTAGCTAGAGGGAGAGAGGAGAATATTAAAGGCTCATTTCAGAATAGGAACAAGACGTTACAGTTGTTGCCTGTTTCTTACCTCCTGTGGCTTCCTCGCTGTTTTACACTTCTGAGATTTTGATTAAGTTCTCATTCTTTCCTGGCAAATTTCTACTTGTTCTTCCAGACTTATCTGGGCCATCACTGTCACCACACCTGGTACCTATCTCATTTCCACTATTAAAATATACTCTAGTTTTGTATTTGTTTTCCCTACAAGACTAGTAAGATTTTTTTTTTTTTTTTTTTTTTTTTTTGAGACGGAGTCTCACACTGTTGCCCAGGCTGTAGTGCAGTGGCACAATCTCGGCTCACTGTAATCTCTGCCTCTTGGGTTCAAGCAATTCTCCTGCCTCAGCCTCCCAAGTAGCTGGGACTACAGGCACGCGCCACCATGCCCAGCTAATTTTTTTTTTTTTTTTTGTATTTTTAGTAGTGATGGGTTTTCACCATGTTGGCCAGGATGCTCTCAATCTCCTGATCTCGTGATCCACCCGTCTCAGCTTCCCAAAGTGTTAGGATTACAGGTATGAGCCACCATGCCCGGCCGTAAGATTCCTGAAAAGCTTTGGTCTGTGTCCCTAGTGTCAAGTTCCATGTGGGACATTTAAGTAGGATTTTCGACAAATGTTTAACAAACAAACTTTGTGGAATCTACAGCTAGAATTTATCTGATATGGAAGTCCCAAGGATTAACCAATCCCTAGAATGAAGCAGCTCATATGACATCTGTGCCCTTTTAAAAATGGCACTGCTTGGCTGTGCTTGTCAATGCAGAATGCTCCTGCACCACTGCCGTATGGACACACCACCACGTTGGCTTTCATTTAGTCTTTTTGTTTTATTCAAATGTCAAAATGTAAGTTCCAAGATACAAATTGTGTTTGATTTAAAAACATCGATTATGCTTTGTTAACAACTTCCAAAGCCTAATGTAAGTTGTTGCGACTAAAATGCCTCCCAGTCCACTTCTGGAAGATTACTCTGAATATGTTTAGCAGCTACTCTGATTTCCACTCTACAAAAAGGAAAATGATGCTATAAGGGAAAGGTCATGAACAAACTTATAATACGTAAGACTTCCTGGGGAGAACTCAAACCATTACTAGGGAGGCCAAGGAGGACAGTGTTTCTGCTCCATACCACAGCAACCAGCCTTAACACACTGTAAAACAAAGTGCATTTCTGACCCTACCCCAGCCATGAATACCTTATATCCCTTTTATTAATTCTATCATAGAAAGCCCAACTCTTCATCCACAAGATTTAGAATTTCCTAATAGCTTAAGTTTTTCCCAAAGAAAAACTGTGTAAAAGGAAAGTACAAGAGTCTATAAACAAAAAAAAGAATATTTACATGTACTCTGATTTAAACAATTTCAAATGAGATTAAACTGAATATATAACTTGTATCACCATTATAGAAGGAAAGAAAAAAAAAGGTACCCACATTTTAGTATCTATGGAAATGATACAATTTTCATTAAGACCCCAAATATCCCACCACTTTTTAGCTTTCTTGTATAATGAAGGTTATTAACTTATATGTTAGTGTGAACACATTTACTTTAGCTGATGGCAAAACAGACATTTTCTTTAACATTCTAAGAAGCCAAAGAATTAGACCAATGTTCAGCACCAAAAAGCAAAACAAACCAACAAACTAGTTCAGTACTTCAGGTTAAGTACACAGTATCAGGAAATTTGATTTAGGTCAGCACATGGCTGTTACTATGATTGATACTGCATGCTACTTATAGAATTAGATATGTATCTTCCTGGCTGGATGTGGTGGCTCATGCCTGTAATCCTAGCACTTTCGGAGGCCAAGGTGGCTGTATTGCCGGAGCTCAGGAGTTACAAGACCAGCCTGGGCAACATGGCAAAACTCCATCTGTACTACAGATACAAAAACTTAGCCAGATGTAGTGGTACGCACCTGCAGTCCTGCTACTTAGGAGGCTGAGGCATGAGAACTGCTTGAACCCGGGAGGCAGAGGTTGCAGTGAGCTGAGATTGTGCCACTGCACTACAGCCTGGGTGACAGAGCAAGACTCTGTCTCAAAGAAATAAAATAGGTATGTATCTTTCTGAAGATTTAAGGCAGACTTCAATTCTGTGTACTCGCCCATAGTACTAAAATGTATTAAAGATAGTAAATAAGGCCGGGTGCAGTGGTTTACACCTGAAATCCCAGCACTTTAGGAGGCCGAGGCTGGCGGATCTCAAGGTCAGGAGTTCGGGACCTGTCTGGCCAACAAGGTGAAACCCTGCCTCTACTAAAAATACGAAAATTAGCCGGGCGGGGTAGTGCATGCCTACAATCCCAGCTACTCTGAAGGCTGAGGCAGAAGCATCATTTGAACCCGGGAGGTGGAGGTTGCAGTGAGCAGAGATCAAGCCACTGTACTCCAACCTGGGACACAGCGAGACTCCATCTTTAAAAAAGATGGTAAATATCAGACAAGTTGGTAAGAAAATAGCCTTTTTTACAGAACCATTTGGGGTTAGTGTCATGCATTAGCAGATAAGAAGACAAGTAATACAGCTAAACCAATTATCAATTATCAAAATATAGTTCTTCAGGGTATTTTTCAATGTAATTTTTAACTACTTGAAAACTACCTGGTCCAATTTTTAAGATGAATAAAATTCCAATATTTTCAGAAGTACATGTGAGTAAAAAAGGTAACACTAAAGAATGGTATCTCAATATTCAATTTTAAAGAATTTATTTTCCCATTTGTAGAGTAACATTATTGTAAAATCCACAGTTTTGCAATACCTTCACTGCCTAAAAGAATTCCTAAGAATTTTGTTAAAGCATATTTTTTAAAAAACTGAACCAAAATAATGTACATTTTATCTCTAAATACCGCGTCATTGAAGTCCATATAACGTCCTCTGTTAAATCAATGTGATGTTACCATAATATACATGATCTGATTCTTTTCCTAAAGGCTTCTCTGACCATGTATGATATCCCAGATAGATCCAATGCCTTTAATATCAGACTGCAGAGACAGTTATGATCCTAAACAAAAGAAGGAAAAGCTGTATATACAGGACAGCAGTATTACAGTTTAGCTGTTTGCAGCATCTGCTTGGCGGGGCCATCCTTCTTCTTCAACTCCAGAGTCATACTCCTCTTCAGAGGACTCTTTCGTTGGAGCCCGGATGTATCCTGGTTCCTTTTTTCCTTCTACTACTTCTTTGTCAACCTCCACACATACGATATCAGAATTAGGGACTTCAAACATTGGTTCTAGTAACAGCTTTTCCATTATGGACCGAAGGCCTCCTGCACCTGTTTTTCGTTCTAGTGCCAATCTGGCTATAGCTTTCAAAGCGTCCTCAGTAACATTCAATTCACACTTACCCATGCTGAATAAGGCCTGGTACTGAGGAATAACAGCATTTCGTGGCTCAGTTAGTATTTGTACAAGTGTTTTCTCATCTAGGCTATGCAATGGAACCACCACAGGCAACCGTCCCACAAACTCAGGAATCATGCCAAACTCAATCAGATCTCTGGCTTCCACGTGACGTAATAACCGATCTTTTTCTTCAATGTCTTGGTGAGTATTTGATTCCCCACTTCGATTAGCAAGGTCTGCAGCAGCTGCAGCCCTTCTGCCTTTCCCCAGATTAGATGGTGTTCCAAATCCAAGATACTGCCAAAGAAATGATGCATATTATAAATGGTAGAATCAAATGATACTTTATTAAATACTTTTCATACCCATTTCATGTGATCTTTGCAACAACTCTGTGAAGACGGTTTTATTATCATTTACATCTTACAAAGGAAAACAACAGGCTTAGAGAGGTTAAATATCTTGACCAAAGTCTTATTGCTGTAAGTGGCAAAGTCAGAATTTGAACTCAGGTCTGCCTGCCTTCAGAATTGAGAACTTAACCACTACATAATAACCAACTCTCAAAGAATGAATTCTAGTAAAAGCAGATAAGTAAGAGCTAGAAGTCCCTTAGAACTCAGATAATAAGGTTGCAGGGTTTATTCAAGACTTAGATGAGTTCAAAGGTATAAAAACTATAAAAATAGAGCTACAGGCCAGGCATGCTGGCTCACACCTGTAATCCCAGCACTTTGGGAAGGCAAGGCGGGCAGATCACTTGAGGTCAGAGGTTCAAGACCAGCCTGACCAACATGGAGAAACCCTGTCTCTACTAAAAATACAAAATTAGACAAGCGTGGTGGCGCATGCCTGTAATCCCAGCTACTCGAGAGGCTGAGGCAGGAGAACTGCTTGAACCCAGGGATGGAGGTTGCAGTGAGCCAAGATTGCACCATTGCACTCTAGACTGGGCAACAAGAGCAAAACTCTGTCTCAAAAAAGAAAAAAGAAAAAAAAAAAAGAGCTACAAGCAACCTAATGAGAAAATTATCTTTAAGTGTCTTAAGTCACTGCTAAATCATGACTCCTCCAAGATCATGATTTTGGTTCGCATACATCGGCCTATGAGTTAGAATAATTTAGATTTTATTTAAAAACATGTAAGGATGACATCAAACAAGAATGCTAACTTTTGCATAGTCATAGTCCTTCAAAAAAATAAAAAATAAATGCTAACTTTGCTGAACAAGGTTGGGTATATAAAGGCATATGGATCTTGCTTCAGTCAACATAAAAGAACTGTACTTCAGGAAATTCTCAGAAAGTTTAATTTTGCCATGTCATACGGCTTTTGTTAAAAGAACAGGAGAAGTACATGATATGTGCAAACATAGCCTAAGCTAAAAATCTGTTTGCAGGCTGGGCATGGTGGCTCACATCTATAATCTCAGCACTTTGGGAAGCTGAGGCAGGTAGATCACTTGAGTTCAGAAGTTCAAGACCAGCCTGGCCAACATGGTGAAACCCCATCTCTATTAAAAATACAAAAATTAGCCACGTGTGATGTGCACCTATAATCCCAGCTGCTTGTGAAGCTGAGGCAGGAGGGTAACTTGAACCTCAGAGGTGGAGGTTGCATTGAGCTGAGATGACGCCACTGCATTCCAGTCTGGGCAACAGAGTGAGACTCTGTCTCAAAAAATAGAAATAAAAATAAAAAATCTGTCTGCAATGGACTGAATATTTAAGTGTCCCCAAATTTGTATGCTGAAATCCTAATGCTGTATTATCAGGAGGTGGGGCCAGGTAATAAAAACTAGAGCACATGGAAGGCATACGGAGCTTGCTTCAGTCAAGGTAGTAAGAACTAAAGCCCATGATTGCTCCCCTAATTTTCATTAATAAAGTTCACAGCTAAATGGAGTGACCTAATTCTCAACAAAACAGAACTACAACTTAAACCTTCCTTCTATAAATTTCTGCTTCTTTTTCTGACATTATTTTTAAATCTTCTGTCCTGTATGTTTCTAGCTGCAAATCCTTTTTGGAAGTATAAAGAAGTATTAATTAAAAATAAATATTAGAACATGGTCTTTGCTTTTACAGAATTTCAAATACAAGGTTATCTTTCTTTCACACACACATCCCCCAAAGAAATAATTTCTTCTAATTTGTTAAGCTAATTTATGCAGAATTTCAATGACACAGAAAACAAATTTTCATATTAAGCTATGTTTTGGCTGCTGTTGAAATTTTGCATAAATTAGCAGAAAAATAAAAATCTAACCATATCTATGCTGAATAAGGCTTGGTACTGAAGAATAACAATAATTACGTGGCACGGTTAGTATTTCTAAGCATTCCCCCACCTAGGCTAGGCAAAGGAACGACCATGGGCAACGACGCCATTAGCAGCATTATAATTATGATTATTATTTTTTACTACTACTAAACTATTACTTAAACTACTAGTACATTTAAGGCCAAGAAGACAGCTGATCTATGACATACAGATTTCAAATAGAATGTTATAAAACACTAAAGTGATCACTTGGGACTATCATGCAAACTACAAAAACCATGGAAAATACAGGTGTTTTCTGGGCTTCCTGCCACTATTCTCACATTACATTTTGTTGTAATCAATCAAAAAATTAGCATTGGGCATGTATTATGAGGATATGAAGAAACAAGTCCCAGACCCAATTAGAAGTAGAGGCCATTAAGAAGAAACACCTATAAAACTAGGTGGGATCACAACCCTTCCCACATCTGCCAAAATGCTCCCCTCCATTTGTGAAAGTCAGCAGTGATCTACGGTAGACTCTATGAGCAAGGGCAATGGAGATAAACTTTATTGGGCTCCAGTGAGTTGGGCAGGGGGAATGAACAGAAATTTTACTGATGCAGCAACTCCAATAATGAACTCCCTAGATAAAATATTAAGTTGAACTCATCAAGTTACACTTTTAAAATGCCCATACAGGCCAGGCACAGTGGCTCATGCCTGTAATCCCAGAATTTTGGGAGGCCGAGGTGGGTAGATCACAAGGTCAGGAGATCAAGACCATCCTGGCCAACATGGTGAAACCCCGTCTCTACTAAAAATACAAAAATTTGCTGCTGTGGTGGCACATGCCTGTAATCCCAGCTTCCTGGGAGGCTGAGGCACGAGTATCACTTGTGAACCCAGGGGACAGAGTTGCAGTGAGCCGAGATCACACCACTGCACTCCAGCCTGATGACAGAGCGAGACTCCATCTCAAACAAACAAAATGCTCATATATAGATGATATTTAGATCCTAACTTAACATTGTTGATAGGTTCTTGGAAACTCCAACTTTAAGCAAAACACCGTACAACATGTCCTCCAATAATGTCATTTTATCCAATATCATTTCCTTATAAAATTGATAAGGAAAAATTAGTTTTTCGCTTAACATTGCAGTTTCCAAGAACCTATGGGATGACATTAAGTGAGGACTTACTGTACATTTTTCTTTGGTTTGGCCATATTGGCCAGGCTGGTCTCAAACTCCTGAGCTCAAGCAATCCACCTGCCTCAGCCCCTCCCAAAGAGCTGGGATTACAGGCATGAGTCACTGTGCCTGGTCCTGTATATTTCTGATATGCTCTAAGAAAACCCAACTCTTAAGAAACGGTGACTGGTAGCCCGCAGATATGAGAATAGAAACTAAGTGTACATTCTTTAAATGCTCTATCCTTCTAGGAACCCCTAAGAAAAACTTACCTTTTCATTTTTCCTCCTGCTGATGATTCTATCTAAACCATTGAAAGCACCAGATGCAACAAACAGGATGTTTGTTGTATCAACTTGTACTGTTTCTCCACGGAGCTTTCGGGAATTCTTTTCTGGAACATTGACTATTGTGCCTTCTAGTAGTTTTAGTAAGCCCTAAAGAACAAATGATTTACAGCATCACCATATTTATAAGTGCATTATTTATTATACTTTAGACAATAGGATTCAATGGGGAAAACAATGTGATTATGGTCAATGAACATAACTAATCAAACTCTCATATTTCTATAATAAGAAAATTTAATGTATTTATCACATTAATAATGAATTTATTTGAAATGGTTACAGAACTCCTGATGCACTGTAATTCAGGAAAAGTCAACCTAAGAGGTTGTTTTTGATAGTAAAGACATAATTCTGACATAAAGGCAGAATTAGGACTGTATAAAATGGGGTTCAAACATGGTAGGAATATGTAAATGTCCCCAAATTTGTATGTTGAAATCCTAGCCCTGTATTATTAGGAGGCGGGGCCAGGTAATAAGAAATTGATGACATATCTTTCAAATAAATTAAAATTCTATTCCAGTTATAGTATTAAACTTTGAGACTACCTATATGTGGAGATGGTTTTATAAAAAAAATTCCAGCACATCACTGTGATTATACCTCTCTACGTCTCTGTCAAAAAGTGAAACAATTTTCCTCACCCTGTAATAGTTTATGTCATAACTAGTTACCATTAAAAGGTCAAGTTGGCCAATAGATCATTGTGGCTTCAATTATGGCTCTACGAGGCATTAAATACTATTTTATACCTATCTTTTAACTAATTGGAAGGAATAAGAAGCATGTACATAGTTCATTCATGTCTAGTTAGAATCACAGCTTTCTTCAAGAGTCTTTTAGAAATGCTGAACTGAGCCTTTAAGGAATAAAAAAAAGCAAAGATTAAATTTCATTTTTTCTGTTCTTCGAAATATTTTAAATTTCCTAACAAGGTAATTTGTTATTTCAAATTGTCAACAACTTTCTTTGAGGATCTCAACTACTTCAAAATGGTATGTGGAGTTTGGGGGTGGAAGAAATAAAACAGAATCTAATTGAATGTGAAACCAAACGTACAATATTTGGGAAGCTGATGTATTCCCTTCCTTTTAGTGGGCTTGAACAAAATATTCAACTGCTTACTTGCTGAACGCCTTCTCCACCTACATCGCGTAATTGATGAATGCCTGGCACACTGCCAATCTTATCTACTTCATCCAGAAAGACAATTCCTATAATTTAAGGAGGATTCTATTTATAATATGAAAAATATATATACACAAGATAGCCTCAGCTTTAAAAGACTAGGCAGCTAGACAGCAAGGTTATTTGATCTTTCATACTTAACATATGCAATAGCTTATTATAAAAATCCACTTTTATTTCTCCCATCCATCATTCTGTACAACTGCTTTGTAATTTGCTTTATAGAATAATATTTAGGTATAGTAATAAAATCTCGACAAGAGTTATTTGCCCCACTAATGTATATGAATTCTTTATACTATCTAAGCAGGAGGTATCTGCAGTGCTAGTATTAGCAAAACTTTAGATTACTCTTTCCCACCTATATTGTCTTAAAGGAATCTGAACAGACTCTTCAGGTAAACAAGAACAGATGACAGATGAAGGAGCAATGCAGCATCCACGACATTCTGTAGGTCAACAGGCTAAACTGTTTCTAGAGTCATCTGGTACCCTCCACCCTTGCTCCTGCCCTGCCCTGTCTTAATCTAAGCATTAGGAGTCTTGAGGGGAGTTAAAACAAGAAAAGCAATGGTAGTATTAAAGATCTAATAGGATAGTAATTTGGCCTGTTTTGTTGGGTTTTTTTTTGAGACAGAGTCTTGCTCTGTCGCCGGGCTGGAGTGCAGTGGCACGATGTTGGCTCACTGCAACCTCCGTCTCCCGGGTTCAGGTGATTTTCCTGCCTCAGCCTCCCGGGTAGCTGGGACCACAGGCACACGCCACCACGCCTGACTAATTTTTTGTATTTTAGTAGAAACAGGGTTACACCATGGCCAGGATGGTCTCAATCTCCTGACCCTGTGATCCACCCGCCTCAGCCTCCCGAAATGCTGGGATTATAGGCGTAAGCCACCATGCCCAGACAATTTGGCCTGATTTTACCCTACCAGCCAGCTTAGTGACAAAAAGGCAAAGCAAACTATGTGGCCCTTGATCAGTATGCTAGAAATCATGTAACATAGGTACTTTTATGTAATTACAGAATTTTAGTCCTTGACTCAAATTAGGAATTATATTGTCTCTTAATGTTGGACTGATTCCCCAGTATACTAAATCTGGAGACAGATCATGTTGAAAACATACCTTGTTGTGCTTTTTCCACGTTATAATTGGCATCTTGGAGTAGTTTGGCAATCACAGATTCAATATCTTCACCCACATATCCAGCCTGAGTCAAAGTTGTACAGTCACAGATAGCAAAAGGGACATCAAGGCATTTAGCTAGGGTTTGTGCCAGCAGGGTTTTACCTACAAACAGAAACAGTAACTAAAAGTTTACTAAAAATATACTGGAACACAATTTTTCAAATAAAAATGCAAAATAAATTTTAGTAGTATATAATAAAAAGTTGTCAACTGCTACCTCCTTTTTCTGATATTATTTTTTTTAGAGACAGCATCTTGCTCTGTCACCCAGACTGGAGTGTAGTCTGTGATCATGGCTCACTGCAGCCTCAATCTCCTGGGCTTAAGTGATCCTCCTGCCTTAGCCTCCCCAAGTCCTGGGACTACAGGCACGTGCTACGACACCCTAATACTTTATTTTTTGTAGAGATGGAGTCTTGCTATGTTGCCTAGGCTGGTCTCAAATTCCTGGCCTCAAGTGATCCTCCCACCTTTGTCTCCCAATATGCTGGGATTACAGGTGTGAGTTACCACATCTGATCTATTATTATTTAGATATAGTTGTTTTTTATTTTATTATTCCTGTTAAGATGTTAGGGACGGCCGGGCGGTAATCCCAGCACTTTGGGAGGCCGAGGCGGGTGGATCACGAGGTCAGGAGATCGAGACCATCCTGGTCAACACGGTGAAACCCCGTCTCTACTAAAAATACATCAAACATTAGCTGGGCATGGTGGCGTGTGCATGTAATCCCAGCTACTCAGGAGGCTGAGGCAGGAGAATTGCCTGAACCCAGGAGGCGGAGGTTGCGGTGAGCTGAGATCGCACCATTGCACTCCAGCCTAGGTAGCAAGAGTGAAACTCCGTCTCAAAAAAAAAAAAAAAAATGTTAGGGACTGGCCTGATGGGCAACACCAACGTCTGAAATTCAGTTTGTGTTCTATGCAGGAATACTGATAATCTGTCCAGACAACAGGCCTTAGATTTTCTTCTCAAAAGCCATAATACCTCAATCACAAAATATAGATTATACCATCATTTATATTCTGATTTTTAAAATGAGTAGTAAATTTTCTCAGCAAGTTATTTACCTGACCCAGTTGGTCCAAGCAGCAAAATATTACTTTTTTCAAGTTTTATGTCATCATGAGAAGAATCCAATACTTCACCTCCTCGTCTTTCCTGAGGTATTTGTTGATTCACCTGTTGCTGCATTGATGCTCCTAAAGCATTACCATGTGGGCTAATTCCAGCAATCTGAAGCAATTCTGAAAAAAATACCAAAGGAATTACTTGAGCTTCATTTGAATTTACTTGAAAATGAAGTTCCATAAAAACTTTTATCTAAAACTGAACATCTATATAGAAAAATTTAAGTATTCCGACATTGTCTTTCCTACAAAGAAGAAAAATCTCAAATTATCTAGTGACAAACACATAGCACACAATGATTATATAAAGAACCTTAAAGGAAACTGATTTTTTTTTCATGTCATTATTCATATAAATATGTAAGAATACTCCTTCACCCAAGGGAAGGCAGTGCAATGGACGAGCAGAGCCAGGAGTTACAAAGCTTTAGCTCTGCACCTTCCTTTGTCTCTAAGTAGAAGCTACATGATCTAGGGCAAGTCATATAAACTTTTTGTTTCTGTTTCATAATCAATAAAATCTACTAGAGAAACCAAATATGGTAGATCTCACTGTCTCTGGCACTATCTAAATCTCTAATTTTATTTGACCTGTACTAGATCTTTCTAGTCCCTTTATTAGAGACATAACACTTAACTAGCTGTGACTGACACTGCTAGTGAAACATCAGTTTATCGACCAGGATCCTACAACAATGACCTTTACTCTCACTCTCCCTCGGCTGAGGGAAAGATTATCCAGATTTGTAAACATTCTGATTGTTCTTGGTTCTTCGTATTTGAGTACCTGTCGTCGTAGCATACTTGTTTATATTTTCTAAATTTATTTTTAAATTTTCTTTTTTTTTTTTTTTTGAGACGGAGTCTTGCTCTGTTGTCCAGTCTGGAGTGCAGTGATACAATCTCGGCTCACTACGACCTCTGCCTCTTGGGTTCAAGTGATTCTCCTGCCTCAGCCTCCCAAGCAGCTGGGATTACAAGCACACGTCACCACACCCGGCTAATTTTTGTATTATTAGTAGAAATGGAGTTTTGCCATGTTGGCCAGGCTGGTCTCAAACTGCTGACCTCAGGTGATCAACCCGCCTCGGCCTCCCAAAGTGCTGGGTCTACAGGTGTGAGCCACTGTGCCAGACCTAAATTTTATTTTCTAAGAAATGGGTTAAGAAAATCAGACTTTCCAATGGATTATTTTAATTGAATTGATAAAATAATAGTTCAGCAGACATATCTATTATCATGGTCCTATTCCATCTGGCTGTCACTTTCAAACTATCTTCATTGTTAATGTAAAGGGTTTATTCTATTCATCAAAAATAATAAAAATTCCATAAACATGTGAATTAAATTGTGCTACCTCTGAGGGCTAATAATTAGTGAAAAATTCACAATGGTGTGCTTCATTATAATGCATACCAACCAAGAAAACTCAGTCTGCTGTATGAGGTTAAACGGTCACTAGCGAAGTATTTTTTTTATTTTCAGCAAAATCTGGTTAGGGATTGTGATAACATAGGAAGGAGTGTGGCTAAATTTAGCTCTGCCCAAAGGAAAAGAATGATTTAGATGTAGCTTGGGATAAGCAAGGCCAGCAGGTGCTTGTCATTCACTCCTTTCTCTCTCTCTCCCTCTCTCTCTCTCTCTCTCTCTCTCTCTCTCTCACACACACACACACAATTTGGGCGAATAAATGAACAAAACTGCAAGAGGCATATTAATTACAGTGGAGCCACATAATATATGTATTTAACCTATTTAATAATTTAAGTTAAAAAAAGAAATAATTCAAATAATGCAGATGACGCCTATCATCCCACTTTGCGAGTATACGCCTTAGAGCAAACGTGAGACAACTCCACTAATCTTTCCGTTAGGCCGTATTCGTGCATCTCTCACTGTGTGAGCACAGCTCTCTAAAATGACGACCACGAGCAAGCAGGCTAGTGTGGCAGTTAGCTGCACAGAACTCACCAGCTGTGTGGCCACGGACAAGCTACTTAAAATTTCTGTGCTTCGGTTTTCTGATTTCTAAAATGGCAATGAAAACAGTAGTTTCTGTCTCATGGCTTTTGAGGTAATTCAATGAATTAATATATGTAAAACACTCAGAACAATGCCTGACAGATCGTTTTCTAAGTGTTATAGAAGAATCTGCTATTATTATTACAATTTCCCTAGTGTTTAACTATTCATACAACATAGCCCTGAAATGCAAACCAAGTATTTCATCTGGTGCTCAACTTAAGAAACAACACTGTATTAAAAAGATGGAGAAAAAAAAGTCGAGTGTGTCAGTCTTCCTAGAAGTTGTATGGTGGTCTCCAAAATTTGACTTGCAAAGGGATTTAAAAGAATTAATTTTTATTATACATGATTTTGGTCTAAAACCCTAGACCAATATTAGGGTCTAATACCACAGGCCAGTCAGTGTTAGTTAACAACCTAACTTTAAAACTTAAAATCCCACATAAAACACAACAAAACTGTACAAGACAATAAAGTTAAGCTTTGAAATACTTGTTTTTAAGTCAATCAATATAACTACAAATTGCTTTTACATAAGTTCTTTAGTACTGTTACTTAACATTTAAATAACATTAAATCACTACATATATTACATGACATGTCTTTCAAAATATGCACTATAGGATTTCTTTACCAATTTAGTATAGTTTCACTAGCCATCAACACAAATTTATGAGTATGGTATTGACTGCATATATGAATATGTTTTTTCATTATGAAATATAAATTATATTGCACTTACTGTATTTCTTAATTTGACCATGCATGGTATAATCAGTATTTCCATAAACTTAAAAATAACTGGAGATAAAAAATAACTAGGGATAATGTAATTTTATTACATGTGATAAATGTAATGCCCAAGTTGGTAACACAAGTTATAGTCTCATGGCTCATCCTATACATCGTACACTTCAAATAATGGATTTATAATACTACTTGGTTCAAAGGCAAATTAGCTAATTTTCTTTATTTCAATTACTCAAACAAAAGGCCATGTGCATCTTTCTATGATATCCCTGGAACTTCCACCCTCTATGCAGCAACTCTGTCCACCTCCAAAGGAATAGGTGGAAGACATTAGAAAAGCCACTCCCCTTGGTGTATCAAATCCTTCCACACCCTCCATTGGACCATCGCTTATAGGGGTAATCCAGGGTTGGAAACAGTAAATTAAGGCTTATTCATCATCTGTAAGACTGTAAGTTTCATAAATACCAAAAAAAGAAACAGTGTGGTTTCTGGCAAAGAGTAGCTAGAAAATAATTTGCCTCCCCCAAATTCCTGTGATCCAAAAGAAGCAGGCCAACTGTAATTGTAGTTTGATAGAAAAAATAAAAACCCAACATATAGAAATGACACAAATTAGCTATGAAAAACTATTCCAAGGCTGGGCGCAGTGCTCATGTCCGTAATCCCAGCACTTTGGGAGGTCAAAGAGGGCAGTTCACGAGGTCAAGAGATCGAGACCATCCTGCCCAACACGGTGAAACCCCATCTCTACTAAAAATACAAAAATTAGCTGGGCATGGCGGCATGTGCCTGTAGTCCCAGCTACTCAGGAGGCTGAGGCAGGAGAATCACTTGAACCTGGGAGGCACAGACTGCAGTGAGCCGAGATCACGCCACTGCACTCCAGTCTGGCAACAGTGTGAGATTCCAACTCAAAAAAAAACAAGAAAAGAAAAACTATTGCAAAGTTATATATGCCATGATGTATGATAAACACATTTAGATAAGATGTATCTTTCTTGGTAATACACAAGCAAATACATGTATGTCTATCACTGTTACTGCTGAAACACTTCACTGAAATAAATGTCAAAAGGAAGAATGATTACAGAGGAGGACCTGAAGTCACTTACTTGTAAATCTGTACTCATCCTCCCGTCTTCTTATTTCTAACTCTAAGAAAGAGGACGAAAATATTACATATTTGTTTACCTTGGGGGAACAAACAATGAATATCCTACCTCCTGTCCTCTTCCCAATATAATTAAAGGATGTGTTTACTAACATTGTTTTCAGCTTTTTATATTATCAGTCTATCTATACACTGTATCTTTTCTATATTAAAAGAAATATAGAAATAAATTATACATGCATAATGATAGTTGTCCAGCTGCTAATATTCACATTTGTCAAATATAAAATTGATATGTATTATAAGGGCATAATAACATAAGTCTTCAGTAAGAGTTTAAGCCCCTCATGCTATAAATGTAACTATTTGCTCCACCAGCACTTAGAATAGCTTAAATATTTATTGGTTGACTGATGAAAACAAAAAAAGTTTTGCTCCATAATATCAGCACTATTTGGACCTTATAAAAATAAAGATTTCAGGCCAGGCACAGGGGTTCATGCCTATAATCCTAGCACTTTGGGAGGCTGAGGCAGGTGGATCGCTTGAGCCCAGGAGTTTGAGACCAGCCTGAGCAACATGGCAAACCCCATCTCTACCGAAAATACAAAAAAAATTAGCTGGGACCGGGCGCGGTGGCTCACGCCTGTAATCCCAGCACTTTGGGAGGCCGAGGCGGGTGGATCACGAGGTCAAGAGATCAAGACCATCCTGGTCAACATGGTGAAACCTCGTCTCTACTAAAGTTACAAAAAATTAGCTGGGCATGGTGGCGTGTGCCTGTAATCCCAGCTACTCGGGAGGCTGAGGCAGGAGAATTGCCTGAACCCAGGAGGCGGAGGTTGCGGTGAGCCGAGATCGCGCCATTGCACTCCAGCCTGGGTAACAAGAGCGAAACTCCGTCTCAAAAAAAAAAAAAAAAAAAAAAATTAGCTGGGCATGGTGGCACATGCCTGTGGTCCTAGCTACTTGGGAGGCTGAGGTGGGAGGATCCCTGGAGCCTGGGAAGTTGAGGCTGCAGTGAGTTGTGATCCAGCCTGGGTGACAAAGTGAGACCTCGTCTCAAAAAAAAAGTTCCTTCAGGAGCAAATGCTATGAAGAAAATAAAAATTTTCATCAAAAAAAAAAGGGGTGGGGCCGGGCACAGTGGCTCACACTTGTAATCTTAGCACTTTGGGAGGCCAAGGTGGATGGATCACGAGGTCAAGAGATCAAGACCATTCTGGCCAAAAAACCCCGTCTCTACTAAAAATACAAAAAAATTAGCTGGGCATGGTGGCACCTGCCTGTAGTCTCAGGTACTCGGGAGTCTGAGGCAGGAGAATCGCTTGAACCCGGGAGGAGGCTGCAGTGAGCTGAGGCTGTGCCACTGCACTCCAGCCTGTTGATAGAGCAAGACTGTCTCAAAAAAAAAAAAAAAGTTTCAAAAAGTTCCAAGTCTTCCATTAGTTATGACTTGTACTTTCTAAAAATAACTGATACCATCACATAACTATTTTGCAGTTATGTGACATAAGTTCAACAAGTGAACAACTGTATTCACTGAAATAAATTACACACTTAGTAGCTACTAAAGGCAATCAAAGATAATGCAGATTTATAAATTTAAGTACTTAGCAGAACTTTTCACACTGTACGGTGATAATTAAAAGAATCTAAAATGATGGAATGTAGGCCAAAATCAGAGCTGTCTGGTCAACAACACAAAAACTTAGATTATTTTCATTTACTCTATTCATAAATGTTTTTATTTTTTATTTATTTATTTATTTATTTTTTGAGACGGAGTTTCGCTCTTGTTACCCAGGCTGGAGTGCAATGGCACGATCTCGGCTCACCGCAACCTCCGCCTCCTGGGTTCAGGCAATTCTCCTGCCTCAGCCTCCTGAGTAGCTGGGATTACAGGCACGCGCCACCATGCCCAGCTGAATTTTTGTATTTTTAATAGAGACGGGGTTTCACCATGTTGACCAGGATGGTCTCGATCTCTTGACCTCGTGATCCACCCGCCTCGGCCTCCCAAAGTGCTGGGATTACAGGCTTGAGCCACCACGCCCGGCCATAAATGTTTTTAATAAAATCATTCTATTAATATACGTTATCCATAGCAAATTGAGATTATACAGTATACTGGTATATCAGAACCTATCCTTAATAGAAATTGTACTTTGAATCACTTACAAATTTGCCCTTAAACTTAACACACTCTGTAGCTAGGACCCAAAGAAAAACAAATGCTGAATATATTAAGTTTTTATGTACACATCTGTAACACAGGCAAATGAAATTCTGTATCCTGAACCCAGGAGAACTGCACAGAGCACTGCAAAGCTCCATTCACGGGGAATTGGTTGTGCTGAAATCTGTAATTTAAAAAGGATGTCTCAATTTCTAGCCCAGTGGCTTTCAAACATATTTTACTAAGACCCTCAATAAGCAGTATATTTTTGTGACTCAGAACCCATGCACGCATAACTGAAAACATTAGCTGGTTTTTTTTAATTTTTTTGAGATGGAGTCTTGCCACCCAGGCTAGAGTGCAATGGTGCAATCTCAGTTCACTGCAACCTCCACCTCCCAGGGTCAAGCCATTCCTCCCAGGCTCCCAAGCCATTCCTCCCAGGCTCAAGCCTCAGCCTCCCTAGTAACTGCAACTACAGGCATGCACCACCATGCCTGGCTAATTTTCAAATTTTTAGTAGAGACTGGGTTTCACCATGTTGGCCAGGCAGGTCTTGAACTCCTGACCTCAAGTGATCTGCCCACCTCGCCTTCCCAAGTGCTGGGATTACAGGCGTGAGCCACAGTGCCCGGCCTAAGAAATAATATTTACCTTAACTATAAGTTAATGTATTCTGGTATTTTCTATTCACACCTATCAAAATTTTTTTAAATGCTGCTAGCAACCTACTAAAATGATTTCATGATCCACTAATGAGAAGTAACCTGCACTTTGAAAAATTCTACGCTTTACTGGGCGTGGATCACCTGAGGTCAGGAGCTTAAGACAAGCCTGGCCAACATGGTGAAACTCCATGTCTACTAAAAATATAAAAATCAGCTGGGCGTGGTGGCGCATGCCTATGATCCCAGCTACTGGGAAGGCTGAGGCAGGAGAATCACTTGAATCAGGGAGGCGGAGGTTGCAGTGAGCCCAAATTCCACCATTGCGCTCCAGCCTGGTGGACAAGAGGGAAACTCCAACTCAAAAAAAAAAAACATGCTGCACTAAATAAAAAGCATTTTAAGAAGAAAGTGAGGAGTTACAAATAAAAACTACTTCTAAGCATAGCAATCTCTATTTAGGTCAATTATCAAATATGCTACCTCTTGGTGTTAATGATGTCTGCTTCTCAACCTCTGCTTGCTGTCTCAGATTAGCTGGGATATTATTATATATTCTCTTATAATGATTGTACACAGCGACTGAAAGCACCTTCTTAGCAAATGACTGGCCAACAACATACTTGTCGAGGTAGTTATAAATCTGAAAAATAATTAGGTGTAAATAATTTACTATGAGCTATTGTAAGAGCACACAATTAAAAAGTTATATGCTAAGCATATTTGCTTACAGTTTTAAATCTGAACAAACTCTCTCATTAAAAACAAAATGACAAGGGTATGATACATTATATAGCAATGATTCAGAGGCCCTAAGCACTAAATGAACAAAAACACAATTCATTTGCTCTCTAGCTTAACAAAGTCTAATTGTACTCTACTAGTGTCATACTAATTTCTATTCTATAAACAATGCTATCGATTTTAATTTTTTAATAAAAAGTTAGTATTAAAGTAATTCAGAATACATACACATGCCACCATGGGTCTAAAAGTATCAACATTAATATAAATCATTAAAATAAATCTATACCTATCAAATGAATAATATTCTTCATAAGGATAACATTATAAAACAACCCTTTTCAGAAACAGGTATTATATAATCAAAAGCCATTACACTATCAGTTTCTGTGTTTTAATACATTTAGTTTTTTCTCAGATATTAACTCTAAAGCTACTCATTTATCTAAATGAGACTCTAAAAACTTTCTTTTTTTTTTTTTTAAATTTTCCAAAAATATATTTTTTTCTCTTTTTGAGACAGGGGTCTCACTGTGTTGGCCAGGCTGGTCTTGAACTCTTGGGGTCAAGTGATCCTCCTGCCTTGGCTTCCCAAAGCGCTGGGATTATAGGCATGAACCACAGGACCCTGCCCTAAAACTTTATTTTTAATAGAAGCTAAAGCTCTACTGTATAGTTGGTTATTGCTAACAGTTTGGAACCTGAGGTAAATTTTTTAAGTTTTTAGTGAATAGAAATGAAGTGGTTGGTGAATTAATATTTACCAATACCTGCTGGGTATGGTGGCTCACACCTGTAATCCCCGTACAAAGTTGGGAGGCTGAGGCAGATGGATCACTTAAGCTCAGTAGGTGCAGACCAACCTGGGCAACATGGTGAAACTCCATCTCTACAGACATTAGTTGGGCATGGTGGCACACGCCTGCAGTCCCAGCTACTGTGGAAGCTGAAGTGGAGGGATCACTTAAGCCCAGGGAGGTTGAGGGTACAATGAACCATGAACATGCCACAACACTCCAGCCCAGGCAACATAGTGAAACCCTGATTCAAAATAAATAATTTACAAACTCCTGAAAAGAGTTGAACTGCCTGGAATTTTAACTCAGGTGCCTGAAGTCTACACAAATTCATATAGAACATGAAGCCCAATAGCTGTATTTTCCTTTTTTTTTTTTGAGAAAGTTTCGCTCTTGTTACCCAGGCTGGAAATACAATGGCACAATCTTGGCTCACTGCAACCTCCACCTCCTGTGTTCAAGCCATTCTCCTGCCTCAGCCTCCTGAGTAGCTGAGATTACGGGCGCCTGCCACCATGTCCGGCTAATTTTTGTATTTTTAATAGGGACAAGGTTTCACCAGGTTGGCCAGGCTGGTCTTGAACTCCTCACCTTGTGATCCGCCTGCCTCGAGCTCCCAAAGTGCTGGGATTACAGGCATGAACCACAGCACCTGGCCCCATTATTTTTACATGACAAATTCTTTAGTTGTTGAGCACATACATTTTATTATAGTTTTAAACATCTTTATTCCTAGCAAATTATACCAATGACATTAAATCTATCACAGCATATTTGGAAGTAGAGACAAATGCACTGCTATCTAAACACGGTAGAAAAAGATACACTGAGGCAGTGATAAATAATCTAAGTGTGTAAACATCTGAGACACAGCCAGAACAGAAAGCACACAGCCAGGGTACAAGGGCTCCCCGTTCTCAAAAAGCACACACCAAGCACCCAATGGAGCCATGGTACATTCTGTTACGTTTCACAGGACCAAATCATACTCTACCTGAGATTCCTAAAAAGAGTCCACACTACCAAAGCCACAGTGCTGTAAGGAGCATCACTAGCACACTGGCCATGAAAATAATTACTTGCTTATATTGTTAGACTGAAGGCTGTTTTACCATACAATACACCAATTTAAGGGAGACAATTGTAGGCTTTTTTTTTTTTCTTTTAAGGCTAGTCAAGTGGACCAGCCTAGGCTGGTGTAACTATTATTATTATTTTTATTGAGACAGAGTCTCACTCTGTCACCAGGCTGGAATGCAGTGGCATGATCTTGGCTCCATACAACCTCTGCCTTCCAGGCTCAAGTAATTCTCCTGACTCAGCCTCCAGCTAGGATTACAGGTGCACACTACCATGCCCAGCTAATTTTTGTATTTTTAGTAGAAATGGGATTTCAACATGTTGGCCAGGATGGTCTCAATCTCCTGACCTCATGATCCGCCTCGCCCAGTCGGCTGGTGTTATTTAAGGGCCCAAACGAACAAAATAAATCAAAAGCTGCTTACTTTATTGTAAAGATATTATTTCAGATTAACTTTAACCTTTAATTAACAAGTTAACATTTTAATAATTATCCAGCTATAGTTCACTGCTACTGAATACAGTAATCATGACATAGGAAAAAGCAACAGACCCCATATCTAAATTCCAAAAGGCAATAAAAATTTAGGCACATATGGTCCATATTATGAATCTATAATACTTGTTTAGATACTAGTATTAGGATTCAATGTAAACTTGGAAGAAGGAAGCAATGCAATGTTTCCAACATAAAATACTTGTAAGGTGGAGCTTAATTACGACTTATACCTTCTTAGGGGGAGGTGGTGGTTTCTGCTGGAATGCCAACTTTACAGCTTCTGCTGCTGATTCAGGTTCTTTAATTACACTTTTCTTTGAGTCTGCTTCAGATAGTACAACAAAAAAATGATGACATTTTTCACATTTGACAAAACGGGTGGATGCTGTAAAAGAAAACAGAGGTAAGTGGCGGAAAATAAAAAATAATTCCAACAGTGTTTAACATCAAAGGCTCCACTGTAAATGAAAGCTATGCACTGGACACAAAGTAGGCCTGCTGTTCAATTTGCCACACAGCCTCATTTATATACCAAGTGTAGTACAAAGATGGATTAGTTCAGTTAACTACCTTTTGTTCATTTCTACTAGGTTTTCATTTTGTGATATACTTCATTAACAGAAATGACTGGATGAAATTCTTCCAACTTTCCATTCACTAAAAAAGATTTTAAAACCTCTTTAAGAATATGGAGTAATCATCTATTTTTTTTTTTTTTTTTTTTTTTTTTTTTGGGGACAGAGTTTCACTCTTGTTGCCCTGGCTGGAGTGCAATGGCGCAATCTCGGCTCACCGCAACCTCCGCCTCCTGGGTTCAGGGAATTCTCCTGCCTCAACCTCCTCAGTAGCTGGGATTACAGGCATGCGCCACCATGCCCAGCTAATGTTTTTGTATTTTTAGAGACGGGGTTTCACCATGTTGACCAGGATGGTCTCGATCTCTTGACCTCGTGATCCACCCGCCTCGGCCTCCCAAAGTGCTGGGATTACAGGCTTGAGCCACCGCGCCCGGCCTATTCATCTATTTTATTGAAATACTTGAATGAACAAACTAAAAAAGTAAAATACAAGATTAATATATTTTTCCAATATTTTATTATTAAAAATTTCAAACGTATATACTTTTGAGGTTTGGGGAAGAAAGAAAAAATATTTCAAACATATACAAAAGTTGAAAGAGATAAATTTATTTTAATCCCTAAAAATGTAAAAACATATATTCTTTAGATTTTCTTAAATTTATGAGCATTTTTTAAACCTTGACTTCGTAAATACATAAAATTATTTCATCTTTATTTTCTTTACTAGTTCCTATTTCTCTGATCAAAAAACCTCTAAGAAACTAATAAAGTAACGACTTTCTCAGTCATACTGATTTGAAGATAATCATACTGCCTTTGAAAGCAATACAAAGGTAGTGTAAAATTAGGATAAAAAGAGTTTCATTTTCTTAAAAAAATTTTTGTGGGTACACAGTGGGTGAACATGTTTATAAGGATTTCTCAATTCAAATGCATCAGTTACAGAATATTAAAGGTGATTTATTTTTATTTTATCTTGTTCTTTTTTTTTTTTTTTGAGACAGGGTCTCGATCTGTTGCTCAGGCTGAAGTGCAGTGGTGTGATCACTGCTCACTGCAGCCCTGATCTCCTAAGTTCATCGGAGACTGAGACCATCCTGGCTAACAAGGTGAAACCTCCCCCCCACAACCCTATCTCTATGAAAAAATACAAAAAATTAGCTGGGCATGGTGGCAGTCACCTGTAATCCCAGCTACTTGGGAGGCTGAGGCAGGAGAACTGCTTGAACCGGAAGGCGGAGGTTCCAGTGAGATTGTGCCACTGCACCCCAGCCTGGGCGACAAAGAGAGACTCGGTCTCCAAAAAAAAAAAAATTGTGTAATCTAACTAGAAAGAGAGAACTGCAGAGAAAAAAAACTTCTTTATGAAATTCTTTTTCCTTTGGGAAAATTTTAAATAAAATGATATATCCACAGATTACAGGGAAAACTACACTAGCAAGCACACCTAAGTCTTTACAAAATAATCTAAATGAAAAAAATAGACAATTACACACTAAAAAAAAAAAAAAAAAACTTCAGTTTGGGCACAGTGGCTCAGGCCTGTAATCCCAGTACTTTGGGAGGCTGAGGTGGGTGGATCACTTGAGGTCAGGAGTTCGAGAGCACCCTGGCCAGCATGGCAAAACCCCATCCCTATTAAAAATACAAAAATTAGCTGGG